>NC_067487.1:9120092-9420092 GCF_947179515.1 Apodemus sylvaticus | reverse complement strand
TGGAGGCCTCACTGTCCTGCAACTTGCTCTGTAGACTAGGCTGACCTCAAACTCACAGAGCTCTGCTTGTTTCTGTCTCCCGAGTGCTGGGATTAAAGGTTTGCCTCACCACTATCCTTGCCTATATTCTCTTTTAAGTGTGTCTATAATTTTAGTTATTGATAGTTCTTTTAAATTTAAGATTCTATGGATTTTATTGTTCATTGATGTACCAAAAAGGTGATGATTTCACCCAAATGAACCAAGATCGACTTGGATGAGACGATTCAGTATTCTAGAACATGCCAGCTACACTTGAAACTACCTGCCATGAGAAGGCTCCGTGCTCTAGAGCACATGAGAGTTATACTGCTTAGTTACTGTGAGAAGATTCATTGTTCTAAAACACATGCCGGCTACCCTTGATCATGCAGGTGGACGACAGATTCCACCGCAGAATGGATCTGAACAGTGACCTCATGCTCCTCTTAACTGAGTTGGTTTTGTTGACTTGTCATGCTGCATGGAGTGGGTGTGGGGGTTGGGAATTTACACAGAACAGCTTACTCCATTTTGTCACATTGGCTTTTCAACTGAGTGACACTTGGGAATTCGTCCTGGCAGAACTTGATTCCAATCACTTTCATTGAAATTAAGGTGGTATTCCATATCTTCCATCTAGGACTATGACTTATGTGGGTACACACATCAGTTTTATCTAATTATTGTAGATTTCTCAAAATGCAATTTTCTAAACTGTAGACTGGGGATACACACACATGACACACACACACACATGACACATACATGACACACACATACATGCATATGTATCATCCTGAGTTGCTGACTTGACCAAACATAGTATGGATATCAATATGTACTGATAGAACATGCCAAGCCGAAGTTGCTAATCAGAATGTTTAACAACACTTCATGCGTGTTGTGGGTAGTTCTTTTTTACATTTATCTTTGTCTTTTCACAGCAATCGCATCCTGAACTTGGACAATTTTAAAAATGTCTCAAAAGCAAGGCTTCCTTTGCAATGCTTGTGAGTGAATCATATTCAAGATGAGAGATACAAACATACAAACATACAATGCCCCAAGATATGTTGAAATATAGTCACCAGCTGGAGTTCCCTGGGTGTGAAGTAGATATTGTGAAAGCAGCCATATCTGTACCAGCCTTGTGGGCGGTACCATCAGAGCTGACGCCCTGGCTCAGGTAAAGCTTTCTCTTCCTTTCCTTAGGAGCTTATTTGTCTATAAACATTAGCTTCTCTTAAAGTTGTTTATTTCAGAAGTGTTAAAGCACTCAAAAAGACTGTATACGTCTGTGGTCCTTATTTTTCATTCCAATGTACTTTTATCAAAGAACTGAATATCACCTTTTACAAACGAAAAGTAGAAATGACTAAGGTAATGCCATCTTGCTCTGACTCCACTTTGTGTTTTCTTAGACAGTGTGTGTGTGTGGTCATGTCCATGTTGACACGGAAGGAGGACTTTTGATCTAGAGTTTTAAAATAACTTTGGATTCATTGTATTAACATAATCCTGTATTTCAGTATGCCGACACTAAAGTATATAATGTCATAAATCACATATGCTGACCTATATCATCTCTTAAGTTTATTCAAGTAGCCATTATTAAATTATACACACTAGCCTCTCTGTACATCTTGGCATTTTATGTATTTCAAATTCTTACAGACAGGTTTCTTCTTTCTTTTTCCTCTTTACTCACCATTTGTAAAAATGCTGATCAGGTTTTAAGCTCAACACTTTATAGATGTAGAATCTGAATCAGAGACCACAAATGTCTTGCACCAAATACAAGTTTGCCAGAGCTTCTGTATATAGCTGAGTTCCATAGCTTCCACAATGGCTTATCTTGTATCCATATGCAGCTTATAACAATTATGGAATGAGTTAAGTATGTGTAAGTAGTAAGTGATCTGATCTCTATAATTTTGACCTTTGAATCATTGTCAGTTTGAAAGAAAAACATTAGCCAGGCGATGGTGGTGCACACCTGTAATCCCAGCACTCTGGGAGGCAGAGGCAGGTGGATTTCTGAGTTCGAGGCCAGCCTGGTCTACAGAGTGCTCACAGGACAGCCAGGGCTACACAGAGAAACCCTGTCTCAAAAAAACAAAATAGTAATAAAAAAGAAACAAAGAAAAAAAAGAAAGGAAAACATTGGCAATCTGAACGTAAGTATTTCTGTCCTAGCTAATACCTTTGTCACCTCTGCCTTTGGCCTTCATTGTGCAGCATGGGAGAGAACAGATGCCGAAGAAAAATGATTGTATTACTTAAATGCCTCAGAGAGAACAGAGAGCACTCAAGCTATGTCCTTTAGCAACTAAACTCCTCCTTCTCTGAAACTCTGTAACTAGGAAGGCCTGAGGAGGAATCCTGTCCGTGGGCGCCCTCGCCACTGTGGCGGCCGCAATCCTTGGTAGCCTGTTTCTTTCAGCTCTGCACCATCACCTGGCTTAGAGTAAGGCTTCCCTGCTTTTTTCAGTCTGTGGGATCCTTATTTCAATTATGTGAGTAAGAGGCCATGAACCTGAACGCATCCATGCAGACCCCGAGTACCAAGGACAATTTGGCTCTATTGTTATTGTTGCTTTAATCAATTGCTTGCTTTAATAAAATTGGCCATGATGATTTGGATCAGTGGTCTTTCTCCTCCCATGTTTTGGACTAACAGGTTGCCATTTCTACCTTACACCCTTCTCTAAAATAAGATCTTCATGTTGGTGCTTCTGGTGCGGTGTTCCTCTTCTTCCACTATGTTTCTGTGAATTGGTGCAAATGAAATTTTCACATCCCGGGGTTGGTTGTCCAGAGGGTAACTCGTTGCTCCCTAGCTTACTCCTTGTAGTTACTAGATGGCACTGGTCACCTTCTTATCCCTCTGGGACGTGTAAGAGGTGGAAGGGCTGGCACAGCAGGCACGGGCTGTCCTTACTCTAGTCTTGAGGGCTCTTCCCTGCATCTGACGCTGGCTTTGAGTGATAAGTAGAGTTACCTTTGTAATTCCGTTTGCAGGATACAGGAAGCTCCCCATGAGGAGGAAAATGCCAAGTGTTCCACATCTGGCCTCGGCTTGGGGACTGGGGGGATCAGCATGGCGGGAAGTCTGGGCTCGCGCAAGGTCTGGTTGCTTAATTATGGCGACTCTGGACGGCTGCCGCTCACGGCTGCGCCACATACTTCTCAGCCAGTCTGAGCTTGAATTAAATAGAAAGAGTATTAATAGATATCCCTGAACCCACAGGTCAGTATGTAGCGGAAATAATGTAGAATATAAATTGGCGTAAATGGAAAGCACATGTGTGTATGGACTGCCCACATGCCTTTTAGGAATTTCACAAATTCTCCCACCAGTAACTTTGTTCTCAGCTAGTCTTTTGTAATAACCAGCAGGATCTGAAAATTAAGAAAGCACTTATAATTTACTCAAACGTAACAGTTTTTATCATTTCATTGTCATGACTTTCATGGAAGAAAAAAAATTCACCACCTGGAGCAATAGTTTTTAACATTCTAAACTTCCCATCTTTCCTGGTCCTATAAAGCAGTCCATCTCGGTGATGTTTTCACATCAGTTTTTGAGTTGTGCCCCATATGTCACTCTTTATTTCTTTTCTGGGTTTTTAAGGAGGACTATGACATCATGCTTCCTCAAGCACAGCATCCTCACACAAGGAACTGGGGCAGTTTTAGTAAAATATTGATTCGCCTCAGTAACGGACACAGGACACGAGGGGTTAGCATGCCCAGGGACAGACACCAAAGACCCTTTAAAAAGCCATAAGTTGGTCTCATAATTCTGGAAAACCTAAATGTCTCAGCAGGCACAGCACTCAGGTCTTTGTAAGGAATAAATGACTGTTCTCTTCAGGTCAGCGCTAGCCAGCAGCAAACAGGAAATGTGACCAGATATTCACAGAGTGCTTCCTGAGACAGGAGTTTGGGGGAAGCCAGCCTCTTGTTGGGGTGTTAGTGCTGGTATAAATCATTACTCAGGCTCTGTCATGCTCTTTGCTGACAGTTCTTCCTGTCCTGCATCTGCACACACAGACAGACCCCAGCTCACCAGACTTCCCTGTCCTGTGTCTGCACACACAGACAGACCCCAGCTCACCAGACTTCCCTGTCCTGTGTCTGCACACACAGACAGGCACCAGCTCACCAGACTTCCCCGTCCTGTGTCTGCACGCACAGACAGACACCAGCTCACCAGACTTCCCTGTCCTGCATCTGCACACACAGACAGGCACCAGCTCGCCAGACTTCCCTGTCCTGTGTCTGCACGCACAGACAGACCCCAGCTCACCAGACTTCCCTGTCCTGCGTCTGCACGCACAGACAGACCCCAGCTCACCAGACTTCCCTGTCCTGCGTCTGCACGCACAGACACCAGCTCGCCAGACTTCCCTGTCCTGCGTCTGCACGCACAGACAGACACCAGCTCACCAGACTTCCCTGTCCTGCGTCTGCACGCACAGACACCAGCTCGCCAGACTTCCCTGTCCTGCATCTACACGCACAGACAGACACCAGCTCACCAGACTTCCCTGTCCTGCATCTGCACACACACACCCCAGCTCACCAGACTTCCCTGTCCTGCATCTGCACACACACACCCCAGCTCACCAGACTTCCCTGTCCTGCGTCTGCACACACAGACACCTCACCAGACTTCCCTGTCCTGCGGTCTGCACACACAGACACCAGCTCACCAGACTTCCCTGTCCTGCGTCTGCACACACAGACACCAGCTCACCAGACTTCCCTGTCCTGCGTCTGCACACACACACCCCAGCTCACCAGACTTCCCTGTCCTGCGTCTGCATGCACAGACAGACACCAGCTCACCAGACTTCCCTGTCCTGCGTCTGCACGCACAGACACCAGCTCACCAGACTTCCCTGTCCTGCGTCTGCACGCACAGACAGACCCCAGCTCACCAGACTTCCCTGTCCTGCGTCTGCACGCACAGACACCAGCTCGCCAGACTTCCCTGTCCTGCGTCTGCACGCACAGACAGACACCAGCTCGCCAGACTTCCCTGTCCTGCATCTACACGCACAGACAGACACCAGCTCAACAGACTTCCCTGTCCTGCATCTGCACGCACAGACACCAGCTCACCAGACTTCCCTGTCCTGCATCTGCACACACACACCCCAGCTCACCAGACTTCCCTGTCCTGTGTCTGCACACACAGACACCTCACCAGACTTCCCTGTCCTGCGGTCTGCACACACAGACACCAGCTCACCAGACTTCCCTGTCCTGCGTCTGCACACACAGACACCAGCTCACCAGACTTCCCTGTCCTGCGGTCTGCACACACAGACACCAGCTCACCAGACTTCCCTGTCCTGCGTCTGCATGCACAGACAGACACCAGCTCACCAGACTTCCCTGTCCTGCGTCTGCGCGTACAGACACCAGCTCACTGGATGAAAGTTATAGAAGGACTGCCACAATCTAGCCCCAGCAGCACCGTTTTAGTCCAACATATTCCAGGCACCATCCGGGAGCCTCCCGCCATTTTTTTTCTTTTGAGACAGTGTCTCTTTACCTAGCCTGGGCTGTCTGTCATGTAGATCAGGGAATCCCCAGAGACCCACTTGCCCCTGCCTCCCAAGTATTGGGAATTAAAGGGACACACCACCATGCCAGGCTCTGATTTTCTCTTCTGTTAGATGCATTTTTCAGAAGAGGAAGAAATGGAGAAATCAAATGTCTTGCTAAGGTACGCAGCTGGTTGAGGGTCTGCACTAAGTAATCCTGTCTTCAGTCTGTCTGTGCTAAGGAGGAAAACACTGGGTTGTTGGCAGGCAGGAAGTAAGGGTGTTTCGAGAGCTGATATCTAGCTGTTGTAATTTTTAAGCTATTTATAATTATATACTCTTGCTCCGCTCAGTGGAGCTTCAATGAAGGCAGAGACGATTCCGGTTCTTCTGTCACTGGGACATAGCTCGGTCATCTCTACCATAAAGGACTCCAAGCAGGCTGGCCTTTGTGTCTTCTGCTGGCTTATGCCTTTCTTCCCAAGTCCACTCCACACACCAGCTCTACCAAGCCCTGTACCATCTACCCCAAGGCCTCTCTCTGCCAGCCCTCTTGTTGAGTCTTACTCAAGCAGACTACTTCGTCTTCTTCTCCTTCTTCTCCATCTCCTCCTCCTCCTCCTCCTCCTCCTCCTCCTCCTCCTCCTCCTCCTCCTCCTCCTCCTTCTTCTTCTTCTTCTTCTTCTTCTTCTTCTTCTTCATCTTTTACTTTTTTTGGGTTTTGGCTTTGGTTTTTTTGAGATAGGGTTTCTCTGTGTAGCCCTGGCT
The DNA here is from genome assembly GCF_947179515.1 of Apodemus sylvaticus. Taxonomy (NCBI): domain Eukaryota; kingdom Metazoa; phylum Chordata; class Mammalia; order Rodentia; family Muridae; genus Apodemus; species Apodemus sylvaticus. The sequence goes on along the minus strand of NC_067487.1, from coordinate 9,413,745 downwards.
GTCCTGGAACTCACTCTGTAGATCAGGCTGGCCTCGAACTCAGAAATCTGCCTGCCTCTGCCTCCCAGAGTGCTGGGATTAGAGGTGTGTGCCACCACACACACACACACAGTTGTCAGTGTTTTTTATATTTTCTTTGTATAACATACAGCATTGCTTGCAATTCCCTAGACCCCTGTATCTTTCATTAAAATTGAAATTCTCAAAATAGTTTCTTTAGAGGAGGCAAGAGGAATTTGTCATCCCTTCCTGAGTACTCCATCTCTTCTCACTAGGCAGGGTGAGTTAGCTTGCCACAAATGAACAGAAGTAATGTAGTGTGTTCACTACAGAAGGCTTCCCTGTAGTCTTACACCCCCACCCCACCCGCCTTGGTCCTGACCCTGTACCATGTGGCTTATGCATGCTTCCTCCTTCAGGACCTTAGGCTGTTGCTTTTCTAGTAGTGTTATTCAAGTCTTAGAGGAAATTTCCATAAACTAGTATCCCCTCCCCACTTCAACTCACTCCCACCGCCATCTGCTCATCATCTGCCTTTCTTGGATAACAGCCCACCATCTTGCCAATCCCAGGAGAGCTTAGATGGGGTCCAACTTGGGTATCTCTGCCCTTGCTGATGTCCCAGTATTCTGTGCCATGTATAGAGCGAAAATGTTATTTCTGGATAAACTGAGCTGCACAGCAGGAAGGTTGACCATCATCAGGAAGGCGACCATATGCTTACATACTCTAAGGTGGGCTGGTTCAACCTATCCACACCCAGATCAGCTGAGCTGATCCTGACTCCCACTCCTCCTTCCAGCTCAGATCATTCCTGGGAGCTTTCTGTGAAAACAGCAGCACCACCTTCCTCTGAGAAACCACCTCTTATGAGCCTTACAAGAGCCAAGCCAACAGCAGGATGTCGCACAGACATAATACTAACTCGGGATTCAGATTTAAACAGGCATTCATTTTATTGATTACTCAACAAAATAATCTGTGAATTATCTGGTCAACAATGAGGTTCTTTTCAAGGGATCACTGCTTTCTGAGGATTACTGCATTCTGAGGACTACTGCACTCTGAACAAGTGACTCTCATCTCATTGGAAATCAACGTCCAAAGGACAAGACATCCGAGCAAAGCAGCCAGGACACTTCAGGCTGCTTTCCAGTTAGTGGGACATTTTAATTACAGCATTTGAGTAGCGTTATCCATCCCACTAAGCACCTGAACTGTGATAGCCATTGGGACTGTTATCCTAGGTAAAGAACTCATGTGCTTCCCTGTGCCTCTTGTTTTAGTATGACATTACAAAGTTAAATGGTTCTTTGGAAAGTGGTCTTGTGAATCCTGCACCTTCATAAAGCATGTCCTGTTGAAGGGTTTGTATATCCCTGGGGTGTCTTCAGGTTACAGGGACTAGTAACTATTGTTATTTAACTTCTTAATCATGTTCTCTTTCTCCTGGGAGCTCCTTTTTTGCCCTTAAATGGTCAGGTTAATAGAGTTTGCCTTTGGAGATTAACATTATTGTAAGGAATTTATTGCTTTCCTTGGCAACATTTATCTGACAGCTTTCACATTAAGGGTGGAAAAGCAGAGCTCTCAGTAGGAGGACATTCAAGCCATCTGCACAAGGACACCATCACCTTACGTGATCATTAACCATTCCTTTTCCCTCCTTGGTTACTTGAGGAAGGTCTAGAGCCCAACAAGGAAACAGGTGAATTAGGTTCAACTTAATCTTTTCACTGTTGCCTTTCTGCAGTCCTCTGATACTTCCTCCCTAAAACTGGTGCTATTCCTGAGGCAGCACTGAGCCAAACGGGCTTAAAATAGATGAAATTGCTTCTTAGTTTGGATTCTGTAGTGAATAAGGCATTAGCTGTAGACAGCAATGAGGATGGTTAAGACGGCAGGATAAGTGAGGGAGAATTGGTAAATGGCTCTTCCTGCAGGAAAAAAAAAATTAGCCACAGTGGTGATTGCCATCCATACTGCTGCTCAGCTTTGTAAATCATGCTCTCTCTCTCTCTCTCTCTCTCTCTCTCTCTCTCTCTCTCTCTCTGTGTGTGTGTGTGTGTGTGTGTGACAGAGAGAGAGAGAGAGAGTGTGTGTGTGTGTGTGTGTGTGTGTGAGTGTTGCTGTCTCTGTGTATATGTCTCTGTGTGTATGTCTCTGTGTCTCTTTCTGTCACTCTGTCTCGTGTATATATCTCTCTGTCTCTCTCTGTCTCTATGACTCTGTATATGTCTCTGTTTCTGTGTGTGTGTCTTTTCTGTCTCTCCTGCGTTTCTCTGTCTCTTTGTCTCTGTGTGTATGTCTCTCTGTATATGTCTCTTGACTCTGTGTGTATGTCTCTGTCTCTCTGTCTCCCTATCTGTCTGTGTCTCTGCTCTGTGTGTATGTCTCAGTTTCTCCCTCTATTTGTGTGTGTTTTCTGTACCTTGAGTTTCTCTGTCCCTCCTGTATTTCTGTCTCTCTGTCCATCTGTCTCTCTGAGTCAGGGGATTGAAGCAGGCTCCTCTGACACTTTCCCTCCCAAGGCTGGTCCTGATTCTGCTTCCGCCCCTCCCCCAGCCCCAGGCTTCCGTTCATCACTTTTTTAAGGCCTTGCATCTTCCTTGCCTTGATCGATCCTATTCTAATCGTATGCATGTCTAACTGAATCGGACGTGAAGAGGACGTGAAGAGGAGATTGTCCCTAAAAGTTAAGTTTGAGGATACAGTTTGCCTTACTGCACATGTACCTGAAACCAGTCTAAGCTGGGTTGGCACTGCTTCCCTTGTACCTAGATATGCTGGAAATAGGTTTGAGTAGAAACCGTCCAGGTTTAATGGTCATGGGGAAAGGAAAACTTATTTCATTATTTGGAGTTTAGGGGTGTTGTGGGAAATATTAAAAATGATCCCGCCAACTCTCCTGCCCTGCTGAGCCACGGTCCTGCTCTAGTACCGGCACTGGCGGGCCACAACGTTATGTCCCGGTGGGTCCTGCTTGTGTGTTCTCTCTCCCAGCTGACCCCTGCTGCGCTTGTCCCTGCACTGCTAGTTCTTCCTCATCCATAAACCCATGTGATCTCACATTCCAGTAACTAAATGGGACTGCCAACCTCATGGTCGCAGCTCACAACACCCAGTATCCCAGTAGGATCATGACTCTTAAAGCTTAAAGGTTTATTTATTATATGTAAGTACACTGTAGCTGTCTTCAGACACCCCAGAAGAGGGCGTCAGATCTCATTATGGATTGTTGTGAACCATCATGTGGTGGCTGGGTTCTGAACTCAGGACCTTCTGAAGAGCAGTCAGTGCTCTTAACCACTGAGCCATATCTCCAGCCCGAGTCTTACAGCTTAATTTACCAATCATATTTGTGTATCAATGATATCACAGTTTACAGGATGTCAATACAATAATTTAGAACCAATTGATAATGATAAAAGCTTTATATCAACATTTCTAACCTTGTGAAGTCATATCTACTTGTGACTGGTAAATGCCACCCAGGTAAACATCCGAAGGCATCTCGGTTCTCCCTTCTACCCTCTGGGACTCTCCCTCTCTCTACAACTCTTAGTTCTGCCCCTTTGCCTGTCCAATCACAGACCTCCTCTACACTAATGTAATTGGACAGGGAAAATCCTGCAACATAGGGGGTTCCTACTTGGTGCAGTGGGCGTCCTGGGTTGTTAATAGGTTGCTAGGTGCATTAGTCAGAGTGGAGTGAGCATGTACAACACATTGTTAAAGTTACTAGAAACCTTACATTTGGTCTTCCTCCAGCCACTTGAGGGTGCTATCTGAATTTTCTCCCAGAACATTTAGGCTGCCACCATGAAAGTCTCTATCTAGGAACTAAATGGAAAACACACATCTATTTATTTCAAACTCCAAAAACTATCAACAAAATCTCTAACACTGATCTGTCATTGTGTGCCTTAATGTTTCTATGGCCCAAGGATCAATTGAATTATAAATAAATTGTATTGATAAGAAAAGATGGTTCAGCAGTTAAGAGTGTATTCTGCTCGATAGGGAATCCTAGTTTGACTTTGACTCCCTCCCCCCACCCCAGCATGCACAACTGCCTATAACTGCCCATAGGAGCTAGCGCCCTCTTCTGTCCCCAGTGGGCACTGTACTCGTGCACAAGCCCATACTAAGACACTCCATATACATATGCTTTAAATTAAAATATTTTAAAGTAAATTGCACTGAATAAATAGTTGCATTGATATCAGCTTCAGTAGATGTCTCAGGATTCCAGGGGACAGGGCTGTCTTTATGTGTTCCAAACACCCTGAGGTAACTTCTGGTTTGTAAGTGGCCAGTGATGCTCATTTGCCCATGTGACCATTGGGATATCTTTTTCAGTCTACGCTGTCATAGATAATTATTATGTTGGATTTGCCAAGGTCTTGCCCAGCAGTGCCCAGACAGACCTTCAACCTTTAGTCTTGCCCCAAGCCACTCCTTTTGGGGACAATCCTGACCCTATACTGCCAAAATTTTCGTTGTCATGTACTTAGAAGGGCTGGGGATGGACGCGCGCACACACACACACACACACACACACACACACTTAGGTAGCTGCCAGGAAGTTACTGTTAATCTTTCCTGGTTTTACTTGAAGCAGGGTGGGTTATACCTGGCCAGGCGGAGCAGAGCAGTAACTAAGCACTTGTTTATGGCTAGGGACTGACTCCATCCCTCCTCACCCAAGGCCATTATTCAACAGATCTGAGACGTGCTTGTCAACACTTCATCCCGACATCATCCACTGTCCCACTGATCCGTTCAACCAAACACCAATCTCTTGTGTTCTGTGTGTTGTGTGTGCTTGAGCTGAGCAAATACAGCCCATGTAAAATTATCTCAGGCCCACAGGGCTCAGATGCTTCCATAGCTGAATATTATCCCATGGCACTTAGCTCTCCTCTGTCCCATGACAGCAAGTACCAGTTGGAGTTACATGATGCATGCCCTGGCTACCAGCCTGAGCTAGCAGAAAGTCATTGATTTTTTCCAAATATGTTTGCAAACCATTTGTCTCACTCAGTTTTCTCCACAGCAGTTTTTGTAGGAAACTTGCATCATCAAAATATCATCTGCCCATGCCAGTAACCTTCAATATTTGCTTCCAATGTAATACTTCACAATTCATTTCATGTCTAATGATTCTGGTTCCCATTTGCAAGATAACAGATTGGTGGTGTTGGCTTGAGACAGGAAACTAAAGTTATGGGAGCACATTTATCACACCACTCTCATTTTACTTGAAAACAAAAAGAATAGGGATGACATCAAAAATTTTTCAGGAGTAAAGGTTTACCCTTTACTCCTAGCACTCTGGAGGCTGAGGCAGGAGAGTCTCTATGAGTTTCAGGCCAGCCTGACCTACACAGCAAGCTCCAGGCCAGTCAAAGCTGTATAGTGATATCCTGCCTTAAAAAGAAAAGAAACATTTTTTTTTCAGATGCACATTTTAAAGAAACTTTTGGTCTGCTGGTAGTAACTGGTTACCAGCAGTATACCATTCTATGGATGTACCATAAGATTATTAAGCTATTTCATATCATTGTTATTATATATATTGACTTATCGGTGTTTACTTTTAAAATATTTTTATTTTTGAAATTAAAATATAATTGCATCATTTTCCTCTTCAGTTACATACACAACTATCTGCCCTACAGGAAAGCAGGCAGAGTAGGTGGTCTGGGAAATAACCTTTCTTTGTCTTTGTGTAACACCTCCATCCAAGCATACCTGGGTAGATCCCGTAGTTTCCTCCAAGTAAATACTTTGTCTGGAGAGTCTTTTCCCTTCAGTGTTGATTTCATGCAGTGAAAAGGCCCCGGGAAGGATATTTCTCAGAGATGCTCGGTTGTACCAGATGGCAAAGGCACTGATCTAACACTGTCATTATTTCAGGAAAGGAAGGTGTTCTCATCAAATGCTTATTAAATTAAAAGACAGGAAGGGATAGATGAGTTAGCCACAATCACTCAAGCATGCCCTTATGGAACTGTGTGGGACATTTGGTCAGGAATAACAGTGTGATAAATTTTAAAATTATTAATCTATAAATATATTAATCTATAAAACCCCAACATTTTTAGCACTTTAATACCAGGTCTTATTTAATATCAAGTTTTTGTATGACTATGGCATTTAACTAAATACTCTACTTAGTGGCACTTTTTTTATTTCAGGGGATAGAGGGTGTACTTATTGCTTGTGGTATAAGTACTTAGAGGTAGTCCATGCATCTGTCAGCAGTGTGTGGACATTTTCCACAGGTTATTTTTGAGTGACCGGACAGAGATTTCATACTTCAGAAGTTCTTTTTCACATAACAGAGTAGCACCAGTCTACAGAAAACAAACACCTATTGATTGTTGTCAGTCAACCTGTGAAGGCGTGAAAGCTGGGCCCAAATGTCTAGAGCAGAGCATCGCAGCTATACTCTTAAGTGTGCCCGAGGATGCTGTGGTCCTATGACTGAAACATGATGCACATGAAGGCTGCCATGTGGCTTTCGAGGAAAGATGTGCATGTGACAAACTACACAGCATGGAAATAAACGTGCCTGCTCTGGAATCGTACAAAGGTACAGACTGATCTGAGTGGGGTAGCACATGCCTTCGATCCACTTGAGGGGCAAAGGAAGGTGGATCTCTGAGTTCAAGGCCAGCCTGGTCTATATAGTGAGTTCCTGGATGGCCAAGGCTACATAGTGAGGCCCTCTATCGAAACACACAAGCAAACAAGAATTACGGACTGTAATAAAGGCAGATTTTCAATGGGCTCTCTGATCTCAGCTCTGCTTCCATCTCAACCTGCATAGATCAGGGTATTAGAAATGTCAGCTCGATGATATTGGTAGTTTCATTGTATAAAGTTGATACATTAAGCTCCTTTCAGTTTGTCCCAACTTGAAGCCTTGGTCACATGCATGCACTAATCAATGCTGAGGGACAGTTAACTGTCCCAAGTCTGGTAAGGATTCATTAGCCCAACAAGACTTCAAAACACATTCTAGGAGAGATGGGGACCATAAGAGACACACAGATGTTGGAATATTGAGCTCATTCAGGAATGAGAATTCCTGATTACATTCCTGCAGTCCTGCCTTGAGCTGTAGAAATGTATCCTGAATTACACTGTACGTATGTAAAACATTTCTGTTATCTAATTATCAGTTGATGAATATCTAAGGTGATTGCATTTTTTTTTTTTTTTTTGCTTTTGGCAATACTATTACAATTTAAACATGAATGTCAAGTTAAAAAGAACATATACTATGTTTTATTTCTTTGCCAAGTGGTTGTGCTTGAGAGTCCCATGTCTGATATTGTGATGATAACCTACTTCTCTTGGTCAAGAAGCTTCCCTCTTAAAATGACATAATGAAGAATATCAGACAAAAATCAGATTCTTAATAAAACGAAGAAGTTGACTTTAGCCAGTCAGGTATATCTGGATGAGAGCATTGATTCCATGGCGTGAGAACAGTATTTTCTTCTCTGATTTACAACGTTCAGTGATGGAATTGCTCATATGTCCTTGAGAATTCTGATTCCCAACACACAAGAAACTGTTGCGGTAAATCCCCAACCCAAAAGACCTGGTCAAAGAAATCACAACCCAATTAAAAGGAATACAAGCTACACGCCTAGATTGGGCAGATCTCCCACTATACTGCTCTCTTTCCCATCTATGAGACCCCATAGAACTTGCCGTTTCTCCAAGCCATGTGTTTCTGCTCCATCTTCTTTCCTCCTCTGTCATTCCTGTCTCTCCTCCTCTCCCCCATCTCCTCCTAACTTTTCAGCTCCACCTTCCCTCCTACTGCCTAATCACCCTGGCTTTAGCCTTTATTTGAAAAGTTAAGGTGGGGAGAAGGTTCACAAGGGACCTGTGTATTTGATTCACTCTCAGCAGCCCTCCTCCCCCGGGGCGGGGGTGGGGGTGGGGAGCGAAATTAGCATCAAAATACAAGACCAGGGCTATCCACAACAGGATTACTTGTTTGAAAAGTCTGCTCTCACAGACACAGCTATATTTTTGTATTAGGTGATCATCCTGTACCTATGATAGGGAATAGTACTATCAATATCTCTCATGATGAGGCACATTTTAATTACTGCAAATGGGAATTAACAGGCGTACAAAATTGTTCCCAGTGTCTTCCTCTTTGTGTTTTATTTCTTGGCTGAGGGATCCATCCCTTATTCCTTCTGTTCTTGCCTAGCCTTGAAATATAAGGGGCTAACTCCACAGGGTAGTGAGAAGTCGCCTATGTAATAGTGCTCCTCTGTCTAGACTCGCCTAGACACAGGATACACATCCTCAGAGTCAAAGTTACAAAGAAGATACTCTCAGGGTTTAATGGAACATGAATGGAAGAGGGCAGTCCAACAGGAAATAGGAAGTCTCTCAGAAGATCCCAAAGAAATGAGCAGGAACTGGGGAAACACAAGGCAAAACAAAACAGAAAACAAATAGCTCTATGATTTGTTATCTCTCAGATTTTCTCTCCCAGGAGTGTGACTTTGTCGCACAGGGCTGTCACGTGTAGAGGTACCCGTTATGCCTCTTCGAGGTCCCATCTGTTAGAGGAGTGCTCTCTTATTTCCCTAACTTCAGAAAGGCAGGGGTGTTGGCCACACTTTAAAACTCTGGTCGACCTTCAGGGAGTTGTAGTTACTGAGAAAGCATGTGACTTTTATGCTGTCACTTATTCTCAGGATTTTAAAATTAAACTAACGTAAAGTTTTTCGCCCTTAGGAGTTCTCGATAAATAAATATGCCACACATGCACACGGAGCTAACTTCATGGCTCCAAAGAAAACTGGAGTGGTACTTTGTACTTGACCACACAAAGACCTTTTGAGACAGGAAATAGTTATCATCTCCTTTAGGGAACAAATTCAGGGAAAGTTTTGAATCCCGGCATCGCTTTCTACACCCACTTTGATGATGAAAGCGCAAAGGCTCTAGTCAAAGCTTTGGGCCAGCGTGTAGCTTAGGGAAAGGAAACATCAGGGCTGAGGCAGAGACAGTCTTTCATCAAAGCTTTTCCTCCCCTGCATTTAAGTCAGACACAAAGAATCGGACTCAGAGCCAAACAGGATGTCTAGCACTACTTAGAAATAAATTCCTACTCAGTGGTAGAATGGCACAATTATACGGTCGCAAAACCTTTCGCAAATGACTTTTCAATGACAGCCTTTTGGTCTACAATTTCTGTATACTCCCGAGCAGTTTCCCTGAGCCATGCCTGATGATGCTGTGATGTTGGAAAGTTATCCCAAGGTTAGTGGACTATTCTGTACTCATCCCAGTGAAGGCAGAGAGGTTTGCTGCCTTTGTCTCTACCCCTGCCCTGCTAATACCAGAAGACTTCTCTGGAAGAACAGCGATGCTACTCTGTTCTGATCAGGGATTATCATGCTGGATACCTTTTTGCTATTTCACTAAGAATAGAAAACACTAACCACACAAATACCAGCAATGTTTGTCCTCCAGCCCCTGCATCATCTAAATCAGCATTACCTTCAATGATTATCAGATATTCCCACCCCATATTCAGCTTTATCCCTGTGCTAACAGAGGGAACATTGGTGTGATAGCTTATTTTTTTTTAAAAAATATTTTAGATTTTTATTATTTTATGTGTATGAGTATCTTGCCTTCGTGGTGTCTGTGCTGGTCCTTGAGGAGGTGCTGGTTCCTTGGGGAGGCGGTGAGCCTCTATATCGGTGCTAGGAGTCAAACCTGGGTCCTTTGCAACAAGAACAAGTGCTCTAAACCACGAAACCAACTCCCCAGCCCTGTATTTTTTTCACAATAAAATCTATTATTATCAATGAACTTAAAAAGTAGAGTGCCTACCCAAAAAGAATGCATTATTAAATTTCCATACTTAAAACAATTAAAACTGAATATGTAAACTGTAAATCATTCCTCCTCTATCTGGAAGCAATGTTTTGAACACACAACCCTGGGAATCCACTAAGGATATACACTAACCACAGGGCTTGTGTGTACAGAAAAGTATGACTAAAATCTGTATGAACCATGTGCAGCTGTAATGCTATTATAATATGGCTTTTTATTTTGGTCCCATGACTGTCCAATTTTAATTCCAAGTTTTCTTTTACATGAATGAAAACCAAAACTACTGCTCAGATGTTGGTTATATTCACAGAAGAATGCCCTCAGAGACTTGACGGAGTAAGTTTAACACCCTTGTCATTGGCGCTTTCTCCTGGTCTCCAGTCTTCCTGTTATCTCCAATACTGTGTTGGCATCACCAAGAGCAAGTGTGACAAACACACAAAGGACTTCTTGACACACAGACTCGCAGGCTCATCAGCACATTCTCCAAACCCAGAGGGGAGCTCTGGGTTTGCCCCTGTAACCAGCTCTCCCAGGGTACTCACTAAGCTCTTCCAGCTTCCTTTCAGGACCATTCACATGTCACAGGCCACGGCTCTGCTTCAGGTCCAGTGATAAACGTCACACAGCCTAGGGTCACCCAAGCAAGTGCTCACTGGAGGGCTGCCTAGCTTAGGCCGATGCATGCGTCAGTTTGTTAGGAACTGTCTTCATTGTTTATTCGTGTAGAGGGGCTCCCCCACTTTGGGAGGCATTGCTCCCTGAGTGGTTTGCCCCAGGCTGTGTAGGGCTAGCTAAGTATGGGCCTTACTGAGCCAGCCAGCAAACAGCCTCTCTCCTGCTCGAACCGCCTCCTGCTCTGCCCTCCCTCAGTGGCGGGGTATGATCTGAAAGCTGAAATAAGCATTTTTCTTCCCCTAAATTACTTTTGGTCAGAGCGTTTTTCTTTTTATCAGTGTGTTTGGCGGAAAGGAAAACAGATGGTTATTTTATTCTCTTGGTCAGACGCAACCCTGCAAGGCTGAATGTAAGAAGTGCACCGTGAGCACACGGCGTTCCAGAACTGCGTCCTCAGGCTTGTCCCTGATTTTCTTAGTGAGCCCAGCGAAGAGCTAACATCTCTGTGTATCACTCCATCTCGCAGCAAAATGCTGGCCTGTTTGAGAAAAGGGATTGCACATCTGTTTTGGATCTTCAAAAGTATGTTGAAGCACTCAGCAATTACTGCCTTATGGTGTTCTGCTGATGGCGACCCAGCTAGCTTATTGACGCGACAATGCATTATTGATAGAAATTCTCTGCTTGAGCTTGTAATTCAATTACAAATTTTGTCATTGCTCTCACAGTATATCTTATCACCACAGCTCTCGATTGCTAGACCGAGTGGATATCCTATAGGGATGCTCTGTGAACGGACTTCTTAGATTAAAAACAAATGGAGATGAATGTGTATACTTAGAGGATAATCTGTGAATGGCTGCCTCTCTTGCTCCACTCCACGCACCCCTGAGAAAGGCATTGTTTCGCTTATGTTATATTTTTGATTTCCAGGGAAGGAGACTCACGTTTAATGTGTTCTAGATTATAGTGGTTCTAAATGAGCTTAATCACGATTCTACATTCTGAGCTGCACTTGGGCCATCCACTTTGGGACTGTTGCTGTTTTGACTCACTGTGTTGGAAGTCACTTGTTCTGGTTGCTGGATTTCTCATGTCCAAACACATTAAGGCAGTGGAAGGCCTGTGATTGGACAGGAAAAGGGGGGCAGAGCTAGGAGTTGGACAGAGAAGTCGCAGAAGGAGGAAAAAAAGGAACTGAGATGGCTTTGGACAGTGGACCTGTGTGACATCTACTAGCCAAAATAGCTAAGTTTTTATAAGGTTAGAAATATTGGGATAAGTCGGGCAGTGGTGGCGTATGCCTTTAATCCCAGCACTTGGGAAGCAGAGGCAGGTGAACTTCTGAGTTCGAGGCCAGCCTGGTCTACAGAGTGAGTTCCAGGATAGCTAGGGCTACATAAAGAAACCCTGTCTCAAAAAAAAAAAAAACAAAAAAACAAAAAACAAAAACAAAAACAAAAAAAAAAAAACATGGGGCTGGAGAGATGGCTCAGCAGTTAAGAGCACTGACTGCTCTTCTAGAGGTCCTGAGTTCAATTCCCAGCAACCACATGGTGGCTCACAACCATCTGTAATAGAATCTGATGCCCTCTTCTGGTGTGTGAAGACAGCTACAGTGTACTCTTATAATAAATACATCTTTTAAAACAAACAAACAAACAAACAAAAAACAAACAAACAAACAACCAAGAAAGAAAGAAAGAAAGAAAGAAAGAAAGAAAGAAAGAAAGGAAGAAAGGAAGAAAGAAAGAAAGAAATATTGGGATAAAGCTCTTATCATCATCAATTGGCTCTTAAATTATTGTGTTGGCATCTTGTAAACTGTGATATTACTGATAGATACATCTAGTTGATTAATTAAGCTTTAAGAGTGTTGCTTTACTTGGTTACTGGAGTGTGGGTCTGCCGATGGTGGAGGGGAACACAGCTGAGATGCTGTGGGAGCTACCTGGGAGAGAATAGCTCAGAGGCAGCGGTGGCAGCAGCAGTGAGACCGGACCCCACTGGCACATGGTGCTGAGGCCTGGTGGGGCAGGAGAGTTGGTGGGATCATTTTTAATACTTCCCGAGACAGTTCTGCACCTTGTAGGGTGTGGTGTAGAGTGGGCAGTCCCAGGAGGTCAGAGTCTGTTGACAAATCACCTGTGGTTTGCTTTCTTGTTTTTTTTTTTTTTTCTATTTAGGATCTAACTTCCACTGGACAGTTCCCTTTCAGTGTTCCCCATGCATAATTTAGCAGCTTACATCATTTTAGGTTATTTTTGGAACAGTTCTATTTATTTCTTAGGACAGCTAAGCTTACGAGCACATTCCTTCTGAGAAAATGTTCAGGAAGGGGACGTGAGCTGTTGGCCAGATAACCCATTATGCCTCAACAATGCATCACTGCAATTGGCTAAAGGCAGGATCATATTTCTTGATGGTTGCTATTTCCTAAAGAGACACGAGGGCTTACATTTTAATAGTTTGTGTATTTTCCCATTTTATGGCCACCTTTGGGAATTAGAGATGTTTATATCCTCCCAGTGCTATTGCAAACTCTTGCAGCATCATTAAAGTATATTTCAACCCCTATTTTCTACACAATCACTTATCCCAGGGACTTTGGCATCCCAGAAATGAGTTTTGTACCACTCTCTGAATGCTTTCTATATAAAGGCGCTAATGCTACCGACTAAACATGCTGACTTTTTGCTCAGAGTTGGCAAAGATTGACCTACACAAACACCAGTCCAACTGCATTTTAAAGTGGATTTCTAGGTAGAGACCAGAAGACTATGGTCAGTGCTCACTGACTTCAGATAGGACATACAGAATGGGCGCTTTGTGATGGCAGCACAGTAGATCTGATGTATTTGCCAGCTTCAGTAATCCAACTAGAAATAGTATTCAAATAAGAATTTTCCACACAACCTCAATTACTTTGAAATTGATGGGTTTTGCCTTTAAAATTTGATGGTTATAAGTGTACTTGAAGTTTACTTGCACAATCCTGTATTTGCCTCCTTGTGCTCTTGTATGGTACCTGACCATTTGCAAGTCCAGAAATCATTTTGGCCGATATCTTCCTAGGGTATTGTCTTAGAAAGTTTCTATGGTTGCAGTGAAAACCTCTGGCCAAAAAATCAAGGGCTTTCACGTCCACATTGCTGTTCATTATTGAAGGAAGTCAGGACAGGAACTCAAACATGGGGTCTTCTCCCACTGATCACAAACTGAGAAAATGCCTTACAGCTGGATCTCATGGAGGCATTTCCTCAGCTGAAACTCCTTCCTCTCTGATGACTCTAGCTTGTGTCAAGCTCACATAAAACCACAGGTATGCACACATACACACAGGACACATGGGTAATACAGACTGAACAAGTGCCTTCTCTGGTCTGTGGATTTCCATTACAGTTTGGTTGACTCAAGTGATGTTTATTTGAATTCCTGCCGAGGACACTACCGAGGCACAGACATTGATGAGTATGTAAGAATCTGTAGAATTCTCTTGGAACTAAAACTACAATGTCAACGTGATGTAAGACCTGACGGTCTCCTAAAGCCGCTCTTTGACTACAGCAACTCTACTGTTCTGTCTCTGTCTCTCCTGGCGTCTGTCTCTCCTATCCCCTGCCCCTTTCTCTCCTCTTTCCCTCTCCTTCATTGTAATGATGTAGCTCTTGCAGAGCGTCCATCTGCTTCCAGTGTCTACTGTCTTCCTAGAAAAATAAGCAAAAGATAAGAATGGACCTCATATACAGATGGATAGTTCTGAAGTTTACAAGGCTTTTTTTTGGGGGGGGGATGGTAATGCTCCTGCTTGTATTTAAGTTAATTATATCTTAAATAAGACCCATGTATTATAAATTACACCCCGTAAATAATGAATATTATCAGTGGATATATAAACTATTTGTATATTAGAAAATTAAGTCTCACCAAAGCCATGCATAATCATACATTACACATTATATGCACATATTGCATATTACACATTATATGCACATATTGTGTATTATATCAAGAATCATTGTTTTTCCCTCTTGCCCTTTGCTGTTCTCACAACCCTAACCTGGCTAATCAATCATGTTTTCTTAGACCTGTCTGGCCATTCCCTTGTTTGTGATGAACTTGCCTATTCCAGTATCATATGGAATAGTGTTGCTATCCCAAATATTTCCAACTCAAGACCCTGTATCATTCTCAACTACTGACAGGTATCAGTCTTTTACTACCTCTGTAGTTCTGTCTGTTTTAGAATATAACATAGACAGAATCACAGTACATAGTTTTTCATACTGGCTCCTCCTATGTCACAATATTAACGTGTGACCAATTTCTAACACTTTGTGGGTCAACTACATTGCTGAATAATATGAAGGTATCAGTTTGTTTATCCATTCATTCCTTGATAGGCTACTTAATTGCTTCTAGTTTGGAGTGACTATCAAAACAGCCATCGGCTACGTAAGCACTCTATAACACATACAGGTACTCCCGACCCCCCCCCCCCCCAGCTTATTAATGCTCTCTTCTATGGAGAATCAAAATTCACAGATGTCACTTAGGGCCATAAGGCAGGCGTATCATTCTTTATCATTCAAGTAGGCCCTAAATGTAAGTTTCCTTATAAAAGAGGGAGAGAGAAGTTGACCATAGAGTAGACTGAGAGTGTGGAGATGATGTTGGCTCCCGTCTAATACTGGGAAATAGTTGTCTCTGTCTGTAGAATAGCTGTCTGTACAGTGATGGAGACTGCATTCCATCTGCACATCCAGCCAGGACACAGTGCAGCACAGCATCACATCTGCACATCCAGCCTGGACACAGTGCAGCACAGCAGACTGAGTTTTCCTATTCACATTGGGGACCATATGTTTGTCTTTGATTTATTTCATTGGTGTCTGTATTATCTTTCCATATAGATGCTGCACATTGTTTTGTTAAATTTTTATCCACGAGTTTTAGTTATTTTGATTCTATTGAAGTTTGGCTGCTTTTGATCTCATTTTAAAATTCTGATTGCTCCCAGGTGGTCTGTAGGAAAGCAGCTGCCTACTGTGTGCTGATCCTGTACCCACTTAACCCTACTGTGCACTGATCCTGTACTAGCTTAACCCTACTGTGTGCTGATCCTGTACCCACTTAACCCTACTGTGTGCTGATCCTGTACTAGCTTAACTCTGCTGTGTGCTGATCCTGTACCCACTTAACCCTACTGTGCACTGATCCTGTACTAGCTTAACTCTGCTGTGTGCTGACCCTGTACCCACTTAACTTTGCCTTCATGAGTTACTGGCTTGAGGTGCTTTATTCAATCGTTTATTTTCTTTTTGCCCATTCTGAGTCATCATACCCTCTGTGTATTTTATTATTTTTGTTATTGCTGTTGTCTTATACTTTCCAAAACTGTAAGGCTCTTAAGTCTTTTTTGTAGGTTTTGGTACTGTTGAGGATTTCAGCTCCTGGATGAAGTGATCACTCAGTTTCGTTTGCTTTGCTGCTTGTCTCAGGGACGTTAGATATGTTTAGGTTTTTTGTTTGTTGTTTGTTTTGTTTCCGGTTTCTCATCATTAAGTCTGATGTTAGATGATGTTTCTGAAACTACCACAGCACACAGAGGGCGTTCTTCAGGATCACAACTCTGGAATGGATGTGGGGATTTTGTCAACCACAATTTTACATAGATTGGTACTTTTTAACTTCATTTTTGTGTGTGTATGTTTCAAGACAGGGTTTCTCTGTGTAGTTCTGTCCTGGATCTTGCTCTGTAGATCCGGCTGAATTCAGAGATCTGCCGCCTCTGGCTCTTGGTAATTTTTTTTTTTTTTAAACACACATCAATCTTAAACCCTTAGGAAAAATGGCCCCTGACTGGGGTGTAAAATCTTGTTCATACAGGCTTATTGAATCTGGTCGTGTTTTCTGGGTTTTGCATGCAGGGCAGGTTTGGCTGATGGCATTTTTGTAAGCCCCTTATCTAATTTTACTACTATATAATGCTGGCATCCATTTTGCTCTCCCTTCTGAAGGAGACTGTGGAGGATTGCTATTGGTGCGTTTTTAACACTTAGCTACTTAGTCAGTGAAGGTCTCAGTCTACCTATATCTTTCTTGAAAGGAGATGGGAAAGGAACACCACACCTCTCCTTCCCCTCTAGTCTCCTGCTGTGGGACCAACCTAGAGGCAAAGAACCCCTGGGGCAGACAGAATGGTTGGGAGGGTGAATCTAGTTCCTTTGCACTTTTGATTTGCAGGAGCAAGACTTCTGACATCAAAAGGTTAGCTTTAAGAGGATTTGGGCCATGAATCTTGCCGATTTGGATTTTATCTATGGAATGTCTTGGACAATTTATTTGTATAACTTTTGATATTTTGATTGGATTTCTTTAGCACTGATGATGCACCACCACCTTAATTTGTCGTGGAAAGGTAACAGAATAGGAGGTAGATTTTTTTTTCTGTTATGGATCAAAGTAATCTTGAAATTATCTTAACTCATAGGCTCTTCAGACTCATTGCAGGGAATTGTGGGGAAGAAACCCCAGGGCTCACTACGGCCTGACTGGAATGCCGATGGAGTGAGAGAGAAGCAAACCTGGCCTGGACATTGACTCATAACTGCGGGGTCAGGGGTCAGGGCTGTGGTATCAAGTCTGCCCTGCCCACGAAAGAAGTCCAGGCCCTAAAGATCCTGTGAGCTGTGTGTGGGCTTTGCTTTATCTCCAGGGAGCCGAGTGAGCCGAGGTGAGAGCGCAGCCAGCTTGTGTACCGAGAGCAGGAGTGAGCATTAGACTCAGCGCCTGACTCCCATTCTCTCATCACTTCATAAACTCCTTTGCACAAGAAAGCAGAGGTAACTTTTCTGATGGAGGCCAGGCCATCTTCTCTCTCCCTGTTTTGGGATCTGCCGTTCGGGATCTGCTGCCTGTACAGAGCATTGCAATCTGTGGAAATTAAAGTAAAGTAAGACCCCAAGTGACACCTGGCATTAGGGATGAGAAGGTGTTGCACTGCTGGCCTAAAATAAGTTTGCATGCTTTTGTATTATTCCATTATTTCCTTTAACAACAGGAACAAAAAGGGGATTGATTTTGCGCTGGGGGAACCACTGTGGGATTTGGTAGTAAAGGGTCATGTTTCCTTGCATTGCAGCACGGTGTCTGAGATAATTTCTGCTCTGATTGTACCAGCGGTGATCGAGGATCTGCGTGGGGAGCCCGCTGCCTGCTTCTCCAGCAGAGTAAAAGCGTGCCTGTTTGGCAGGGTCAAAAGAGATCAGGGTTTGTGGCCTGGCAGGATGTTCTGCGGACTGACAGATTTCCTGGCCTACTAATGCATGGGAGGATAAGAGAAGAGACACTTGAGGCTCAAGGCAAGGGGCTGGACATTCTATTAACGTCGAGGAGCAGAGAGGTCTCCGGATGAGAATAGATATCTTATGTGTGTGTCAGCCATTTTTTCTGCGAGCTTGTGATTTCTGTTTCCTACAGCACTGTGGAGTATAAAAATGCTGTGCTCGCTACGACGCTGCAGCAGTCCCTGGACAGCCCTCCTGACCTACCTCTCATCTCTTCTTTCTGTCTTTCCTATGATCATCCTCACTCCCCTCTCTGGGACTGTTTGACTCGAGCCCGAGGCTCCGGCAGCCCCGACCCATGAGGAGGTCAGTGTCTCCCTACTGGACCAGGGCTTTGGCGTGGTGGCAATCAGTATACAAGTGTGGGGCTGAATGTGTTCCCGCGGGAGGTAGAAAGATCACTTTAGTACATTGCCACCGATTTTTCACTTGTTCAGATTCTCTTGGTCCTTTTACCAATATTTTCACTTTCCTGGCTTTAGAATGAGTCAACATGTGGCAACGTCTCCACCTACTGGTAGTGATGGTTACAACACCATAGCCTCACTTTCCCCACATACCCTGTTGTCAGTAACCTTTCCCAAGAAGCATCAGAACTTGAGTGATGTTGAATAGAGCTGCAGTCCAGATTCCTAACGTGACCCTGTGGGACCCACTACCGATGCAACACTCCTTCAGCAAACACTATGCATGTCTGCTCTGGGCATTTGGAAAGCTCTAGATTGCACAGTGCTCCGAACTCAGAGGTGCAGCCCTCAGAATGTTGCCATGGGAGCCCCTTGACTCCTGGAGACTGTGGGGTGGCCCCTAGACCTCAGGGTTTAGTAAAAATGACATTTAAAAAAGTTTTATTTATTGTTATATGTAAGTACACTGTAGCTGTCTTCAGACACGCTAGAAGAGGGCATCAGATCACATTATAGATGGTTGTGAGCCACCATGTAGTTGCTGGGATTTGAACTCAGAGAGCAGTCAGTGCTCTTAACCACTGAGCCATCTCTCCAGGCCCCCCAAAATGACATTTTTACATTATGCATGGTTTCTTTGAAATGAGCATTGGTGCCTCTCACCACTCTCCAGAAGGCAATTTCTTCAACCAGTGTCTCTGGGTAACCTAAAGATGCTGTGATGGCTAAAGAAACACTATTTGAAGAAACACTATTTAAAGAAACACTATTTATATAAGTATCCACCTGGGCTTCAAATAGCTCTTTGTCTCTGACTCGAGCTCCAGGAAGATATGTTCCCAGTAATCTCACCTCAGCAACTCTCACCAAGAAATATGCAGCTGTGACCGTCTACTTCTTATATTACTAACCACTTTTTTGGCTTTGGTAACTTGCTCATACAGACGTTTAAGAATTATTTTGAAGATGCTTCGACTGTCTAATCTTGAGTAGAACTGCCCTTGCGTTGCTTATGCAGACATTCAAGTTCGTGTGCACATAATTAAAGGTCTTCTTGCATCTTTTGCCTTTAAAAGCCCTCCCACGTCTGCATTTGTGTCCCAGTCTCCTGCTAGCAGAAGTAATAAACTTGGATAATTACAATATGAACTGAGTCTGTAAGTCCCCCCCCCACACACACTTCCTGTGTGCCTGGGGTTCTTGAGCGCCATAAGGTCTTTGTCTTCACAAATCTCACATTGTATAAGAGTGGATCTGAGGTCATGGGGGCTAGAGTGTTCTTTTTATAAAATCAAACAAATAATAAGGAAGGAGAACCTAGGGCTGGAGATACGGCTCAGCAATCAAGAGGACACACGTCAGAGACTTAGAACGTCCTGTGATTCCTGCTTCAGGGACATCCTGTGCTTCTTGCCTCTACATTCACACCCGCACTCAGACACAGACATAGACACATGATTAAAAATAGAATAAAGACAAATCTTTTCTGAAAGGAAGAACACCAAACAGAACTGCAGGTCTCAGGTGTGTACATCACTGGAGGAAAAAAAAATCAGTATTTTTATTTTCTTTAAAAGATATGTGCGTGCAGCTCAGTAGTAGAACTTCTGTTCAGCACACTCAGCCCCGGGCTACTGTCACCAAGCGTCTTGCCTGTAGAAGAAACACGCTCTGCATCAAAGAGTGTTCGCCCTGACCGTTGGCATACTGATCACAGAAGGGCATGGTCTGAATAACGGATGTCTCCATCTCAAGGACGCGGGAATGTGTTGTTTCTTAAGATATGTGGCACTGGAACACGGTCCTTGAGTGAAGCTGTATGAGGCCTTGTAAGAAATCCTAAATTAAAAGAAAAAAAAAAAAAAGGACAAGAGTCTTGTAATCTCTGTTCCTCAGTGACACGGTTGTTCCTGGGCTGTGCTTTCCTCCCAGGTGTAATAACAGGGGTAGGTTTTATTTTAGATTGCCCATTACCTTATTCAGAATGATGGTTCCAAACACATGGCCCCCTGTCTAGTTTCTTGCCACACACTTCAGCCTAGGGTCTGCCTCAGTGGCTAGAGTCTTACTCTGTGTATTCAAGCATGTGTGAGGTAAAAATATTAGCAAAAATCCTGCCACGTGGTTACTTCCCTCATTAGGCCATTGATGCTCCCAGATGAAAGACACACACACAGCCTTTATATTTTAATATGAAACAGAACAATAGCTGGGAAGCTGTCTGCCCTCCATGCTGTTCGAATCTGCTTTTCATCGACAGCCCCAAATTATCACTTGCTGATTTCTATGTTCTGTCTAGGCTGCTCTTAACCCAGTTGGGCAACCTCTGGGCAATGGTCCCTTGGCCGTCAGCCCATGGTGGCTTTTCTTCTCCCTCCCGTATGTTCTTCTCTATCCCACTGAGGTGTCTTTCTTTTCTTTCTTTCCTCTTATGGCCCCAAGCCTGGGAACCTAACCCCTACCTAGGCCTCTCTCTTCTTCCCAGCTATTGGCTGCTGGCGTTTTTATTTCCCAGTCAGAATGAACTGTGGCAGGGTCCCTCAGTGTCTTACGTGTGGACTCTCTCTCATCTTTAGGGCAGATAATTTTGGGGGAGCCAGTTAGCATTAGATTACAAGCAGCATCGGCCAAACCACTACACAGGCGAACAGCTTCAAAAGCAGCGTGGAGGTGATGATCTGGTCTGTTTTCTAGGTAATTGATCCATTTGATTCTACCTTAGTTTGGAACTGCTGACTTCTGGGACTTAAGGAAGCACAGATTCCCCACTGTAGAGCAACAATTTTCCCTTTAGAGCTGATTGGCAGATAGGTACTGTAAAGGTGTAGAAGCTCTGCCTGTGTCAAACCAGCAAACCTCTGCCTGTGTATTAGCGTTCATATCCCACAAACCCCTTTGTTCTGCATTTGCTAATTAGCATCACACAACAAAAAAGCCATTACCTTTCACATGTTGATCTATGCCAGCTCAAACTAGCATGGTTTATTGTATATAATGAGCCATTGTTTGCTACAATAAGTGAATATTTTATCAATGCCCAAATTCCACAGATGGTACCCAAAGCCTCTTTTTAAGCTCACAGTGTTGACATGGTCCCAAGACTCTCCTAGGAAACTTTAGGTTCTGGTTAGTAATATTTTCCTGACCCAGCTTGTGTTTTCTTTCATCAGACAATATTATTAAAAAGCAACCATCCCGATTCTAGGAGGAAAAGTTTATTGAGTTCTTTGTCAAGCTTATGGGTAGGGGGAGCGTCATTCTGGTCAGTCGTTGAAGGGCTCTCACAGTCAGGTGAGGGAATTAAATTGAAATTGTTGTTTCAAAGCAGCCTGATAATGATGCTGTCTTCATGCAGTATCTCTATAAATATTTCTGTGCAAAATGAATGAGCTTGCCTTTGTCTTCAAAATTGGTTTGCTTTAGTGCTAATAACTTATGTTTCTGCATCATTTGTTACCAACTTAGGTTTAAGGAAGGAGGCTAAATAAATTGGGCAAAGAAATGTGTGCACCACAGAAAAATTACATTATACTCTGTAATATCTTCCACGAGCTTTCTTTAAAGTTACATATAACTCATTTCTTGTAATTGTATTTTATTGTTCTATTCCTATGACTGTGTGCTTGAAATAAAATTGTCTCTGCAGAAAAAAAATAGTTTTTCTCCTTTGCTTAGCTTTTCTATGAGATCAAAATTTCTTTGAAGCTTTTCTAAACTTGATGTTGTTTGACTCTTTCAGTGAGATATGAACACATTTTTTTTCACTGAAAATAAGGTATGGAAAACAGATCATTCCACCCAAGTTCAGCTCAGAGATCCAATGAGTTTATTGTAATAACTTGCAGGAGCATGGGTGACTGAAAAGCAAAACTCCACCTAAAGACCCCAGGGTGAGCAACAATGAACCCAAGTTATAACACTGGTGCTGTGTCTGTAGCACACAAGAAGCCCCTTCAAGGAGCCTCTTATCTCCAGAAAACATTGACTACTTATGTAGCCTTGGGGAGAGGTCTTGCGAGTTTAGTAGGACTTATGAACTTCCTGAACCTTGTAAGGTTTTGTATGAGCCTCCTGCTTCCCTCCAAAAGCAAATGTTTCAGTTAAATAAATAAAAAACAAACAAACAAACAAACAAACAACAACAACAACAAAAAAACCCTATAGGAAACTGCATTTCTTCTTCTGGTTCTTAGAGTCTCTCTGACTCCTTTCCATGGCTATAATTGGTTATTATCTTCACATTTGATAGAGCATTTCACCACTGTCCTATAGCAACAGTCAATCTAAACATGGAGGGGGTCCAGCTCAGTCCTAGTTTGGTTTCTCTATGCTCTGCAGCCAAAGCATGTGCTGGCCTCAGCAGCAGAGCCTTCCTGTCCAGCACTGGCATGCAACCAGCATCAGAGCCTGTGCTCTGTGGGGTTTGAGAAGTTCCACTAACTCTCACAGGCAAGTAGCCAACTCTGGCGCTGGCATTTAAATTTTTTTTTTTAAATTTATGCAACATATTTTTTATTTTCTTTCCCTTTCCCCATCTCCCTCCAGATCCTCCTCAACTTTTTTATCTACCCAAATTCATGTTTTCTCTCTCTCCCAAAACATTTGCAAGAAAAACAATAAAAAGCAAACAAAAGACAAACTTAAAAAAAGAAGAAGAAAAAAGAAAATCAATAAGGCAGAAAACACCACAACAAAACCAAACAAAATGGGAGATTTACACAGTGAAGATATTGCCAGAAATATTTCTCAAGTACACAAGCATGGTTCTTTTTGAAGAGTTGTTACCAGGGTCACCCTGCCTACTAGGCAGAATCAACCTTTTCCTGATAAGAGCACTGGGGACTTGATGGCAGCCCAGGACTTAATGATGGCTGTGACCCTGTGCTGTCCCCTTTAGCTGCCCCTTAGAGGTGTGCTTTTAGCAGTGAGGATGGGTCTAATGGCCTGTTGTAAATCAGGGCTGTTGTCCTTTGATATGGGAATAGAGTTCTCCCAGCAATCCTCAACTTCAATTGTGGTAAACAATTTTCCCTTCTATGGTTTCTTTTTTTATTTTTCTTATATATTTTTATTTTCTATATTCTTTGTTTACATTCCAAATGATTTCCCCTTTCCCAGTTCCCTCCTCCCCATATGTCCCATAAACCTTCTCTCCACCCATTCTCCAATCACCTCTCTCCTTTTTCCCTGTCCTGGTACTCCCCTACAATGCTAGATCAAGTCTTTCCAGGATCAGGACCCTCTCCTTACTTCTTCATCCTAAGTGAGGTAACCCAATCACAAAAGAATGGAATCTCTGATAAGTGGATATTAATTTGTCCAGAAGCTCTGAATACCCAAGGCACAATTAGTATGGTTTCTAACAAGCCTGGTTAGTGCCCTACTCATCTGTGGTCATACTGGAGGCCTTTCTTTTAGATCAATTCTTCTTTGGGTAACTGTTCTTAGCAAGTATATTACTAAATTCTTTTTAGCATCAATTCTATTACTTCAGGTTTCTCCTGCATCATGGCCAGCTCTTACTGGTCATCTTTGACTCAGAACTACCTAGGGATCCATCCCATATACAGTTACAAAACCCAGACACTATTGTGGATGCCCACGGGTGCTGGCTGACCGGAGCCGGATATAGCTTTCACCTGGGATGCTCTGCCAGTGATGACAAATACAGAGGGGGACACTCTCAGCCAGTCATTGAACTGAGGACAGGGACCCCAATGGGGGAGCTAGAGAAAGGACCCAAGGAGCTGAAGGGTTTGAGCACCACAGGAGGAACAACAATATGAGCCACCCAGTACTCCCAGAGCTCCCAGGGACAAAACCATCAGCCAAAGAGTGCACATGGAGTCACTCATGGCTCCAGCTGTAAAGGCAGCAGAGGATGATCTTGTTAGACACCAAAGGGAGGACAGGTCCTTGGTCCTGGAAAGACTCGATGCCATAGTGTACAGGAATACCAGGACAGGGAAGCGGGGGAGGGTTGATTGGGGAAAGAGAGATGGCTTACAGGATTTTGGGGGAGGGGGGAACGGGGAAAGGGGACAACATTTGAAATGTAATTAAAGAATATATCTAATAAAAAGAAAACAGAAAAGAAAAGCAGGTTGGGCTCTAACTGCCGTATCCATCACTCACATGGGCTCCCAGACCTAATAGGCTCTGGGCTGCTGCTGCAGCCACTGCTACAAATAGCTACTGCGCAGGATCAACGCCAGCCAAAGAATATCCACCGCAGCAGACTTCCAAGGAAGAAATGCCCACTGCAGCACACTCCAGGTTCATTGCCTATTCCTATGCTGAGCTTAATCTTTCTCACCTGAACTGCTCTTGAATTCACATCTCCTTTCACCCATTTGGTGAGCTCATGCTTAGGCCTTCATGGGTTCTGAAGACTCACAGTCAAAGCATTGATTTTCTGTTTGTATTTTCTCCTTACATTTGCCTTTGGGTGACCCAGGCAGAATCCTACACTCTTTCGTTTGTTTTGCCTTCCCACTCCAGTGCTTTAGAAGTTTACCAACTTGGTTTGAATGTCTATTTTTGTTTGTTTTTTATTAGATATTTTCTTTATATACATTTCAAATGTTCTCCCCTTTGTTTCCCCTCT
Source organism: Apodemus sylvaticus (assembly GCF_947179515.1). Classification (NCBI taxonomy): domain Eukaryota; kingdom Metazoa; phylum Chordata; class Mammalia; order Rodentia; family Muridae; genus Apodemus; species Apodemus sylvaticus. The sequence continues at coordinate 9,388,870 of NC_067487.1, read as the reverse complement.
GAAAACCCCCTATTCTCCCCCCTCCCCTGCTCACCACCCACCGACTCCTGCTTCCTGGTCCTGGCATTCCCCTACACTGGGGCACGGAGCCTTCTCAGGACCAAGGCCTCTCCTCTCATTGATGTCTGACAACGCAATCCTCTGCTGCATATGCGGCTGGAGTGATGGATCCCTCCATGTGTACTCTCTGGTTGGTGGTTTTGTCCCTGGGAGCTCTGGGGGAACTGGTTGGTTCATGTTGTTGTTCTTCCTATGGGGCTGCAAACCCCTTCAGCTCCTTGGGTCCTTTCTCTAGCTCCTCCATTGGGGAGGAGCTAGTCTACCGTGCTCAGTCCATTGGTTGGCTGTGAGCATCCAGTTCTGTATTTGTCAGACACTGGCAGAGCCTCTCGGGGGACAGCTATATCAGGCTCCTGTCAGCAAGCACTTGTTGGCATCCACAATAGTGTCTGGGTTTGGTGACTGTATATGGGATGGATTCCCCGGTGGGGCAGTCTCTGGATGGCCTTTCCTTCAGTCTCTGCTCCACACTTTGTCTCTCTCTGTATCTCCTCCCATGGGTATTTTGACCCCCCTTCTAAGAAGGACCATATCCACATTTTGGTCTTCCTTCTTCTTGAGCTTCTGAATGTCTGTCTAAATCATTCCCACACACTGGAGCCTCTCCGTTGATCATGCTTCAGGTAGTAACTGCAGTATGACTTCTGCACTCAGCTTCTTTATGTGCTGTGCTTACTGCTCTTCAAAGTCTGTAAAACCCTGGAGGGTTAGCATTTTGTGATGGAGTCTTCTGACAGGAGGTTTGTGTTAGGGTTTCATCATTGTGAAGAGACACCATGACCACAGCAACACTTATAAAATAAACATTTAATTGGGGCTGGCTTACGGTTTCAGAGGTTTGGTCCATTATCATCATGGTGGGAAACTTGGCGGTGTGCGAGCAGACACAGTGCTGAAACAGCCAAGAATTCTACATCTTGCAGCACATCCAAACCACTGCAGAGCTACTCCAGGGCTCCAGGTCTTCTCTCGTCTTGCTATTCCAGGAATCGGTTTAGGAATGAGTTAGCTAGCCCTGGTTATTTCCTTCGTCCCAAAGCCAGGACCTGGGCCAAGTTTGAGTCTCTGTAACAAGTCTATTGATTAGTCTGCCTGCTTAGGATCTACAACCTTGATGCTCCGGTTAGCTTCACAGGTCCCTGAATGGTCTATGTTAATTAGCTACAGTCCAGCACTGGTGATTGTTAAAATACCACACTAGGGAGGGACAGAGATGGATCCTAAAGCTCTGTAAGACATTGAGCCTATGGAACAAATTTCTTATGTGTTGGGACTTCAGAATTTTGGTCTCAGGATTTTTTTTAGCACACTGTTGGAGTTATGTATACTGCTGTATATCCTCTCTCCAGATGCAAATGGATTTCCTAATATGGCCTACACATTTCAGTTGTGATTACTAGGACCTTGAACGGAAGTACACTTGAACATAGATTAGAATTGCCTGAGTAAAAAGAATCCAGCCACAGGACTTAGAGTTAGTACCTGCTCAAAACATACTTGAAATTTGTTTACTCACCCTAAGACAGAAGGCTTGAGAGAACACACACACACACACAGAGAGAGAGAGAGAGAGAGAGAGAGAGAGAGAGAGAGAGAGAGAGGAGAGAGAGAGAGAGGGAGAGACACACACACAGAGAGAGAGAGAGAGAGAGAGAGAGAGAAAGAGGCAGCATCTACAATGCTGTCTGTTCAGCACCCATGCCAGTTTTTCACCATATCCTGTCTGTAACCAAATTTCCCTTTGTTCCCTCTGTGCTATAGATGACTTGTGGCTAATTCTGCTACTTGTGAGAACGTTTTTGCTAACATAGCTGTTTAGCACATTTTATTAAGCAAGCTTAATATATAGCTAATCAAAATATATGTAACTCTGGGCTGCTGGAGGAAGGGTGACAGGCCCCCAGGAATAGAGGGGATATAAAACAGTCAGCCTTCAGACTGACACCCACTGGGATGCATACAGGAAGCAGACATACAAACCTCGGCCCTGGCTGTTTCCTCCTGTGGCTTAGCACAGGGAAGCTCTCTACAAATTTTACTTTACGTTAGTCATTTGTGTGGTCTGTAAACTTCGTATCATCCTCGTTCTTCAGTGTTTTCATCGGCTAAAAGGCGAGTGTCCCGGCTGGGGACCTGACTGTGCAGCCCAGCTCTGTGCAGCCAACCCTCTCCAGGCAGACGTCACCTTCTTACCTGGTGGCCAGGAACTGGGACAGCCCTGACCTCAGGCTTCAGGCGGCTTCTTCCTGGTTCCAGCGCTTCCACTAAACTGTTCCCTCACAGCTCCGTATTTATAGTTTCTCAATAATTTAAACACTTCGAAATAATCTATCTTGAAGAGGCTTCAAACTTCTGATCTAGTTGAGACAATTGAGTCCCTTGGAGAGAGCATAGTCAACCAGAGCAGGCATGTGTTTAGCAGGGCTGGAGGTGAATATGGGTCCTCTTTTCAAACTTAAGTTTTCCCGTGGAACCTTCCCTAGATGTGGTTAACCTAGGAGTAAAACCAGTCCCACATGGCAGATTCCATGTGCACGGTGTATAAAATGCCGGTGACAATCTCCTCTTAGGAGACAATGTACAGATAAACAGAAAATTCACAATATGTGATGGTCGAACTCCAACCGTCACTCTCCGCAGCAGGGACCTCGGGAGCTACCACAGGGGTTATCACTGGGAAGGGAAGGGAAGGGAAGGAAGGAGACATAGCCACAGGCCCCAGTGAGAGTGTTGCATCATGACAAGGTCCAGCACCACCCATGCTAACTCTGAAAGAGGCGATCTCACAGGGCGCCACCCCTAGACAGAGAGCTACAGTTAACTAATAACAGCTAAGAGAGAGAAGATTAGTCATTCTCAGAGACCAAACCTGAATTGCTTATCCAGTACCAAGCGGTCAGCGTGCACTTAAATGTGTAACAATAATAATTAAAGGAAAGTGGGTGTGGATTTAATTGATGTGCGTGGGGAGGACATGGCTGAGAGAAGAGGAAAGGCAAAACAACGCAGTTAGATTTCAATTTTAAATTTTTAAGTAAAGGTTATTATCATTTGCTGATTTTGAAACAGCATCGGCAGACGGCCCCTCCCACTGGAAACTCTGTCTCAAGGACCCTTGGAGACTTGTGTGGGAGGCTCACTCAGGCATCAGGATCACCAGGTTCAAGCAGCCCCTGACCTTTGTCAGTAAGCTACTCCCCGGTTGTTGAGTTGTCTCTGAGTTAAATGGTATTTGGTCAGCTCAGTTAATTAGGGTACAGAACCAGAAAATGGATTACTGCAACAAGGTTACATCTGGGTTTTTTGCTAGTTTGTTTGCGTTTGTTTCAAAGTATCTCTAAACACTGACTGGCTCACAGAGTTCAGTTCAGTATTTGTCCTGCTCTGTCTGCAGGCAACTGAAAGCAGTCTTCACCTTGGGGAAACCATGTGCAATTCCATAATTGTCCAACAGTGACTGGGGTGGGAGAACAGACGTGGCCCAGGTTCACTGACTTTCAGCTGTTTCCTGCCCTCAGGCCTCTGCCGGCACCAGTGCTGGTTTAGGGGCGGGGCTGGGCTTTCCACCCAAAGACACTGTGGTCTCAGCTGTCTTCTCCCACAGGGCTTCTATGGAGAGTGAATCTTTCTTGACTAAGCTGGGATTTTCTTCCTCATTGACTTCAGAGACCTTGGAACTTTGACCTTTTTCTATGAAATACTTTGAAGTTCAGCAATGACCATCACTCTTGAGTCCCAAGATACTGCAGAAAGCACTTTAACAAGGTAAAGGGCCATCTCGTAGAAAGCTTTCCTTCCTATTGGTCAGACAAGCACGAAAGAAACGGTATGTATAGTCATGTAGATATAGTCCCCACCTCAGATGCCTGACCCAGGCCCACATCTGTGAACTCCACATCAATTCAGGTACCATTTCCTACACCATCAAAATACAAGCCCAGGAATGCTCCCGTGTCCATCAAAATGCTACAGCACCATCAACATACAAGCCCAGGAATGCTCCCGTGTCCCACTACAGCGCCATCAACATACAAACTCACGGTGGCTGTTTTCACTTCACTCTTTTCCAATACTATTTTCTCTGACTCCAAAACCAATTTTCTTCTAAATCCGAGGCTTTGAAATAATGTAGGGTAGAAAGACAGAAAATTATGGGGCTATGTAACGATCTCCTCACTCTGGATTCTGATAGAAGTTCTTTGCCGGATGAAAAGCAATCCTGCTACTATTAGCACCTGCCCAAGGCTTTTCTCCTGTCTCAGCTGAAACCTTTAATTTTCCAAGAATCTTGCCGGAAATCCCATTTATAGCAAAATGGCTGTACTGAAACCCTCGCACAACCTGTGTGCCTGCTGGTTTTACTTCATCCGATTATATAATCCCATCTAAGACAGGCGGGGAGTCGTCCTATCATCTCAATTATCAGAAGAAACAGAAAAGGAAAAAAGATCTCCAGCAACCTTTTAAGAAGTAATGTGAGGGCCACCCAAGGTGGGACATGACTAACGTGGGTGGGACACTAACTTGGCACTTAGCTGCGATCCTCCTCCCGTGGGCAGCCGTTTCCACCCTTGGGCACGCCTCACTTTCTGCCACTCTTCCATAAATGGACTCTCCGGATCTTGATGCGCTGCAGTCTCCCCTCAGTGCTTTTCCTTCTGTTTGTATCTGGTTCTGATTCCTGCTGGCTGGTCCTGAAACGCCACAGAAGCCAAGAGTCCTGGGTTGATCTGAGCTGAGGTTCCTGAAAGATTAATAGAACTCCATAGGTTGCTGAGGGTGACGTTGCATAGCTTGTGGGTCCCAGCCTTGAAGATGGCAGGACAGTTAGTGTGTGCCATTTCCACTTTGCAAGGATGGAACTGGAATGGGCCGGAAAACACCGGCCATGCTTTCTGTTTTAGGCTTTTAAGCGGCTTCCCTGCTTAATTTTGCTGGGCTTTCAGTTTAAGTTTGCGTTTATTTTGTTTTAGCCTCAGCCTGAAGTTTCACCGAAGTGTTAAGGTAGATCTCCATACTCTACAGCATTTGATGATTACAAAGCGGGGCCAGGGATATCTCTATTTACATTTTGATTCTACTTTCTGCACGAACAGCATTGTCTTCTCAGTCCCATGTACATTCTAAAACAATGACACTTAGGGAAAGATGGAGTGGCATGGGGGCTGGCAGAGCCAAGGAGGTGAGGACAGCAAAAATAATCACCCAAGGGTACAAATACCCACGTACAAACTGAACGAATTATCTGATGGGCACCCATCATGATGGCCACAGATAACATAACGGTCTATTTAGGAGAAAGCAAAGAAAAATGTGACTGTGTGCAACCAGGTGTGTATCAACTAACTTGATTGGGCTCGATTATTTCACATTGTAAACGTATTTTAAATCATCACGCTTTATACTTTAATTTACTAAATTTTACTAATTATACTCCAAAATGCTGAAAATATAGAACACAAGGAAACTGACTTGGTAAGAGTTGTTTTTTGTTGCTGGAATACAATTCTTGAGATGATCAACTTACAAACAGGAGTTTATTTTGACTCACAGGTTCTGAAGTTGCAATCCATGGTTACTTCGCCCCATTGCTTTGGGCCTGGGATGAAGCAGCATTACTTGGTGAGCAATATATTGTTGACCAATTACACCTACACCCATTCAAAAAGTGTCATCTTCTGGGATATTCAGAGCCTTCGGGGGTGGAGCACAGTCTTGAAGAAAACCAATTCTTCCTTCCCCTGCTGCTATCTTTGTGAATAGGTCCTGAGCTGAGGTGGGGCTCCACAAGCCCACCAAGCCTGTGTATGCGGGGATTTTGGTTGACTTGATGTTGTATATTCAGTCATAGCTTCCGTGAGTTCATGTGTTCAACAGACCCTTCAATCCATCAGATACTGTCTCGCTGCAGCTGTCTGTCACATCCATCAGATACTGTCTCCCTGCAGCTGTCTGTCACAAACATCAGATACTGTCTCACTGCAGCTGTCACATCCATCAGATACTGTCTCACTGCAGCTGTCTGTCACATCCATCAGATACTGTCTCACTGCAGCTGTCTGTCACATCCATCAGATACTGTCTCACTGCAGCTGTCTGTCACATCCATCAGATACTGTCTCCCTGCAGCTGTCTGTCACATCCATCAGATACTGTCTCCCTGCAGCTGTCTGTCACATCCATCAGATACTGTCTCCCTGCAGCTGTCTGTCACATCCATCAGATACTGTCTCACTACAGTTGTCTACTATGTAGGGCTCTGCTCTCTGTGTCTTCCTGCTCTCTTCTAGGTGTTGTTCTTTGTATTAATCACCATTTACTGTGAGATGAAACTTCTCTGGTGAGGTATGAAGGATGTACTAATTTTAGATCTAATCAGAACGTGATTGATGACCTTAATAACATCCATACCACTTCTGCATCTGTGGGGATATCTAACCAGATGATAAACACATCCAGCAAAGCAGTCCGGGCGTCAGAGGAGGAGGGATACCAGGGTTTTTGCCAGACAAAAGATGAGAGAAGACTCTTGGAGGAATTCTCTGCTCTCCAGAGGAAGTTCCTAGAAGATAGAGACTTTCTCTAACTGTCCCAGTGAAACTTTCCAACTCCTTGAGGCACTCCTCATCCCTATTACCATACTAATAAGTTAGTAAAAGCAGGCTGCTAGTGCACCTGGAGCCACGTCCACAGGGGAGACAACTGGTGAGCCCAGCAGGGCTTTGGTTACTTTGCACATCAATGCTCAGCCTGGGCGAGCTACTGTTTCCCAAAAGGCAGGTCTCTGTTGTATTTATTTATTTTTGTTTTCTCTACAGTTTTTAAAGTGGTATGATAGGCTAGGCAGGCAAGGAGAAGAGGCCCCTTCATTGGACCCGGTGTGGAAGACAAGGAGAATACCAGGGTCCCATTATTCTTGCCAGTGACTACCCCTCATCCCTCAGAAAGTCTCCCGCTATACTACCTTTGAAAGTTTTTATTGTCTTCCAATAGCAACAGATAGGGCTCTAAGCATTTAATACACGGGAAGGCATCTTACATCCAAACCATTGGAAACTCAAATCTAGGGTCGGGGTGCAGGAGAGCTGGCTTTCCTGAAGCCCCGCCCCCCATCCCCCAGGGTTTACACTGTATTCTTCACCTGGTGTTTGCAGGTCAGAGCCTTCGCTGTGTGCCTGCACTGTTCATTCTTTCTTCTCCCTTGTCTCCTCCTCTCATCTTGAGTGGGTTTAGCATCCACCTGAGTGAGCTGAATTTCTCCCTTGTGGAGGACTCAGTCTCCAAGTCTGTAACTAAGGTTGGAGCTGTAGAGCATGAATTTGCAGAGGGTACATTTAGCCCATGAGACATCTGGTGATTTTCTTTTTTGACCACTTCTTGTCTGATAAATATTGGAAGCATAGATAAAACACATCTTATCATTACCCTAAGTCTCAGATGAGGAAGCAGATCAGAGAAAATGTGACCCTTTCTGGTATGGTGGTGGTGGTGTGTGTGTATGCACACTCGCACACGTGTGTGCCAAGTTGCATTGACTCACAGCCTAACCTACCTACTCACCACTCACTTGGAATGGCCCATTCTTGTCTCTGTAGCAAAGATGCCCGGCCACTGAGCAACTCCTTCGGGAGAACCTGTGAAATCCAGAGGTCTACTCTGATGGCCCTGCCTGTGCCATAGAGCCTCAGCATCGGTCATCTCTGGATACCAGGGATGGATGACCCCAGACGTTAATAAAATGCGCAGTACGTTCAGGATGCACACCCCACTTTTCATAGGGCTGTCTCACATTATTAGTTATACATTACTTTGTAGGAGTAGAGTCAAAGGTCTCCAAGGACGGTGGCAGAAAGGAGACACAAGCCATGGATTTGTTTGTTTCATTCTCAGCAAAAATAACCAGCAGTCAGCAAGACACCAACAATATTTTGTTTTGAAAATAAATACCATAAGCAAACTGTGTGTTTTCTAATGACTCGGCATGGCACCTGCGTTTGATAAGTAAATTGAATTAAACTGCAACGTGGTCCATATATCTAGCATTTTTTGGCTTGTCTGTGTCCTGCCTTTATTGCCCATCTACATACATGTCATTTCCCCTGCAACATGCTATTCTACATACATGTCATTTCCCCTGCAACACGCTATTTATTATTCAACTCTAGGAGATTGCTTTGTGCTGTTTTCAAGAACAAAATGGAATGTGAGTGCTAGCGTTTTTTTTTTTTTGTCTAGGCCCCTCCCCACAGTTACCTGGCAACAGCCAGGTAGGTCTGGCCCTCTATAAAGGGGGCTGCTGCCCCTCCTCTCTCTCTTGCCTCTCTTACTCTCTTAGCTTCTCTCTTGCCCTCTTGGGCTCTTCTCTCTCCCCACTTCCTCTCCCCCCACTCTCCACATGGTCATGTCCAGCCTCTACTTCTCTACTCTCTCCCTCTCTCTGCCTTTCTCTGCCTCTACTTCCCTCTTAATTCTCCTCGCCAAGCCCTGAATAAACGCTATCTTATGCTACAACGTCGTCTTGCAGCTAGTTCCTCAGGGGGAAGGGATGCCTCAGCCTCAGCGTGCATTCTTATGCTGCTTTCTCTTTTTATGATCACAACACCCCTCCCCCACACCTTACTGCACCTCCACCAAACATATTCTTTCTTTCGCTTTAATTTTATAAAACACAACAGTGAGAGAAGGGGGTGGATAGAGGCAGAGGCAGGAAGGAGGGAGAGGAAAGGAAAGCTGGTTACAGGAGCCTGTTGTGGCAGGCATGGACTTTCCTGCACCAAACGCTGCTTTTTAAAGTTCCCTTCCTCTTGAATGGTCCCAGTCACACCTTCAAAGCTGAAGCACTTTATTGTGCCTTGGGGTCAGATTGTTTCACATAGGCTTGCATTTTTTGAACCTTGGTCTCCAGCTGGTGGAGCTACATGGGAAGGCTGAGAGACCTTTAAGATGCAGAGCCTTATTGGTGAACGTGGGTGTTTCTGTTGCTGCGAAGAAACACCATGATCAAAAATTAAATTGGGCAGGAAAGGGTTTATTCCGCTTACACCTTCAGATCATAGTTTATCATTGGGGGAAGTCAGGACAGGAACTCAAGCAGGGCTGTAACCTGGAGGCAGGAACTGATGCAGAGGCCATGGAGCGGTGCTGCTCACAGGCTTGCTGCCCCTGGTTTGTGCAGCCTGCTCTCTTATAGAACCCAAGGCCACTAGCCAAGGAGTGGCCCCACCCACAAGGGTCTGAGCCCTCCCCAATTGATTACTGATTGAGAAAATGCCTTACAGTTGGATCTCATGGAGGCATTTTCTCAACTGAGGCCCCTTCCTCTCTGACGATGCTAACTTGTATCATGTTGACACACAAAAGCAGACAGTACTTTGTCTGTCGTGGGGGTGGGCCACGAGCATGAGTTTTGCAGCCTGGCCCTACTTCCTGTTTGCTCTCTGCTTACTGGGTGTGAGTGCAATCTGCTGGCAGCTTCCTGCCGCCATATTGTCCCTGCCTGCTGCTGTCTTCTCACCGTGATGGAACAATCCCCTTGAGTAAACCCTGCTGCAAGTCAGAGTAAACCCTTCCTCCTCTCATAGCAATGAGAGATGTATTCATATTGTTCCTGGAATTCTGTGCCATCGTGTACTTGTTAAGTATGTGCTTAAATAGTTATTAGTGCTTTGTTTTTAAATGAAAAATTAGAAAGGCAAAAGGACCCAGAGTGGAGAAGAGATTTGTTATTTTTGTCTGGTCTCTTCCTCTTCTCTCTTCGTTTTTGGCTTGTTTCTTTTGTTCTGTTTTGTTTCTGTTGACATAGGTTTTCTCTGTAGCCCCGACTGTCCTGGAACTGGCTCTGTAGACCACACTGGCCTCAAACTCACAGAGATCTGCCTGCCTCTGCTTCCCAAGTGCATGAGCTGCCACTGCCGGGTAGATTGCTGTCTCCTGCTAGTCAGTGGCCCCATTTACTGTTGAGAAATGATGGGAACTAAGAGCTTGCAGTAGTTATAAAGTTGGGGGCAGCGGGTATGAGTCGTTTGCAAAGGCTTGGAACGTTAAGTTTCCCTGCTTATCTGTGAGTATGTAAATCATGTTCTCTTAACCTTGCATGGGAACTTGCCATCAACCAGAAGCTTCAAATAATTTCAAGTAAAATGAAACAAAGAATGGTAACGTAAGCACATCTAATTCAGGCTGAAATATGATCTGAATCTTTATATAACGTGATGTATTAGCCAGGGCTGTAGGCAGCGTGGATTTCCCCATGGCCTCTGGTTTGAGAATGTGTTTCAGCTGATACACAGTGCCATCTTCAGGCCTGTGAACACAGCTGTGAACCCGCTGTTGGTGGGAAGCCGCGCAAGAACCTTTCCCTGTGGTGTCAGCATGACAAGACAGCAAATGTCATGGGTTAATTGAATCTTTCAGAAATATGAACCCACTTCAGTGTGTGCCTGTATTTGGGAATAGCACCACAGATATAATTAATTAAGACGAAGCTACTAGAAGTCCATCAGGTTCCTTGTGTTTAAGTCAGTCTTCCTGAAGTTTCTTACAGACACATGCTTTTTTTTGTTGTTGTTGTTTTGTTTGTTTTCCGTTGTGAAATAGACACAGCACACACTTCCTGTCCTATCCAGTGTTTTCCATTCTGTGGTTAGCTTTTCTTCCCTTCGGGGTCTGAACACAGGGTCTGAGTACTTTAGTCTTATTGAAGTAGCAGATCTTCATGACCAGTGGGACCCTGGTGTCCATGCATGGCTTGTCCAGATCAGAAATGGCCACAGTATCAGAGTAATACGGGCAACCAGGGAGCGCGTGGGCAGGTTATGGACGAGCACTCCTCAGGAGCTGAGAAGGAGGCCCAGCCAGAAGCGAGGAGATGCTACCACATGGAGCGTAGGAGGCTCAGGATGTCCCACAAGGACCGTGACAGAAAGTGGGAGACAGATCTGCCAGAAGGGCTTAAATCTCAGGCCCACCTCTCCCAGCTGGACGGAGAACACATGAGTCAGGTGGGCTCCACATGAGCACTGGCCAGGGATACCTTTGGAGGAGGCCAGGAGGGGAGTGGCTCCAAAACATACCAGAGATCCAGGGGCTGCCTTTGAATGACTGAATTAATGCTTATACATCAGAAATGCCACATAGACTATAAGCTCTCATACCCGCTGTTTGCGCCACATTGGGAGGCGAATGAATCCCCTACCCCCACCCCATCCCCCGCCACACACACTTCAAAGAGTCCTGCAGCTAGGATGGCGCAAAAAGAATGCACGGGCACAATCCGACCCAGCCTACAAGAATGCCTGGGCTCAGTCTGCTTCAGCCTACATAACACAGAGGCAGCTTCAGGCCCAGAGCATGACTCCCTAATGCACAGTATCTGTAACTCAGAGCGTCGCACCTATAAAAGCGAGTCTTAGCTTCAAGAGGGCAGGTAGGAGTGTGGTTAGCTCAGAAGGCGTGGAAAGAAGATGAGGCCAGGAAGAAGCCAGGCAGCAGGAAGAAAGGTGCGGCTTCTTATCAGTGACAAGGAAAGCAGTTCTCTCCAGAGGGTGGGGCGGGGCAGGGTGGGGAAGGGTGGGGCGAGGCAGGGCGGGGCAGGGTCAGTTCCTGCTACTCTGGCTTTTCTCTCTATTAAACACTAACTAAATCGTCGTTGAGCTTCAATGTGGGTCCATCTTTACATTCTCTTATTAATGAGACAAAGAGCCCCCAAGGAGCCTCTTACTTTTTCTGCATGAAGGTGACTTACCCCTGTGTTCACAGCTCTTGGTACTCACAGTACTGTTGCTGCCTGGACTGTGTGCAGAGTTGAAAAGGCTATTCTTGCTTCTGAACCAAAGTTGTGGTGAAGGCTCACTCAAAAGACATGCAGTGTAAACATGTTTATGGGGGCGAGGCATGCAGAGCTCAGCTAGCAGAAGTCAGCGTGTGTAGAGCCAATCTCACTGGCGGGGAAATTCTTAGTGGCCAAGGCTTCACACCCAGTTGGTTCCTTCTTCCTCACGTCTCTTGCCAAGAGTCCATTTTCTCTAAAGACGCTTAAAAACTATGAGAGAGAAAAGCGACACTGCGCCTGGGCATCACCACATACGAAACACGTCTGCTGCTTCCACTGCGTTTTCTCACACATGTGAATCTCTGATTCATGAAAAGCCAGGGTCTTCCGGGTACAGCTCTCCCCTCAGGAGGGTCAGCGGGTAATTGTGCAGTCACATCGAGATGGAAATGAGGCGGTTTTTTGCTTTTTGTGACCAAATAAACCACATACCAAATGGCTCCTGAATGGATAAAGAAAACGTAGCAAGCACAGTTAAATATTTGGCTAAGAGATGCGCCTCCGCTTTGGGTTGGACCGGCAGTCTTCTGCCGCTTGAGTGGCACCAGCACCTTCCCTGGGAGCTCGCAGCGGCCGGCTGGCCCCTGCTCCACGGTAACCATGTGCGACCGGAAGGCGGTGATCAAAAATGCAGACATGACTGAAGAGATGCTGCAGGACTCGGTGAGGTGCGCTACCCAGGCATTGGAGAGATACAACGTAGAGAAGGATATTGCGGCCCATATCAAGAAGGAGTTTGACCAGAAGTACCACCCCACCTGGCACTGCATTGTGGGCCGGAACTTCGGTAGTTACGTGACTTACGAAACCAAACACTTCATCTACTTCTACCTGGGTCAGGTGGCCATTCTGCTGTTTAAATCTGGTTAAAAGCATGGACTGTGCCAAACTCCCAGTGATCCATTCAAAACCAAGGACTGCATCCTAAACTTCGAACACCAGAGACCGAATCTTCAGCCTTGCTAAGGAAACAACCTTGTCTCAATCTGTTGTGTTTTGTAGAGGGCATCATTCTCTGTACAAGTTTGTGGTTATAAAATTAGTAAAACAGCTTACATTTGTATTTATTTTCTAGTCCATACTTCTGTACTCCAGTTTTTTCTCCCTTAAGTCATTCCTTTAAAAAAAATAAATCTGTCGGAGATGTTAAAAAAAAAATTAGCTAAGGAAAAAAAATCCTGTTAACATGGATGAGACTGGGAGGTAGGCGTGGGGAGGAGATTAGATTCCGGAGAGCAGACCAGTCTCCCTTCCTCCTATTTATGAGATGTGACCTTGAATAACCACTGTTGGCCTTGGATCTGAGTTTTCTCTGTAAGAAATATGTATTTGTCTTTCAAATCTTTTAGGACTGTTATAAAGAGATTGAATGTAAATTCAATGTTTGGCAAAGTCTATCATGACGTATGCTAATGAGTTCACTCATTTTTAATATTTAAATATTTAAATATTTTTAACAGGGCTGGAGAGATGGCTCGGAGCTTAAGAGCACTGGCTGCTCTTCCAGAGGTCCAGAGTTCAATTCCCAGCATCCATATGGCGGCTCAGGGCAGGCAGCTCATGAGCATCTATAACCAGATCTGGTTCCCTCTTCTGGCCTGCAGGCATCACACGCAGGAAGAACACTGTGTACATGATAAATAGATACATTTTTTAAAAAATATTATTGGCAATTTAAAATATCTTCTAGTGTTTCTTTCTTTGCTTCTTTCTTCCTTCTTTTTAAAGTAGAACGGGAGAGATTTAATACACGTTCTGGTGGTTCACACTTTTTCTTTGTTTGTTTGTTTGGTTTGGTTTTTCGAGACAGGGTTTCTCTGTATAGCCCTGGCTGTCCTGGAACTCACTCTGTAGACCAGTTTGGCCTTGAACTCAGAAATCCGCCTGCCTCTGCCTCCCAGAGTGCAGATTTAAAATGGCTGCACTGGGAAGAGGAGCAAAGAAAACTGTCTGCCCGAAGTCCGTCATTGGGCACCCTAATGTGAAGATTTCAGCAATGGATAAAAGCCCTGTCACCCTGGAAGCCACTGTCACCTACTGTATTGTCTGAGCAGCATTGTTTCCCAGGTTTCTGTACTGAGAGTTAGAATGGCATCTTTAATATTTATTTCCTGCTTATACCTTGCATCCGTTGTTCCTTTACCTCAAAGTTTTGTTCTGGTGGATTCATGCATTCTCTGTGGCTTTAATGAGCTGTGTGTTAATGAGGTCTCAGAGTCAAAACAGCCATGCAAAGCTTTGAACACTGAGGGGTAACGGGAAAATAATTAGGATCTATTTTAGGTCCCTGGTCTGTCAGTGTCAGCAGGAAGAGAGGGAACAGACTCGGTGTAATGAGCAGAGGACACAGCCCAGCAGGGAGCCTGCTTAATTAATTTACCCAAGCTAATGTGGAAGGGCGGGGACAAAGGAACAAACTTAGACTCCTGTGTGTTTAACCACTGAGCCTGTTTTATCAGAAGCTTGGTTTTCAGGCTTTAGAAACCGTAGTCCCTTTGAAGAAAGTTTATGCACTCATCATTGGGCCTTTTCAAAAAAGTGTGAGATCATTTGTTTCATTAACTTAGTTTTCCACTTAACCAAAATCTAAATGTTAACGACACAAATAGAAAATTTCAATAAAACGTGGAAGGAAAACTGTGGCATTCAGGAGGTGGGAGCAACGTCAGCTTTTTTCCCCCTCTTGATTAAAAGAAATCCAATGTGGTCAAGTTTATTCACTCTTACTATTGACCGGACTTTAGTTATGCAATACTATAGCTGATAACCTTGCATGTTTTTTGTTGTAGGCAGCATGATGCTGGAATGGCCAAGCCTAGGAAAGGCATTACCTCACATGGTCATCACTGAGCATGTAACATCCACTCCTTCTTATTTTCAAAAGCCCAGTGTATCATCTGACCAGTGGCTGTAACATTCATTTTTGAACTAACCGTTGATATGACTCCACAAAGTGGTAAGATTCCAGTTAAGAGGAGAGAGGAGGGGAGGGGAAGGGAGAAGAGGGAGAGGATGGTAAGGGAGAGGACTGAAATGTTGACAAAGTGCTATGTCAGTTGGTGACTGTGTGGGAATCTGAATATGTGTGGCTTCTGCCAACTGTGTCAATTCACAAAACATCTGCTTTGGCTTTTCTGGAGGGCTGAAGATTTTGGTTTCTGGTGCTAAGTGGTCATGGGAGAAAGCTTTCCACCCCCACCGTCTTCCAAGTGCCACTCAACAAGATGCAGTCTGTGTTAACTCCTATGTTTTCCTCGCTTTCCCTCCCCTCCCCTTCCCTCCTCTCCCCTCTTCTCCTTTCCTTTCTGTTTCTCCTTTTCCCCTGTCACCCATGACAGGGTTTCTCTGAGTTTCCTTGGCTGTCCTGGAACTCGCTCTGCAGTCCAGGCTGGCCTCGAACTCACGAAGATCCACCTGCCAGTGTGGGATTAAAGGAATGCACCACTACCACCAGGCTGTGTTGACTCTTCTTGAGGACATCTGTGATGGCTGGGGCTTCAGTAACACCTCCAGCCTGAGGTGCTCTCTTCAGTTTTAAAGGAGAAGGAGTCACTGGGGGTGGGGTGTGTGTGTGTGTGTGTGTGTGTGTGTGTGTCACAATTCTTTACAACACTGCCACAATGCTTGACTCTCATTACTGTAGAATCTTCTTTGACCAGTGCCATTAGCCAAAACTGTCCACTCTGAGGAGGATGGCACCTGTGACTTTACCAGTATACACCAGTAGCTTGCTGCCTAAAGCCACTGTGGTTCCTCCTTGAGACTCTGGGTATTTGCTAGATTTCTTCTTTTCTCTGTTTGTGCTACCTCCCAGACTGGACAACAGAGACTTTACACTTTGGGTATCAGTTAGCTCATGCAGTTGCCTTGGTAACCATAGTCCTTTGAGGAATCTAACTCAATGCATACACACCATCTTTCAAACATGGACCACCTCTGGGTGACACACAGGAGACTGAGTCCTGAGCACAACTTAGCTTGTGCTGCATGGATTCAGAGGGGCTGTGGTAGAGTAGCGTCTGCCAAGCTCATGGGGCCAAGAGCTTTCGCTAAGTTAAACACATTAAATTCAACACAAATGCCCGCATCAAGGGCATTCATGGCTAGAGAGTCTGCAGACTTTCCAGTCCTTATAGATAAATTCCTGCTTGTCCTTAGAAGTAGAATTCAGCTACAGATTATGTAGAACCATTTCCTAGTCTTTGTTTTAGTGAGTGTTTCTATTCCTGCACAAAACATCATGACCAAGAAGCAAGTTGGGGAGGAAAGGGTTTAAGTCAGCTTACACTTCCACATTGCTGTTCATCATCAAAGGAAGTCAGGATTGAAACTCATGCAGAGCAGGAGCTTATGCAGAGGCCCTGGAGGGGTGCTGCTTACTGGCTTGCTTCCCCTGGCTTACTCAGCTTGCTTGCTTATAGAACCCAGGACTACCAGCCCAGTGGTGGCACCACCCACAGTGGGCCCTCCTATCCTTGATCACTAGTTAAGGAAATGCCTTACAGCTGAATCTCATGGAGGCATTTTTTCAAGGGAGGCTCCCTTCTCGGTGATAACTCCAGCTTGTGTCAAGTTGACACACCACACAAAACCAGCCAGTACAGTTTTGGTTCTGACCTTTACCACAAGTAAGCTCCTATGGGAGTGGATTCTCCCTGACATTTCTCCTCCCTGGCTCTGCGAGGGGACTTTGTTATTTACAATTCCTGATCTCCCAGAGACCCTGGTTTGCATCTCATCAGCTGCCAAAAGCCAACTCTAACCACTGATAACCCACCGGGCTCTCAACGCTTAGTTTCTTCAAGTAAGTGTGTGTGTGTTGTTGTTGTTGTTGTTGTTTTGAAGAAAATCATTGAAATTAAGAATCTCAGTTCTTTAACAAATCTTTAAAGTTACTTAATATAAATGTGCATCGGCGTCTAAACAAAGAAACTAGGTTGCTTCTGCTCATGCTTAGGTGATGCTCGTGCTTAGCGAAAAGATCAGCAATAGCCATTTATTTCTAAAATAATACCTTACTACTCTTCAAAAACAGTCAGTTATTATTTGAAATACTACTTTAAATATACATATCCATACTGGAGCCAGTACTGAAAGGCTCAGTTGTTTCTGGGACTAAGCAGTCTTGTGATTGATCACGTGTTAGAGCTTATCACAAACAATAGTCTCCTCTTTAAACGTGGCATTTTATCTCTGTTAAGAACGTTCCCGGGTAGAATCAATCAGAACACTTCAGGGTTGTGACGAATGTAGGAATCTTTCTTTCACCTACAGACAAACCTCAGGGACTTCACTGGGTGAAGAAAATTCTTTCCTGGCCAAATCATAAGCATCATGGACATAGCAGATACAACTCCAAGTCCCAAGAAAGACTGAGTCCTTCTCAGCAGCCCTGCAGTGTGTGCTGGGGACTAATTCTATTCTTTGAGCATTTAACGCAATGTGTTTTGATCAGGTTCACCTCCCCCCCCCCCACACCCCGCCATCCTCCCCTCTGGTGCCCTCCCTCCCCATCCTCCCAACCTTCCATCTTGATTTTTTTTCTTTCCATCAGAATAACAGAAGTCTTGGAACTGCCGCTGATCTCATCCCAGTGGGGTGTCTTTGCTATCACAATTTTTCCTTCCTGTGCATCTGTTCAATTATATTTATTCAAGTGAAATATTGGATTTGATTTCACAGAAGCATTACTGCAGACAGGGAAGCTCTGGGGAATAGTCTGGCAGCTTGGAGACACATCCTGCCGGTGGTGCCTGACTCGAGAAAACCAGACACATGGTGCGTAGAATAAAAAAGAAAAGAACACAGACCTCCTTTGGCTTATGATCTATATGGACTCAAATGATTCCATTTCATTATGTGACAGATCCGTAGGAGTTCTTTGGTTCTCCAGTAGCTCGCCGAGCTGAAGGATGGTGGGGTGAGCCCTGATTGAGTTTTCAGGATTGTTTTGGGTGTCACGCATTCCACCTCACCCAGATGATATTGGTTTGGCCAAGAAGGTTCTTGGATGAATGTTCACACCACAGACACAAAGAAGCTAAAGGCAGGACACTGATTCCTCCTGGTTTTCACACAGCCCCTGCTTTCTCTGGCACTCAGAATTGCCTGGTCTCTGATGGCGAAGACATATCCAAATGCAGGATAATTAGATGCACATATATTTCATGGAGGGAATTTGGAAAGACAAGACTATGTCCTGGTGGAGAATCCTTGAGGGAAACTACTGCAGTAACATCTAGCAAAACCCGTGATAGTCTATTGTTTCTATTCAAATAGAACCCTCATAAATTTACATACATGTTTACAGTTCCTACATGCAAAAGAGAAAGCAATATTGCTTTTTCTTTGTGGAGCTTCCAAACTTCTGCATCTGTAACTGATTCAGAAGTGAGACAGATACTTGGTTGCAATTTGTCACTGAGATTTCCCAGTGTCTAAATCAGCTAAACTTGGTAACTCTCACTGTTACTTGGAAAGGGCAAGAATGTTTTCATTCTCAAATGCAGAACATAGGATGTTCTAAATCAAACATGGGATTTAGAACACTGGAACAGCTCTGTGAGGGAGGGAACGGATGCTCTGTCTGTCTGTCTGTCTGTCTATGTCTCTGTCTCTCTCTTTCTCTCAATGGGCCTCATACACGCTGGGCAAATACCCTAATAGTGCCTTTATTTTAGTTTGAGATACAATGGTCTCACTCAGAGGCCTTGGTTTTTTTTCCTATAGCCAAGGCAGTAGAGCTTTTTATTTTGAACCTCGGTTTCCCTAGTCTTTGGGATTACAGGCCTAATATAAACACTACCAGTATGGACTGCAGCTTTCTTTATTAAAGTGAAACAAAACACCCTAGCAACCACAGCATCCAGTTTGGGCTGCAGCCCCTATGTGGCCTCTGAACATTCTGATAATGTTTACTGCTGACAGTCTACATCCTGCAAGGAAGTGCCAGGAACTACACACCGCCAGTGCCCAGCTCCCAGTGGAGGGCCCCGGGAGCAGTTTCTGTGTCAGTCTCCCAGCTCCCTTAGGGCATGCTTGCTGCCATCTTCAGACATGATTATTCTTAGCTGCAGCCATAGTTGCGTTAAAGACAGAATCCTAAACAGGGGACCCTGGCTCCCATTTAAAATGTCTACTTCAGACATTCTGGGGCCTGGTGGTTGTAATCCACTCCTGTTGTCTCCTACTTGAACTAATTCAGTATTGAGGGCCATGGCCACATTTCAGTTGGCCGATCTCATTTGCTGGTTTGTAAAGAAACGGAATTAATAAAACAAGTTTGAGAAACCTCGTATGTTTCTGCAGGTCAGATTTTGAGATGATTGTTGTTTTGACTGACCCGCTCAGAACTAAATGAGGAAAGCAATTCACACTGAATGCACAGATGTTTCTCATTGTGAGCTGGAGAGGAAAGCCAAGTCAAACAGATGTGGTGAATCTTAGCTCTTGACAACCACTCGCGAGATAGCTCAGCTAAGAAGCGAGCATACGGATCAGAGGGTAAAGAAAGCAGCTCTGGATAAGCGAGGAATGACTTTCTGGCTCGGAGATGCTGAGAGTTCCTTCTCCTCGAAACCAGGTCAGTCCCTTGAGCTTCGCAGTGTCCCGTCCACACGGATTTTCCCAGCAAACCCAGGCCTCTGCCCATGTGGGTCAGCTCCGTGGGAGGGAGCAGGCTCACCCTTGATTCCACACTGCAGGCTGATGCAGCTCACAGGACAGTGGGAACCTTCTTCTGAGCCATCTATCCTGATGTGGTCATAAGATTTGCTTCAGTGTAAGATGTCACTGGAAAGAGACCTCTCCTATCTAAAAAAGCTTGGGCTTCAAGCTGGCTGCTATGCAGACCCAAACTCAGGGTGAGCCACGAGGAAAATCCCGAGGTCTTGGTCTTCTCTACACAAGATGACTGGAAGTAGCCATAGTAGGGGCGCGTCTGTCTGATGATCTACTGCCTCATTGCTCTCCGTTGCCACATCAGGATAGTCAGTCACCTTACAGGGAGACTGCAACCTCCAAAACAATACAGAAAACTGGTCTTGACTGATAGGCACGCCTGGCACTACCTGGGACCCCTGGGTCTGAGAGTCTGTTTCCTTTGGGAAAGGATGACTGCACAGTGGCCCAAATTGTGCACACAGAAATCCCCTTTCCTGGTTAGATGGTGGTTGAGAGTTCATGTATAAAGCAATGCGAGTCATCTATCTCCCCAGAGCAGAGAGCTTTCCCTAGCTCTCCCTCTACATCTCACACAAGGCAGTTTGAAATGTTCATCCTACATATCTCAGGGAAAAAAAAAATCTAAATTCTTCGTGCACGAATTGCCATCTGCCTGGCACAGTAGTCTCAGGTCAAGGGAATAAATCAATATTGACTGGAGTATGTCACCAAATTCCAGCATAGAGCCTGGACCGTCATTGCTCCGACTGCTGCCTCCTGAGGCCACTACAGTTGTTGCCAGACGTAAAGTCAGTGATTTGTTTCCAGAGAGTCCATTGGCATTATCCTTAGTTATGACAGAAAGAATAAGTTATATGTAATAAGAAGGGTTAGCATTCTGTCTAAGCTCCTCCCCACACTTACCTGGCAACAGCCAGGTATGCCCTGCCCCATAGACCTGGCCCACTATAAAAAGGGCTACTTGCCTCTCTCTCTCTCTCTCTCTCTCTCTCTCTCTCTCTCTCTCTCTCTCTCTCTCTCATTGCTCTCTCTCACCCCTTTCGCCTCTTGGCACTCTCTCCTCTCTGCCCCTCTTGGGCTCTCCTCCCCTCCCCCCTCTCTCCACGTGGTCATGGCTGGCCTCCTCTCTCTCTCTCTCTCTCTCTCTCTCTCTCTCTTGCCTCTCTGCCTCTCTAACTCCCATCCTCTGCCCTGAATAAACTCTATTCTATACCATGTCTGTGTGTGTGGGGTCCTTCAGGGGGAAGAGGTGCCTGGGCATGGGCCCGCCTGGGCACCCCCTTCTCCCACATGCGGCGCCACATTCCCTAAACTCCTCTCTCTCTTTTTATGCCCCCTTCAAGATGTGTATCCTGAATAATGAGCTAAGGTAGAAATAAGTTGATCCAATTTGGCGTTTAAGAGCTAAGGGTCTTGTTCTTTGTGCCTTGGTCTGAAAATCAGATTCCCGCAGAAACGCACAGTGAGGCATTCATTGCCCCCAGTGTTTTAAAATGGAGAATCCACGGTTGTGTGCACTATCCTATGTGACTTACCTCAAGTGTATTTTCTGACAGATATACAAACAACACAAAGTTTGACTTTCTGGCATTTGCCTTGTGGAATTTACATTATCTTTAATTCTACCCATTTAGCTCTGTATTGCCCATCAGCTGGTTCCCGAGCCCACTGAATCATTGGAAATCAATCCCATGTGAGCTTTTTAAAGTCTAGGATATCTCTGAGTTCTCTCCACTAAATCTGCCTCCTCTGCCTGTTCCCAGGACAGCCTATTCTTAGAACAGGTGAATTGTTGACTGCACACTGTTGACCGAAATTCCGATAGATCACATTAGGTAGATTGACCTGCAAACCACCATCAGTCTTGCCCTACAAGAGGGCTGGAGCAAGCTTGCTGTTGTCGCAATCCTACCTCATTCTCCACAGACTCCCGGGGTCCTTCTGTAGGAAGATCCCAACGGGAGATCACACTGAAGGAGAAGCCAGTCCTTAGTTATGTTTTCCACCGCACCATCCCTAAGAAACTAGACTGCTTGTGATTTGCTTGTGTTGATATTAGAAACTGCCACAGAGGCGAGAGATCTGCCTCTTGGCGGGAAACCAATCAGGGGAGCTCCAAGGATTGTTGTCATAAAGCAAAGCAGGAATGCAGGTGAATGGCTTCCATGTGCTGAGGGAACGCATGCTCGAGGGGGGAGGAGCTTCATCGCACCGGGGGCAGGGATGCTGCATCCTTCTTCTGTGTTAGGGGCGAGGCTCCAGCTGGGCAGTGGTGACACAGGCCTGTAGTCTCAGCACTCTGGGAGGCAGAGGCAGGCGGATTTCTGAGTTCGAGGCCAGCCTGGTCTACAGAGAGTTCCAGGACAGTCAGGGCTACACAAAGAAACTCTGTCTCGAACAAACCAAATCCAAAAACAAACAAACAAAAACCCCCCAAAAAAAAGAAAAAAAAGGGGGGGGGTGAGGCTCCAGCTCTCCCTTGGTCGGTTGAGATCCCAACATTTTTTAAAAGAGATTTATTCATTATATGTGAGTACACGGTAGCTCTTTTCAGACACTCCAGAAGAGGGCATCAGATCCCATTACGGGTGGTTGTGAGCCACCATGTGATTGCTGGGATTTGAACTCAGGACCTCCGGAAGAGCAGTCAGTACTCTTAACCACCAAGCCACCTCTCCAAGCCTGGGATCCCAACATTTTAATGAAGTGAAGTTTGCTTTCCATAACCGGTGCACAGTAGGGCAGCGCTTGTGACAGTACCTCTGAAAAACAATTGTAACATATGTTAGAGAAACAGCTTTGCCTTTGGCTTCATGGGAAGAGGATCCAGATGTGGATGAACCCATGTGTGGATCCAGATGTGGATGGGACCCAGGTGTGCGTCCAGCTTTCTCAGGCTTCTTGTTGGGAAACTTCATAGATGCATTTTCCTCCCATTTGAGACTTTTGAGATAGGATGTCATTGTATAGCCTCAGCTAACCTTGTAATCCTCCTGTCTCAGTGTCTAGAATGGTGGGATTGCAAGCCTGCAACATTATGCCCAGTTCTTTACATTATGGTATCCACTTGCCTGAATCCTGCTTCTTCAAGCTGCCATTCTGCTGATGAGGCCAGGGGATGAGTTTTGTAGAACTTCAGTAAAAGGTGCTTGGTATCTTCTGAGTGAGTGAGTGGACTTTTCTTACCAACTTCCAATAAACACTGGAAAAAGTCTGGCTATTCTGGAAACGACAAGATCTACTGGGTAACAAGCAGCCCCTGTAGTTTTTCTATTTACCAGAAAGGCCAGTTGTGTGTCTGTGAAAGGCCAATTGTGTGTCTGTGAAAGGCCAGTTGTGTGTCTAAGCTTGCTTTTCAGATATCTCAGGAGAAAACAGCTTCACGTTGTGGCCACAGGGCTGGGTTACATTAAGATTCTTGTTGCTACAAAAATCACAACATCTTTTTGTTTATAAAAATAAAATTGTAACTCGAACCCCCTCCTCTCATCTCATTTCAAATGCAGTCTTGCTTTCCCATGAATCTTATCTAAACTGGACTATTAATATCTATTTATCATCTATCTATCATCTATCTACCATATATTTGTCTGTCTGTCTGTCTGTCTGCCTGCCAGTCTGTCTGTCTATATCCCTACTTTCCTCAGTACTAGAGGTGAATACATGCTAACTAAGAGCTCCACCACTGAAATTTACCTCCAGGTCTCTTTATTTTGTTAATTTTGAGGTTGAACATTAGCCTGCCCACCCTGTTCAGGAATTTGCTCATAACCAAGACAGAGCCTGGAATTAGAATCACTCTGCTTCCACTTTTTAAGTATCTGAGATTACTGGCCTGTGGCAGGAAATATTAAAAAATCGACCCACCAACTCGCCTGCCCCTGCAGGCCATCTCTCCGGCGAGGTCCTGGATACCTCTTGCTTCCAGACAACATTCCACACAACATCCCACACACCCCACTGTCTGCCACCTCATCACCTAATTACCCAGTAGAATCAAGATTCTTAAAGCTTAATTAACCAATCAGATTTATGTATCAATAAAATCACAATTTACAAGATGTCAATACAATAATTTTAGAGCCAATTGATAATGATAAAGGTTTATCCCAATGCTTCTAACCTTGTGAAAACTTAGCTACTTGTGGCTGGAAATTGCCACGAGGGTTCAGTCAGTGGCCATGGCTCTTCTCTTCCCGTCTTTCTGCTCCACCCACTTTTTCCTGTCCAATCACAGTCCTTCTCTGCACTCATGTAATTGGACAGGGAAAATCCTGTGACACAAACCTATGCCAACAGGTCCAATACTTAGTATCTGCTCCTTTGGAACTTGGCTTAAAGGTAAACAAGGCAATGAAGGACTGTCTGATATTAAAATTAAAATGCGTGTAGACATCTGATGTACAAACAAACTTACATGATAAATCCACATGAAAGTAAAGTTTTCCAACTTCAGATTATATCTTGCTTTTAGCTATTTTATACATATTAAATGGTATGTTCTACATTAAGCTGCTCATTTCATTATATTTATAATAAATTATATTAGAACCTATCATTCGTTAACAGCGTTGAGGCTCATGGTAGTCCCTGAGAGACGAGAAGCAGAAATTCACTTTGTTTAATGTATTTGAGTTACAGTTATAGAGTTCATCCTAGGCAGGCTCTGAGAGTGTGCAGAAAGGATTGCATGCCCCAAACAAGTGTTAATTAACGTATCCAGTCACACACATGTCTGGATGTTGGGCCTTCAACATTGTGCTCAGAGCCAGGAATGGAAACAGGAGGGTCACACCCATTGTATGGGGGATCTCTTCATGTACACCAAAGAAGAACCAGGACTGTAGTGTGACAGTGGTTCATTATGTAAAACACACTCTGTGTTAGAGGGATTGAGTCCACTGAGGGGGCAAGGGAAGACAGAGAAAACAGAAGATTCCAAGGTGTTAGGGTCATGTCACCAAGTAGAACTTAGCTGAAATGTTACTTCTTATCTGGCAGGCATTCAGATACGTCTGTTGAGTTTCAATGGAAGAAGCAATCACAAGCTTTGGTGGTCATATTGTCATATTGTGCAGGTTCTGCCTTGACCTGCATAGCAGGAGATGCTGCATCGACTATTTTTGCTATCACAGCACTTGGTGGAATTTCCCTGCCTGAGTTGGGAGTTCTGCTTTTTTCCTGATAAGAGAGACCTGTTCTGAGAAATGGAAACCTATACCATTAGCTGCCGGCATGAGGTGATTTACATTGTCAGTCACGTCTAGGAGTTGGGCTTGCGGGTTTTGCCTTTATAAGCCTGCTGCTTTGCAGTAAAGTTGAGCTTTGATCAGAATGTTGTCTTGGCTCCATTCTTCTCTCGTCCCTGTCCTTTAATTCCCAGACTCCCATTCGAGGTTCATACGGTAACTGGTGGTCACAGGTCAACTACATCATATGACTTCTATGGGACTGGTTTTGACAAGAAATTAGGGAAGAATTTCCACATGTTCTGTTTCTGTACAGTATTGTCAGACGTCTTTCAAACATGTTCACATCGTTAATGGTTCTCAGGTATTTGAGAGACTTGTTCTGACTTCATTTCCTCAGTAGGAATGCTGAAGCTTTGTCTCCAGAGTGTGGGTCCATTTCTGCGCTCCTCACGGCCGGGTTCCTCAGCCTTAGCATGAGTGACATCTCAAACTGGATGTCTCCTTATGGTTAGACAGATCATGTGCTTTAGGACAGGTAGAAGCAGCACCAGCATCTACCCAGCATACGGAGGGGACTCTCACCTGCTCCATATTCCCACCAACTGGAAGGAATCAGTGTCTGAAAGGAGAGGTTTTGTTTTTGGTCTTGTGACAGGGTCATACGTGACTCAGGTCAACCTTGAACTTGAATAATTATATATATATATATATATATATATATATATATATATATATATATATAATGTCATTTGAGGCAGAGCAAGTAGGATATAGGAGAAGTACAGCCCATGAGAGATTACATAGAGCCAATCTTTCTCTGTAAGTGCTCCACTGATTCCACCAAACACCCTAAAATCATCTTCAAAATTCTGTACCAATTTGCAAAATGTCTACTCCCATAACTGCCTGAACTGGATACCTTAATGAAGGAGTGTAAAATAATAACTATATGTATGTATATCACTTCACTTAATATATGTCTTAATTTGGATTTTATTGCTGTGAAGAGACACCATGACCAAGGCAACTCTTACAAAGGCAAACACTGGATTGGGGCTGCCTTATATGTTCAGAGGCTTAGTCCATTATCATCATTATACAAAGCAGGGCAGCTTGTAGGTAGACATAGTGCTGGAGGAGCCAAGAGTTCTACAGCTTGATCCCCAGGCAGCCAGGGGAGGCTCTGAGTCACTGGGGCCAGACTTGAGCACGCATATGAGACCCCAAAGCCCCACCCCCACAGGGACACATGCCCTCTTCCAAGGCTATACACCTCCTCCATTAAGGCCACGCCTCTTAATAGTGCCACTTCCCACAGGCCAAGCATACCCAACCACCACACCTGTGAGGGCACAACAAAGAGGTGCGAGTGACATCAGCTGTTCCAGGACAAGAAAGGGTGTCAGCTGGCCTGACATTCCTGCAGTAAGTAGGGGTTGGTTATGCAAAGAGAAAGATAGAAAAACAAGTCTTGGAGCAAGAAGTGGACCAGATCTCCTGTCAGACAGCATCTGTGTCTAGAGGGGGAGGGGCATCAGGAGCCAGAGAGCCAAGCAAGGCTTAGCATTTACAGTTCTCACTCTGGGAATTTATTTTGGTTTTAATGAGAAACTGCTTTGGAAACTTCACTCAGTAGCAAAATGTAAGTGCCTCTCGGGGACTCTGCAAGGGACACTGTCAGATGGCACGTTCTTGACTTGCTAACCACATGTCAAACGCATGCTCGCGCTTCCAAGTGCTGAAAGGTCACCTCCAGTATCTTGACAGTTCCAAAGTGACTCATGGGGCCTCAAGTTGGGGTACACTTCCATTGTCTGCTGTGTTGGAGCCTTCCAAACCATGGTTACACTGAGGGACCCAAGGTTGCAAAGGCCATAACGGGCACATTTCTGGCCTCACAGTCCAAGCCTGTTTAAGATGCTCTGCCACTTCAAACAGTTTCCACGGGTGTGGGGGTGTACACAGCAATCACCTGGCAGCGGAAGCAGTAGGGATCACCTGGCATGGAAGATTTTCTTCAGCTGAGCGCTCACAACACATCTGTGAATATCCCACCACAACGGGGAGGGCACAGTGAGGAGGTGTGAGGAGGTGTCAGCTGGTCCAGGACAAGGAGAAAGGATGTCAGTTGTCGTGGGGACCAAGTCACATGGCCAGTTGTGAATGTGTCCTCTGACTGCTGCCTACTGCACAAAGGAGCTTCTCTCAACGTGACTGAGAGCAGCCTGTGTCGGTGGTGTAAACACAAATACTTAAAAGGCAGCTGGAGGGCATGACTCTGGAACAAAAAAATAAAAACAGAAAGTGTTAACTTGGGGGCTATGATCCTCATAGCCACACACTTCTGACCAGGATTAGAGAGGACCAGACATGAAATTCTCTCCCATGCAGCAAGCTTCAAATGCCAATCAGGAAGTGGTTAGCTGCCCCATGACAGTTGTACTGCCATGGCGTTATTGTGTATTGTAACGGGAATTAATTAAAAAGAACCACCTCATCAACCCCTCTCTGTGGGGGCGCCCAGACCTTAATTGCCCAAACTGTCACAGACAACAACTCCTTTGAGCAGTAGGTCTCTAGGCCCGCAAACTCTCAGGCCCTGTGAGGCCACTTAGCCTGTGCAGGGCCGTTTCACTCGGCCATGGCTCAGTTAACTCTCCGGTGGGAGTCCTGCACTCCAGCCCTACACCCATTCCTTCCAAGTACCCAGTAAAGCACGACTCTTAAATAGTTAACCAACTGTATTTATGTATATAAAACTCACAAGATGCCAATTTACAAGGTTAAAAGTCCTATTCCAACTTTCTAACCTTTGGATAAATTAACATCTGACTCCATTGCTCCTCTGTTCTCCTCTGCCAAGGGTTCTTCTCTCCTAAGCTCCTACATCTCCTCTGACCTCCTAACCCTTAGCTCTACCTCCTCTGTTCTCTGCAATCACAGGCCTCTCACTGTCATTGGATAGGCAATTTCTTGCAACAGTATATAACTTGCCTGCCCTGATAATATTATGGCACTAATGCTGGGTAAAACCACTGATGTCTTTTCTTTCCCGGAAACCCCCTCAATATCTTCTGTTAATTATGAAAGCTGGCTGCAAGGCGTTTTAGATGTGGCTTAGTGGGCAGTACAAGGCAAGGACCACTGTGTATATATGTTTGCTCTTACCGTACTAAGAGAATCTTGGTGAGGTGAAAAGCATTTGTAGTACTTAAAACTATTATATCTTCAAAAAGAAAAGCTTCAGAGCATCATAATTCTGTAGAACCTTCGTAACAGGCACAACTGACATCAACGTGGTGATTTTCCCTGTGTGACATCAGACAGAAAGTGAGCTTAATACTTAAGAGTCGGGCTAGTTCCCATTGGGAATGCAGGCTTAGGACTGAAGAGTGCTTTAAATCGAACACTAAGTTTTATGTGTTTCCCTCTTGCTAAATAATTCAGGGAAGAGAGTTTCCAGGGGAAAACTACTTCAAGGAACTTTCACTAAAAGATGGAAACAGTGTTCACAAAACTTTTGAAAATTGTTCCATTGAAGTAAAATACAATACGATGATGTGTTAGAATAAAGGACTTGCTAAGCAGTTTCTTATCTGCCAGAGGCTGGGAAGCAGGAGACTGCACGGCTAAGCAGTCTTGGAAGACACGTTTTATGTATCAAGCAGTTTCCTTCCTTTAAAAGACATTGCCATGGTCCTCTGTCTAGACGAACTTTCTCAGTAGACACACAAAGCTGTGCATTTAATGTATCCTGGTTATCTGGTGGCCTCTGGTACCACTGTCCATTCCTGCCTGTTGGGGCATCTGTCTGATGGCCCACCATGTCCTTGAGATCACATCGGCCATGCTCACCGCTGGCATCCCCAAACCCTGAGACCAAGTTGCAAAGTTCTTCCTGAGAGTCACACATGTCTCTGAAGGCAGATTTTATTGTGCTTGCATTAGCACAAAACCATGCACAGAGGTTTTGTGGTGTAGCGAGTGTTCGAAGAGAAAAAATTAGAAACGCTGGCTGAAGAGTGATGTGTGGGGTGAGTTCCTTAATTCTGGAGGATTCTGGAGCTGGGCGTAGATGAAGAAGCGGCCCTGAGCGAAGGCAGGCAGCTGGAGAGTGCGGCAGGACCTGTTATTGCAGATCCTGATGTGGGTGGGATTCTCCGGGGGTGAGAAATACTGAACTGATTCGGTTAAAGGAACAAGACGTCCTCCCTCTACTTAGACGCTGTGGTCACCAACAGGATGCAGATATGGCCAAGCAGGACAAATGAAGGAACACACAGGTGACAGTGGCTAAAGATAGTAGAGGAGACCTACAGAGGAAATCAGGGAAGCAATCCCATTTACGGTAGCCTCAGGAACATCTTAGAGGAAACCTAACCAAAGGAACAGCAGGCATAATTATGTTCTATATTTACAGAAGACAAATTTTACAGGCTAGGAAGTCGCTTAGAATACATTGCCTCATTTATAACGAGCTGCCTGTATTGGAGCCAAAGCCAAGAAAAACATTTTCTCAAGAAGTAAAATTACCTTGTTGTTTCCCTAGGAGTTGGTAATACATGGCGATCACACTAATTTCAAGTTTCATGTATTTTCATATTTCTTAGCTCCCACGCACGAAAAATGATGAACTACTCATCACTGCCAACAACAGAGAGAATTTGCGACGGGGTCATTTAAATTATGCAAGAAACATTCAGGGAGCTTACTTGTTAATGAGAAATAATGTTGAGTATCTTTGTAGAGCTGCTTTAATTAGATACACTTTCAAAACTAAGTATAATACTGGGCAGTAAGCGTCTATTTCTATGGCAAAATACCTGATGCAATCAATTTACAGGGAAGAAAGGTTTATTTTGGTCATGGTTTCAGAACTTGAGCCCATGGTCGCCTCATCCTGCAACTTTGGTTCTGTGATTGTGGAGGATGACTGGAAACTGTGAAGTAAAGAGACAAATAAAAGGTCAATATTCTCTTCAAGGACATGGCATTGGCAACTCAGTGTATTACTCTGGTCCTCACCACTCAGGGAGCCCTAGGGAATGTAGTTGAACCCTTTAAACAGTACAAGTAACCAAAGAGTTAACCCATATTATATGATGCCATAATTGAGCTATTTGACAATGTCATTTTCCTGAGAGCTGTTGATAGTATTTTGGAATAATTTATGTATTGTATATTGGGCTAACATTGCAGTTGTGGCTTAAATATTAGGTTTAGTCAAAACTGTTGTGGGCTGGGGAGATGACTCAGTAGACACTTATGCAAACATGGGAACTTGAGTTTGAATTCCCAGCATCCGTCTACACGTGGGCCTGGTGGTGCATACCCATAACCACAGCACTGATGGAAGGAGACAGGTGGATCCTGGGTCTTATTGGCATGCCCCTACCAAAACACAGTGATCTTGAGAGACCTTGCCTCAAAAAATAAGGTGAGGAGTCACAGAGAGCCACACCAGAGGCAAACTTGTAGATTTTTCACATAGGAGCACATATACCTTACTAATGCACACATGTACACATCAAAGACACAAACATAGCTATCAACTATTCCTAGATCCTTGGGTCATGCCTCACTAAATTCATATAAAACATGATTTGCTAAATATGTATTTTTAAACAATCTATCTTGTACACCATGCATAGGTTTTCTGCCTCTCTGTTGTTCTTTTATACACTGTGGCAGTTGATATTTGATTGGCTATACATTCACTATACATAATACTAATAAATACTAATAAAGCTGAGCTTTAATAATACTTGTGCCGACTAAACATATTGATAGATAAATAAGATTAATAACCTTATCTTTCCTATGTGACTCTAGTTACATTTTTTTTATCAGAATAAAGAAGCAGATGAGGGTATGTAAGAACTGGGTATTTTGAATTTCAGCAGTTTATTTCTCTCACATGTTGACTGAGTGCCCCCTGCTGGCATCCCTTCTGTTTTGTGTAATTATTTGTGAGTTAGTGCAATCCCTATCACTGGCAGTGCATGAGTCTCAATATCTTATCACACATAATTAAAGTTTCCCCAGTTGCAATCAATTGCCCAAATTCTGTAAATATACGTTTGAGATTTATGCCTTTGACTGCATCAAACTTCTCACGAGTCTGTAAATGCATATTGAAATCTAGCTGGTGACATGCATGTAGAAATAGCTGCATAATGTTTATGGAAATGTCAGTGTGTGGCTGCGGCTGTGGCAGATGCAGGATATACCACACAATGGAGACACCTGCACGACCGTGTTTACTGCAGCACTGTTCACAATGCTGAGTCTTAGAATTGACTTAGGTGTGCGTTAGCCCAAGGGAGGCAGAGACAATGTGATGTAGACAAAATAGAACTCTATGCACAAAGAAAGTGGAAGTTATGACCTTTCCGGGGAAATGTAGACAACTAGAGAGTATTGTGTTAATCAAATTACGTCAAACTCAAAAAGACAAATGTTACATGTTTCCTCTTTGTGGAATTATACAGTTTCCAATACATTTAATGGTGTGTATATATGGGACATAAAAATGGAAGTGAGTCTGTCGAGTAACAAAGGGGACTAATGAAAGGTAAGAAGCAATAGGAGGGGACATGGAGAATATGCCCAAAGTATATTATATCTGTGTATGACTCCTTCCTTATGCGACCTAGTGTTGCATAAGTAGCTAATAAAACACTAACCATCACAGTGAGCAAACGAACACCAGGGAGACAGAAAACATAAGCATATTAGATAGATTGTTTAAAACATACACATTTAGTAAATCATGTTTTGTATGAATTTCACTGTTCAAATAGACCTATATTTGGGACATACTATCCTGCTGAGATGATTACATATATAAATTCTATAAGATTTCTTTCCATGTCTTTCTGATGGCTAATATGCAAAATGATAAAGCAGTAGTTATTGTGTTTTGATGACATATGTTTTCAAATGCGAAGCATTTTATTAAGATTCTTGAGTGAATGTCACCGGCAAGCAAAGGGACTCCCTTCCCCACCTGCTTTGACCCCCATGCTGACATAAGCTTCTAGATTAAATGGCAAATCAGCTTTAGACAGCACAGCCATAGTGAAAAATACTCAAGATAACAGTATTTAAATTTGTTTATATTCCTCAGTTATTCTACAAATATAAAGTATTTTTTTTCTGAGACAAGATTTCTCTGTGTAGCATTGTACTTCAAGATCATAGTCCATCATAAGAGGAAGTCAGGAGAGGAATTCAAAGAGGGCTGGAACCTTGACACAGGAGCAGAGGCCATGGAGGGTGCTACTTACTGGCTTGCTTCTCCTGGCTTGCTCAATTTGCCTTCTTATAAAACCCAGGCCTACCAACCCAGGGATGGCACCACCCACCATGGTCTGGGCCCTCCTCCATTGACCACTCATTGAGAAAGTACCTTAAGGCTAGATCTCAAGGAGGCATTTTCTCAACTGAGGCTCCTTTCTCTCTGATGACTCTAGGTTATGTCAAGTTGACACACAAAACCAGTACAACTGACTTGACCCCTTGTCAACCTGACACACAAGCACATCACTATTAAGCCACAAACCTTCCTGTCCTATTCATCCTCAAGATCTATAACTTTAAAAGTCCCAGTGATTTTACAGATTCAAACACATTAAATTTTCAGCCCTTTAAAAATAGCCAATCTCTTAAAATCCAATGTCTCTCAGCTGTGGGCTCCAGTACAACACTTTCTTACTTCAAGAGGGAAAAATCAGGTCGTAGTTGCAATCAAATCAAAGCAAAATCAAACTCCAACTGTCCAATGACTAGGATCCACTTATGATCTTCTGGGCTCCTCCAAAGGGCTTGGGTCACTTCTCTAAGTCTGCCCTCTGTTACACACAACTTACCTTCTAGGCTCCGTATGTTTCCACTCCACTGCTGTTACTGTTCTTGGTGGTTGTCCTATGGTACTGGGGTCTCTAGAACTGCTGGTCTTCTGCTGCAACTGGCTGCACTTTCACCGATGCACTGTGACATCTTCTCTTCCTGGTGCCAAGCCTCAATCTCTTGTAGCTGCCCGCAGCCACATGTAAACCGGGTTACCTGTTGAGAGAATTTTGGGGTCATAGGGAAGAGCGGCGAAAAGAACGTACGGCCAAGTCAATGTTCACTGATCAAAGCCGTAAACTTTAATGGCGCCGGACCTTTTAACAGTTCGGGCAAACCCTTCCCCCCAGACTCCAGGCTGAGTTCCGGTGGAAGTTGTCTAGCTTCTCTTGGAGGTCTTCGTCTTGACTGCTCCGGCAGCTGGGTGGGTCACCTGTTTAATTCAGGAATCCCTATACCTGGAGGAACAATGAACTTAACCTTTACTACGAGCGCTCCACCCTAGGTGGAGCAGGATCCTGGCTAACTGGGAGAAGTTAACCTTGACCAAAGTCAAACTCTGACCAAGTGCAAGACTGCCCCAATATGGCTCTGTACATGTCCTCCCTTTTTTTATTAATTTGAACACGAGGAGGTAGAAAACAAGTGGATAAATATCCTTCATAAGAAGGCGGGCCTTAACCAGGAGGGGAAGCATTGACCGTAATTCCTCTTAAATATTGTATAACGTCTTTTTCAGAGGAGGGGTAATAGGCTCCCTTATTATTTTAAGGACAGCCTCTCGACGTTAACCCCTATGCAATTAGGTGTACTTCCTGGGGACTCAGAAGCAGAAATTCACCTCCCCATGCAGTGCTTTGCCTCGCACGTCTCGCTGGTACCCATGTTTGTTCATAAACAAACACACATAGATCTGAGTTCTATGTGGCTCCCTCTTTGGAGATCCACTTGTGTAAGTTTTGAAGCCAGGGGGGTCTGCAAGTGTCTTTAACAGACATGTAATCTCTCCATCCAGGTGAGCCTGGGTGGAGACAGCCAGTCTGCTTAACAGACAAGGTCAAGAGTTAAAGGTGGAATAGGATTAACTTGTCCCAGAAGTATCCAATTTAGTTGTAAATTAACAACTTTAAGGACCCAAGGCTTGGCCTCTGAGGTGGGAGAGGTAGCCTTGTGAATCAAGAATTAAGCTGTTACTTCTCAGGAAAAGTGGAGACTATATGTTAAATTAACACAGCTGGCTGAAGATTGTTAGCCATCTTCAAAATTGGAATCTTCAATATTGGAATTATTTCTAGACCAGTCTATGGTTGAGTCAGCTGAGCACAATAAGGAGAAGAGTCATTTTAACTCTTCTAATTAATTTTTCCTAAGCTAGCTTAACAGTCTCTATGTTCTGTCCCACAAAGTTTAAAAGCTTGAAGCTAGGCAATTTATCTAACCTGGGACATTTAACAATTGAGGTAAGTCAAGAACATATATCCAATATAGCTCTTATGTTACCATGGTCTGGGCATTCAGCAAGCACACAGTCAGCATATCTTCTGCAGCATTCTGTGGAAAAAAAACAGAGGACATGCCTTCTCCCCCAATATTAAATCAGGATCATGGCATATGTTAGTAAGTGAATTCCTTCATTTCACCTAGACATCAATATGCCTAATTACAAGATGTCATATACATTTAGCAAGGAGTTTCTTGGCATCCAATTTTAAAATTTTTTTAAAAACATGCAAGCATAATTTAAATTATATGCACAGGGACACAATTTCCCCTCTTTTCTTTCTTCCAAGAAGATATTGTTTTATTAATTTAAGTTGGAACACAAAGTATAAACCATAACATAGGCAATAACTATGTAATTATATAAAATATAGTTGCTTTTTCTGTTAGAGCAGTTGCAACTAGACAGCCTAAAAATGAATCATTAGTCACATGTACATATTTTTTTAATCTTTTAAATTAGAAATATGAATATCATTTATCTGTAATAACTAAGTCCTCTAGGATTAACACCATTACGTGGTAGAGGTAGAAATTGAGGACATCAAGAACAAATCTTTATAATTTGATGTGTACAAAATATAAAATTATTTCAAATACCTAAATGACAGTCATTTAGAGAACATATCCTTTGTTCTTAGAAATTTGAATCACATTTGTATAAACTGTAGAAATTAAGAATTAGCAGTATTAAAAATGGACCAATTTTAAGCAATTATAAACCATGAGCTATGTATATCTACTATTATTAAAAGCTTGACCTTTAACATCTTAAAAATAGCTGTTATAGCACCCAATTCAGGTATCTGTGTTGAAGCAGGGAGAAACTTAAAGGAATAAACATGTGATCTGATAGTACAATTATCTTTTGGATAACAATTATTAATTTTGCCTAAAAATGCTTGCCATGTAATAGATCAACCATTAATAATAAATTTGATTGTTGCTTGAAGCAAGGAACAAACGTTTCCTACCTTGAAAACAGAGGTTTAAGACCTTCTGTGGCAAGCTTAAAATGAGGTAAATATAAGATAAAGCCAATTAATATATCCTAACAACTTTTGAAAGCCATTTACCTAAAAATTCTAAAAGTCTATAGGAGCAAGGGCCTGTAACAAACATTCTATGAACATTATACACTGAAAATTTTAAGATCTTAACTTCTAGTATTGAAACAGAGACAAAACACATTTTTTTTATCTGCCCTAGGATCCACCTTTAGTCCTTGGCAAGGACTAGATCTGAGCCTTTTAACTAAGACAGGATTAAACAAAAGAAACCTGTAATTTCATGGTCAAAGGAACCTACTTGATATCAAATACATTTCTATAGAGATATCCTTTTTAATCTTGGAGGGTTAAATTTTGCTCCTACCATTGTAGCCTATAAACTTGTGGAAAAGAGGCAATGGGCCTCTAAAACCCATAGCTGCATCACTCTCAAAATTATCTTAATTACAAAATGTTAACAATTATGAGCCTGCAAACTGAAAACTGTAGCCAATGACACACTGATTTTTATTGTAACTCAATGTTTTCTTGCAATATTAGAGCACAATTGTAATTTTGGAAGCAAATCTCAATTTTAAACAATCTATTTTCTTTAAAATTAATGGCAAACACATATTTACAGCACAAGGTTTGTATGCCAGTTCTTATGTTCAAGTGTATAACAGTGTAACTTATTAAAGAGACAATATTTTAAATCTTAATCTTCATTAAGTCTAATCTCCAGGCCAAGATTCACATGAAACACCATGCCAATTTAGGAGCGTCCCAAAGGCCTGTATTTCCTGGATTGCGTCATGCCACGTGGTGTTCAAAATGGCGACTATCCTAAACTACCAGCCTTAATCGTCATGCCACGTGTTTGTTTCAAAATGGCGACTACCCTAAACTACCAGCCTTAATCGTCATGCCACATGTTTGTTTAAAAATGGCGACTACCCTAAACTATCAGCTTTCACCTAACATTTGTTAATAACATTATACCTTTTAAATCATGTCCAGTGACTTAAGCCAATACTCTATAGTCAAGTCATGCAAAATATACCTTTAAATCCAATTATAA
Organism: Apodemus sylvaticus; assembly: GCF_947179515.1. Classification (NCBI taxonomy): domain Eukaryota; kingdom Metazoa; phylum Chordata; class Mammalia; order Rodentia; family Muridae; genus Apodemus; species Apodemus sylvaticus. Next base: position 9,352,684 of record NC_067487.1, on the reverse strand, counting down.
ACAAGAACAAGGCATGAGTGGCGTTAGGCCACGTGTAGTTAGTTAAGATAGCTCTAACACTGAATCACCAGTTTTAAACTAACCTTTTCTTAATAACACTATACCTTTTACATAATAACCAATTAATTTATAACTCTTTAGTCAAGAAATGTAAACCCTTATATCATTAAAACCAATTAGAAACAAGTATAAAGCGACTACATGAATTTCACAAGCCAAACCAAAGTCTTCCCAAATCTCGAGGTTTCTGGGCTTTTAAGAGCGGCTTTTTCCCCAGCCATGTTTCTGTCTTGGGTGAGTGAGCTACGCTGCTGCAGCGTGGCTTTGAACCAATCCCCACACAAACTGTGGCTAGCTCAAGAGGTTACCAGCAGATGTAATCTTTATCAATTTTTTCTTTTTAACATGAAGCAGTCATTTACACAAAGACATAGAGAGGACATAAACATACACATAGACAGTCGGTGCACCGGGACAAACACGGAAAGATACATAGAAAGTTAAGCGTGCTTGTTAAGCAATTGTATCCATTTTCTTCTTTAAACAGCTCTTAGAAGCTGTGGACATATGTCTATTTTTAAAAACCCCTTTCTTTTCGCTGAAATCAGCTCTTACGAGCTTTGGGCAAATGCCTACCAAATTCCTTCCCCATATTTCCCTATCTTATCAACCCAAGCAGTCCTGCGCTGGGTCCACATAGTATGCTTGAAAAACTGTATCCATTCTTGTACTCACAACAATAGACACGAATTTACTAGCGCTAGTTTTAACCTCTATGTTGCTTACCGTGCTGATACCATTAATTTTTACCTTTTCCGCGAAGCTTCGCTGGATAGGGCTACCTCAAGAAATTCTCTCGTGCCAGGTCGCCCCACGTTGGGCGCCAGTATGTAGCTGCCCGCAGCCACATGTAAACCGGGTTACCTGTTGAGAGAATTTTGGGGTCATAGGGAAGAGCGGCGAAAAGAACGTACGGCCAAGTCAATGTTCACTGATCAAAGCCGTAAACTTTAATGGCGCCGGACCTTTTAACAGTTCGGGCAAACCCTTCCCCCCAGACTCCAGGCTGAGTTCCGGTGGAAGTTGTCTAGCTTCTCTTGGAGGTCTTCGTCTTGACTGCTCCGGCAGCTGGGTGGGTCACCTGTTTAATTCAGGAATCCCTATACCTAGAGGAACAATGAACTTAACCTTTACTACGAGCGCTCCACCCTAGGTGGAGCAGGATCCTGGCTAACTGGGAGAAGTTAACCTTGACCAAAGTCAAACTCTGACCAAGTGCAAGACTGCCCCAATATGGCTCTGTACAATCTCTTTGCATGATCCCTTCAGTCCTGGGCTTTCAACTGCCACTGAGGTTGTACCGGTGGCCTCTTCTGTCCTCTCACAGTGCCCAACATCAGCTGATCTCAATGACCCCTTCATGCTTTCAAAACCAGGATCACCTGGGTAATTCTTATACATTACCAAGTACAGCTGCAGCACGAGGTACAACTGTGGCTATCTCTGAAACATAGCTTCTCTGTGCTCTCAGAAACACTTCTCAGAAGATTTTACCACAATAATATTGGTCTCTTCCCAATCAGTACTAATTTCTTAGCTCCAGCTAACTAGCATCAATTGCCCCAAGAAAGCAAAGATTTTGCTTTAGTAGTTCTGGTATTTCATTGATCACAGCTGATTCTTCAGCCTCAGCCAACCATAACCATAGAATCTTAAATCAAAATAGTAAGCAACCCTAATAGAGTCTTTAATTTTCCCTCTGAAATGTCACAAACCAGGCCTCTACTTCTGCACTGCTCTCAACATTATCTTCCAAGATCCTGCAGAACATCCCACTGAGGTTCTCAACACTCAATGGCTCTCCTATCCCAAAGTTCCAAAGTCCATCCACAATCCTCCCCCAAAACATGGTCAAATCTGTCACAGCAATACCCCACTGTGCTGGTATCAATTGGTCTTAGGGTTTCTACTGCTGTGATGAAAAGCCATGGCCAAAGACCAAGATAGGTGGGAAAAGTTTTATTTGACTTACACTTCCAGACCATAGTTCATCACTGGAGGTATTTTCTCAACTAGGCTCCTTCCTTTTTAATGACTCTAGCTGGATCATATTGACACACAAACACACACACACACACACACACAAACCCAGCCAGCACAGTGTGTGTGTGTGTGCGCGTATACCCAAAAAGGCCAGAAGAGTTACAGGTGGTTGTGAGCCATCTGACATGGATAATAGAAACTCAGGTCCTCTGGAAGAGAATCAAGCGCTCTTAGATGTTAAAGTATCTCTGTGGGCTGAAACTAATGTATCTTATATTTCAGGTCTATATAGGCTAAGAAAAACATGTAGGCTTCCCCTTGAAATTTCATTATAGTTTTGCTCACAGTTGAATTTATATACTGGCTAAAAGAGAATAATGAAGTTGGTCCTGTTGTCCAAATGTACAAATGACCAGGAAAAGTGGTTGATTATTTTCTGTGGAGTGAAGCATAAAAATCTCTCCTCCGGTGACTTCACAATACCTACTTTCCCCCCCTTTGGTAGCGGTCCTCTTGGGGGTTGGGGCACATTCTCGACTCTTAGAGACATATAGGTATGCATGTCCATACACGTCACACAGGTGCCTGTGTGAGTGTCCAGGGGCAGCCCACCACAGAGATACATACTTGGAAGCCAGAGAAATTACAGAGGCTCCAGACCTCTCCATGTGTAGGATTTGAGGCTATGCGTATTCTCTCCTCATAGAAGGATTATAGCGTGCCAGCGTCCCCAGATGCCTCCCCTTTCAGTGTGGTGAACACTGATGGTGAACACGACCCACCCACTTCTCCCTTCATCCCGAGGTAGGGTCCCTATTACGGAAAACCCTGGGACCAGACATTCACTAGCATACAGACATTTTCTATATATAATCAGATGTTATTATACTCACATTTTTTTTTACAGCCGTAACCTAGAGGTAAGCTTTACTGGGATATGACACTCCATCCCCGCCTTCAGAGCATCACTTGAGTGGAATTTTCTGGAGTTGCAGAAGCTGTGAAGTGACTAAGAAGTGACATGGTTAGCTTTGCTTCATCTTTCCATATGCTTGGATATTGACAACCTGTCATACACACAGTGCTGGCATTTCATCTAGGCTCTACCCCAGTTCCCTAGCAACAGTCAGGTATGCCTGCCTCACTATGAGAGGGGCTGCTTGCCCCCTCCTCACTCTCTGCTCTTGCTCTCTTTTGTCTTCCTTCTCTCCCCATTCCCCTCCCCCTCTATCCATGTGCTCATGTCTAGACTCTATTCTCTCTGTCTCTCTCTGTCTCTCTGTGTCTCTCTCTGTCTCTCTCTCTCTCCCTCCCTTTTTCTGTCTCTACTCCCTCAACTCCCCTCCCCATGTCCTGAATAAACTCTATTCTACACTATACCCTCACGTGACTGGTCCCTCAGGGGAAGGGATGCCTCAGCTTGGGCCTGCAGAGGCACCTCCTTCCCCCACACCATACTGCTTCTCTACAAAAATCTCTCTTCTTCTTTTTCCTTTTTTTTATAAAACACAACACAGAGAAAATTTATTTGTAATCAGCCATCTTTTCTGTAACACGGGGAACAGATAAACCTCCCCAGTCCAATAGGAAAGACAGCTAATCCGGGTGATAGCAGACAGGAGTGAGACGGTTTCACCTATTTAATTAGATTCTTTACTCTTATGTGAGGAGATGAGACCCCTGATGGTGAAATCATGGTGATTTTGAGCTACTGGCCCTCAGTATGGTCAGTGTGACCCTCAGATTTGAGACAGAGAGAGATGGGAGGATGGGACGCTCTGTACAGACAGATGCTGAGCAAAAGGCTTTGGATAAAGTACCAGAGACATGTTCCGGTGCACAGTTGTATGTGCTCCAGGCAGAACGTAACAGAGCCCCGTCACAGGTCTCCAGCCTCTGTAACTGCTCTGCCTCCACTCACCTCAGTTCCACTGCACAGTGGAAGCACTCACTTCACTGAGAAGTAAACCAAGACCAGTGCACCCACCTCGTGCAACCTGACTTCAGTAATCCCATGTGGCAATAACGTGCAGCCAGCTGCACATTAGCCTCATATCTAGACGGACATTTGCACTTGGATATCCCTCAAATCTCAGCCAGCGCACTCAATGCCTTCCAAGAAAGGCTGTTGTTACCCTTCTCCCTATAGGGGGGGCCTCAAACTTGCTTATAGCTCCAGCCCCGAGCACCTCCCAAAGGATCCTCCTGTGGTCTCCAAATGTTCTCAGATTACAGACTATATACCACATGCTTATCTGTTTCTTCATTGCACCTAGAGGATCATAAAATAAACAAGTTTTAACTAAGTAGCATGTATCCATGGCAACTATATTTTATATTGATGTTAGGCGCTCAGCTTGGATTCCTTATTTCAGTGAACCGAGTTTATACTTAAATTCCCATTAAAGAACTTCCCAGTACAATTGTCACCCACAAAACAGAAAGAAATGAAGAAAGAAAGGAAGGGAGGAAGGGAGAGAGAGAGAGAAAGAAAAAAGAAAGAAAGCCTGGAGAGGTAGATTAGAATAACATTTTCTATTCCTACAGATGGCCTGGATTTGATTCTCAGTACCCACGTGGTAGCTACCAATCTTCTGTAAATCCAGATCTAGAGGATCTCATGCCTTTTCTATCATCCAGGGCCTCATGTATCTGACGCACAGCCAGACATGTAGGCAGACACGCATGCACAGTAAACAAAAATAAACAGATCTTAAAAATAGAAGAGTATCATTAAATGCTTATATAAATATGCACAGCAATAACACAAACACGAAAACATCTACGTTCTAATGTTGTGAAGAGTTTTCTTCCACTTCAGTTAACAATTTCTTCTCATCTTGAAATGATACATAAAGTTATAAAATTAAATACATTTTGATCCACAATTTCTAAATCCCTTTAAAATTATCTGATATTGTCCCAATGAAATGCACTAGAAAACTGTAAATAGGATTCCAAACAATTAAAATAGCAAGCAGGTGAAGAAAAGTCAAGGACATTCTGCACTGAGTTATCTAGTGGAGCCCTGAGCTCAGAGTGTTTCCCTGAGCTGGGAAACATCGTAGAAACGCCTCGTTCTCAAATCTCCATCAAGTCTAAGCAGCGGGCACCTAACCACCACACACTTCACGGTCCACTCGCTTCCAACCGCAGTCCTGGGTCAGCCCTGCGCGGAGGCAGGCATGGCCGGTGCTCACTAGGCGGAATCTCGACAGAGTGGCTTACCAATGCTATTTTAATGACTCCATTTGAAAGTCATCCTGTCTTACCCTCTGACTTCTCGCTGCCCCCTGCCTTCTCTGCCTCTCCGAGGGAAGATGGACCCTCTTGGAATTACAGCATTCACCCCGCAGCTCCCCTGGTCCTGGCCACTGTCCTACTCTGAAGGAGGAGGGTGAAAGGCTGTTTCTCTACCTGCCTATTCTTCTTGTCTTCACAGGGCAGATTTATAAACTCTTTGCCCTTCGTACAGATCCTGAAAATCAGCCCCAGGCAGCCCGTGCTGGGACAGAGACTTTTATACGTTTTGAAGATTCTGCCTGATAGGGAGATGCTCATTTTCAATTCAGACACAATTTTACATATTATCTGCATTTAGTGCACATTTATGGACTGTTTTCTGAGACTTTATATTGCCAGGACATTTTGGAAAGTCCCAATCAAAGATTATAGATTTTTTTTTTCTGATTCTGATTCTGGAATCAGGCAAATGAGAAAACCTGATTCCATAAAAGGCCAATGAGCTCATAGGTCTTTCCTCAGTAGAAACTAGATGCAGAAAGGGATGGGATCAGTCCCTGTAGCAATCTGTCTTCTAGATGCAGAAAGGGATGGAATCAATCCCTGTAGCAATCTGTCTTCCAGTAGTCAACACACAGGCAAGGCATCTTAGAACTGTTCTATTGCTGCAAAGAGTTGCAGTAACCAAGGAAATGTATAGAAGAAAACACTTAATTGGAGGCTGTTTGTAATCTCTGGGGCTTAATCAATGATCACGAAGGCAGGGAGTGGCAGGCAGGGAGTGGCAGGCAGGGAGTGGCAGGCAGGGAGTGGCAGGCAGGGAGTGGCAGGCAGGGAGGCAGTGCTGGGGCAGTAGATCAGTTGCTTTCATCTTGAGCCACAGACAGCAGGCAGAGAGAACAAGTGAGACAGCTGGGGGAGGGGGGGCTTTGAAACTTTAAAGCCCAACCCCAGTGACACATAAGGCCACACTCCTTTGACAAGTCACACCTCCTTCAACAAGGCCACACCCTCTTAAACAAGGCCACATCTCCTAATGTCACCTCCCAAAGAGGACTGCAATCTAAGGACCAAGGATTCAAATATATGAGCCTGTGGGGGCCCTTCTCATTCAAACCACCAGAGAAGATGACCTAGGTGGTAATGTTTACAGAATTTCTGATGTGGAAACAAGGGAGGAATAATCATTAAAAATTAAGAAAAGAATGATTTAAAATATCCTTAAATAAAGGAGACATGAACTACAGAATTGCATCAGAGAGACCTTAAATAATACAGGATAGATAGATAGATAGATAGATAGATAGATAGATTGTATTATATAGAGAGGTATATGTTTTTTAAATTGGGGTGCTAAATAAAAAAAAGAGTTCACACCAAGTTCTTTGTGTGACACAATGAGGCCCCAACAGGAGTAGAAAGTAACCTTGTGCTAAGCGTTTGTTATGCTTCGAATCTGAAATGACTTTCTCGAAGCTTGTGTTTTGAACACCTGTCTTATACTTGGTGGCACTGTATTGGGAGTTGTGGAGACTTTGGAGGCAGGGTCTGACTGGTTTAAGCATTACGGTGGGTCTGGGCCTGTGGGGACACTTTCTGGTTTGAGCCCTCTGAATCCATGCACCAAAATAAATCATCTTCCTTGAAGTTGGTTCTGTCAGACATTTTGACCCAGCACAGAACAGGTAACTAATTCAGTTTCCTAGCATTGTCCAATAAACCAAAAACTAACAACTACTCTATGGATTAAGACAGCTTTTTTCCCACTCATAGTTCTAGAAGCAAGAAACCTGAAACCAAGGGGATGACCATGGCCATCCTCACTCTGAAAACCTGGTTTGTTTTAATACGTTAGGTGGATTGGTGTTTTGCCTGCAGGTATGTTTGTGTGAGGCTGTCAGGTCCCCTGGAACTGGAGTTACAGAGAGTTGTGAGGTGCCACGTGGGTGCTGGGGACCAAACCCAGTTTGTCTGGAAGAGCAGACAGTCATCTTAACCACTGAGCCATCTCTCCAGCCCCTTACTCTGAAAATTTTTAAAGAACCCTTTCTTCCTCTTGCTAACTTATGGTGATGGCTACTCTTGAGTTCCAGGCCCTCCTTGGGTTGCTCTGCATTACTCTACGGTCTTCCTTGTCCTTAGGGTATCTCACTTCTTCCAAGAACATCAGCAGCATTAAATTAGGAGCTCACCCCACTCCAGGATAGAACCATCTGAACCAATTGTGTGTGCAGTGACCCTAATAACAAAGTTCTACGTATTAGGCTTCATCATATCTTGAGGACCTCCCTTCAATGCCCTTAAACTGTTATGTTGCATATAAGAAGCAGTGAACAGAGGGCTGAATTGTCCTCCCTCCCCAAGCTCTATCTCCTGTGATACCTTCCCTTGTTCTCTTGCAAGGTAAGTCCCAGCCTCATGGCCATCTAATGGAAGGATGGAAACATTACAAATGTCTCTTAAAACAGTATCTCATTGTCATCCTAGAAAAAAAAAAACTTGCTCACAAAGACACGAGAAACTAAACATATTTAATTAATGCATACATATTAAATCAGTATGTGATTAGCATTGCAGGCAATCAACTAAAACAACTGCAGAACCTGAATGAGTTTCACAGTTTCACACAGCCAAGCAGACACAACCAGTTCCTTCCATGTTCTCAAAATAAACAATAATTAGTCCTCAAGTAAGATTTGACAACACCATTTGTCACGTGTAATGCATTATAAATACACTCAGTAATTGGGCTGGCCATCTGTCTTGGCTAATTGGCTTTGCCTGAAAGAAAAAGAATCTTCTCATAGCTTTATGGAAAAAAAAATTTGGGAGCAGGGCACCCACTGAAGTTCTCAACTGGCAACTGGAGGGGGCGGGTGGGCTTTTTTGATGATTCTAACACCAGGGCCCTAAAGTCCATCAGAAAACCTGTAAAGCTGTGGTGATTTTTGGTTACCTTTTCAAAAAAGTCACAAATACTCATGTATTAGAAAATGTGGGGGGCTGGAGAGATGGCTCAGTGGTTAAGGGCACCGACTGCTCTTCCAAAGGTCATGAGTTCAAATCCCAGCAACCATATAGTGGCTCACAGTCATCTCTAACAAGATCTGAGGCCCTCTTCTGGGGTGTCTGAAGACAGCTACAGTGTACTTACATATAATAAAGAAATAAAAAAAATTATATATATATATAAAAGAAAATGTGTGTTTTTCTAAAGTAAGCTGTAGGAAAAGGGTGCGCTAAGTTTTTAGCCTTGTCTTCAGCAGGGAGAAGGAGTCTCTGAGCTTAATTTGCCTTTGCTTTTCCAGAGGTACCATTCAAGAGTGGCCTCCTGGGAGGCCTGCAGTTTCCATGGGTCTCACTAGTGCCACAAAAGTGTGCATTTCCTCCTCAAGGACTGACAACTCACCACTTCCAGCCACTTACTCACCTTCACACACATTTCACAGAAAGCACCGTCCTCATCCCCTGGAAAGACACCATCTCTTTCTTATGAAGAATAATGAGTAAACTGTCTGTGTTTGACCTAGTGTCAGATCACCGGTGCTTCCTCCATAGCAGCCTTTCATGAGGTATCACCCGGCAGATCTTTTGGGAAATAGCACACATGGTATGCCCACACCGGGCAGATTTATAGGCTCTGGATCCCTCCCCTCCCAACTTGTGTATTCTCTTTAAATATCAGTGTGAAAATGACCAACCAAAGAAACCAGTATAGGGATTAATGATACGTTTATGATGAGGTACAGCTGCAGTAGAAGACACACCCACACACTAACGCCAGCATGTCCAAAACGTTCTTTTTGTGTTGCTCATGAACTCCATCTTGCTCACTGTTCCACTACTGTGAAGAGACACCATGACCAAGACAACTCATATGAGAAACATTTAATTGGGGGCTTGTTTACAATTACAGAAGGTCAGGCCATTACCATCACGCTGGAAACACAGAGGTGTGGTGCTGGAGCAGTAGCTGAGAGCTTTAAACCTTATCCTCAGGCAGAGAGAGAGAGAGAGAGAGAGAGAGAGAGAGAGAGAGAGAGAGAGAGAGAGAGAGAGAATGAGAGAGAGAGAGAGAGAGAGAGAGAGAGAGAATGAGAGAGAGACAAAGAGAAACACAGAGATACACAAAGAGACAGAGAGGGAGAAAGAGACAGAGAGACACAGACACAAAGAAACAAAGACACACACATACCCAGAGAGAAGGAGAGAGAAAGAGAATGAGAGAGAATGAGAGACACAGAGAAACAAAGAGATACGCAAAGAGAGAGAGACAGAGAGGGAGAAAGAGACAAAGAGACACAGATACAAAGAAACACAGAGAGACACACATACACACACACAGAGAAAGAGAGAGAGAATGAGACAGAAACAAAGAGATACATAAATAGAGAGGAGAGAGAGAGGGAGAAAGAGACAAAGAAACACAGATACAAAGAAACAGAGAGACACACAAACACACACAGAGAGAAGGAGAGAGAGAATGAGAGACAGAAACAAAGAGATACATAAAGAGAGTAGAGAGAGAGAGAGAGAGAGAGAGAGAGAGAGAGAGAGAGATTAGGCTTGGCATGAGACCTTAAAGTCCACCCCTAGTAACATACCTCTACCAACAAGGCCACACCTCCTAATCCTTCTCAAACAGTTCCACCAACTAGAGACAAAGTGCCCGCATATGAGCCTATGGGGGCCATCGTCATTTGAATTACCATAACTCCCTCTATAATCTTACTCATTTACTATATGTATTTAGTCAATGCATATGTGTATGTATGTTTACATGATGGTGACACAAACACTTGCGTGTGTGCACATATGTGTGTACAATACAAGTGCACATATGTGTTCATGCATATGGAGGCCCAAGGTTGTCACCAGGTGTCTGTATATATGTCTCTACTATATAGATTAAAGGGAAATATCTCAAATGAGCACAGAGCTCACTGGTTTGAGAAGTCTAGCTAGATAGCCTGCTCAGGAGTCTCCTGTCTCTGTTTCTCATGCATTGGGCTAACAGGTAGGCTGCTGCATACACTGGGCATTTACATGGTGCTAGAGATGTGAACTGTGGTCTTTGTGTTTGCATAGAAGCTTTTTACCCATAAGCCATCTCTGTAGACCTGCAATCATATTTTAAGCTTTATTTTCAAAAATCAAATCATGCTTCAAATCTAAACATTTTTGACCTTCTTTCTCTAGCAGATCTTAACTGCCTGGCATGATATCACCATTAGAATTTGTGCTTTAACGCACACATCCTTTCAGAAACAGCTCAGATCTTGAAGCCGCCCCAAGAACAATTGCCAGGCCAGTGTCAAAGAGGCTTTGATTAATTCGTGAATAAGGATCCTATCTTACCTGTGACTCTGAATTATCACAGAACGCACAGCATCTGCGTTCTACTTACTGTGATGATCGGGTTTTAAAGAATTTCGAGTTAGTGGTGAAAGGGAAACCTACAGTATTCTGTGTGGCTTTTGTTTATGAAGTATCTGACATGGATTGCAACACCTTGCTTTTGTTAGCAATGGTGCTTAGAAGAACTACTTAAAATTCTTCAAAATTATAAAATTCTTTCCTGTGGACAGATGTGGCTTAGCAGACTGGTAACTGAACCAATGAGGAATTAATAATGGAGTCAGTGCTGCTCCTCCTGTGTACTTAGGTCAGCTTTTCACTAAGTTACATTTCCTTGGGAATCAATCACAGGCATTATTAAATAAATTGAATGTCACTACATTGTTATATTTAGAGATAACTCACTTTATGGGATTCGTCTTTGCTCAGTTTCGTGTTTCATTATTTTCACTGTAAATTCATGGCCTATTCAGTTAAAATCGCCCACTATTGAGGCTTGTACTTCAATCAGACTTTTCCATATGGCAGGAGGGCTGGGCGAACAATCGGTGTGCGTGGCATGAGACTGTTTCGAGTTGAGGGAAGATTTTAATGGATTCTGCTACATCCCATTTGTGGCTCAGTTCCCTAACTTAATATACAGTGAAATGGAAAAATAATGTTCAAATGATGCTATTAATTTATTAATTCATTAAGGCTGTATCAGCACATGTTTCCTAAATGGGACTTACACTTAACCAAACATCTGATCTGTGATAGCAAGCTCATGAATTCATCATCTGTACAAGAAATTACTGAAATCTGAGATCAGCCAGTACTTTCTTTCTCCTGTGATAATTCTATTGAAAAATTACCTATAACAGTGAAGGGAAAAGACAAAATCCATTGGATTAATGTCGTGCGGTGAGTCCTTAAGTCAATGAAGTCATCATCAATTGAAAATCTGTTTGTAACAAACAAGGAAAGCTTCTGCCTCGACTGCTCATGTCTACACATGCATCCAGACTGTGCATGTCTGCACCTGCACCCAGACTGCCCATGTCTACACACATCCAGATTGCCCATGTCTATACACACACCCAGACTGCTCATGTTTACACACACATCCAGACTGCCCATGTCTACACATGCATCCAGATTGCCCAGGTCTACACACACACCCAGACTGCCCATGTCTACACACACATCCAGACTGCACATGTCTACACATACATCCAGACTGCCCATGTCTACACACACATCCAGACTGCCCATGTCTACACATACATCCAGACTGCCCATGTCTACACACACACCCAGACTGCCCATGTCTATACATACACCCAGACTGCCCATGTCTACACACACACCCAGACTGCTCATGTCTACACACACATCCAGACTGCCCATGTCTATACACACATCCAGACTGCTCATGTCTACACACACATCCACACTGCTCATGTCTATACACACACCCAGACTGCTCCTGTCTACACACACATCCAGACTGCTCCTGTCTACACACACATCCAGACTGCTCATGTCTACACACACACCCAGACTGCCCATGTCTATACATACACCCAGACTGCCCATGTCTACACACACACCCAGACTGCTCATGTCTACACACACATCCAGACTGCCCATGTCTACACACACATCCAGACTGCCCATGTCTATACACACATCCAGACTGCTCATGTCTATACACACATCCAGACTGCTCATGTCTACACACACATCCACACTGCTCATGTCTATACACACACCCAGACTGCTCCTGTCTACACACACATCCAGACTGCTCCTGTCTACACACACATCCAGACTGCTCATGTCTACACACACACCCAGACTGCTCATGTCTACACACACATCCAGACTGCTCATGTCTACATACACATCCAGACTGCTCATGTTTGCACATGCACCCAGACTTCTCATGTCTAGACACACACCCAGACTGCTCATGTCTACACACACACCCAGACTGCCCATGTCTACACACACACCCAGACTGCCCATGTCTGCATTTGCACCCAGACTGCTCGTGTCTGCACACACATCCAGATGGGGTGACACTAAAACTTTCTAAGTATTTTGAGATGCCTGGATTTCTGTCATTACGTCTTTTTTCATGCCATTACAGAATCATCCATGTCTACTGAAGTAGTTAATACTTCTTTGAAAATGTGACCACTCTTAAAGGCTCATTAGAGGCGCCTCACTATGCCTCAGCTTGATACTTAGCTCACATCGCCGCTTTAGACACAGAAAATGAGTCCATTAGCATTTCATATTTCTGGTAAACTTCTTAAAACCCTTCTTTTTGCAGTAAAGGTCTATTCTTTCTTCTTATGACCTAGTTGAAAAGATAATTACAGAAATTCTTAAAAATCTGTTTCGTGTATTTTTCTTTTGTTGAGAAATCACTTTTGAATATCTAATGTATGAGCAACTCAGTAGTATTGAGTATTTGATATAATAGTGTTTTTAAGGCTATGTTTAAAGGCTATAAAATGTATAAATTTAGATTTGATGAAAATAAGCTTTTGCCTCAAGCAGATTAATTTCATGTACAAATTCACTTTTTTCATTGCAAGATAGTTGGAAGAGATTTAAATTTTCATTTGTTATTGTTTTCTTATGTTTCATAAAATGTAATGTGCTTCTGTTAACACCAACTACATTAGAGTCATTGCCAAAGGTGAAATGACCGTGAGTCCCAGTTGCCACCGAAGACAAGTGGCAGAGAGCATTGGCAAAACACTACAGGGGCTTCACGGTTTCCCTGCTGGGCTGCAAGCTATTGTCCCCAAACAGACGTCAGCGGCACGTTCACATGTCGGGAGAATCTCGTTGTAAGTTGCTTCTCTGTCCTTCTTCATCTGCCTAAGGCATTCTCTGTTGGCCAATAGCTAGGCAAGTGAGGGTAGATGGACCATCTGGGAGGGAAATGAACTCTGGAGAGAGAGGAAGCAGGCATTTTCACCAGCCAGGAGTGGAGGTCTGACATACGAGGAATGAAGAGAAATAATGAGCCACCTGGCAGAAGGTAGACTGGAGTAAACGGGTTAATTTGCATTGTAGAAGCTGCCTAGAAACAACCTAAGCCAAGACCCTGTGCATTGATAATGAAAAAGTCAGCGGCATTTGGGGGAGTTGGCTCCATGATCACAGTCTGAAAAAAAACAGCATCACGTTCAACAGCTCTCATCAAAATGAAGCTCTTGTGAAAAAGTAGTGACGACTGTTGCCTGAGTCCTCTGTCCCCTCTGTCCCGTCTGGGTCCCCCTCGGGGTCAGTGGGTGAGAAGGTGCGGAATCACAGATTTTGGATGCAGAAGCAAACGCCCTTTATACCTTCCACCCGCACCCCATTGGTCCCAAGCAAGCAAGTCCTCCAAGGGGCAGTTCCTGATTGGCTGCCACTGTCTGAGTCACCAACCTCTAGGTTCTCAAGCGGGCTTCAGTTTGTTTCTTGCAGAAGGCCCGACTCGCTGTTTATTGACATTTAGGCAGAAGTGAGTGTCTTTGTGCATGTGTGTGTGTGCATGTGCGTGTGTGCATGTGTGTATGTATGTGCGTGTGTGTGTCTCTGGGTGTGTGTGTGCGCGCGCACGCGCACATGTATCACAGCTTCGGTGTAGAGCTCAGAGGATAACTTTCAGGAGTCCTCTCCTTCGACCACAAGGTCTAGAGATAGAGCTCAGGTTATCCGGCTAGCATTGCAAGTGCCTTTACCTGCTGAGCCATCTTGTTTTTATAGATGCACAGTTGTGCACCTTGAAGTATTCAAAGGTACATAAGATGGAATTGGGGTGGCTCTCAGCCCACATTATCTCCCCCATAGAAAACAAACATTTCAGAATTTATTTATATATGTCAGAATTTTTTCCATATATGCTATACGATAAGTGTGGTTTGTATTTATGTTATACAACCTCATGCATAATATATTTACCAAAAAATAAGTGGTGTACTGTACATCTTACATTTTTTGCCTTGATTCATTACTTACAATCTGATTAATCTGACTACAAAATTGACGCTGAGGTACAATTTCTAGCGGATATCCCACTGGGCATTAAAAAGTAGTAATTGGAGTTTATGCAGTCTACCCTCTTGGGAGGCTCAGAGAACTGTGGGCCCCAGTGAGCCCTGGCTAACCTCCACCACCCACGGTTCCATTCAATGCACATCTAGACAGTGCTGCATCCCAAAGGTTAGGGGAGAGCAAGGCATGCAGGGTGCCTTAGTTCCTAGGAGATGAAGCCACGAGGCTCCGTTTTCTGAGTCTCTGTCTGCTCATTATCTAGATGGTGCTAAGAGATTCTGTCTTACTCTCATCTCCCGTGTGCAGGCTTCACTGCTGTGCACACGCACCTAGGAAGCTGAGAGTGGAGTCGTCCAAGCAGGGCCGGACACAGCACCAGCACTGCACACTGGTGACCCAGGATCCTCTCCCAGGAGCACTGACAGAGCCCCAAGTCACCCTGCGGCCTCCTGGAAAGCGCTGCCCCAACAGACATCTTAGGCGCAAGACGGCTCAGTTTCTCTCCAGAGCGGCAAAGCCTGGCTTCTCACCCCTTGTCTGCCAGGATTCCTAGCATAAGTCTCTGCTTTCATCCATTTTGCACACCTTCCTTCTTATACTCTTATACTTATACTCTTAACTTTTAGCTTACTGATAATCTTTTTTATCTTTCTGGCTTAGGAATCAGTTCACTACAATCTTCAGTGTGGGGTTGAGCCGGTCACAAAACTTCCTGAAACTTTTTGACAGTTGTACAAGTTGAATACAAAAGCAAACTGGGGTAAAAACACTTCATACTGAAAAACAGAACAATAAGAAGGTTTAGAGACATCTATCTGCATGTCAAAGCAAGCCGATTGAATCTTTTGTCATTTTAATGAGAGAAAGAGTATTCGAAACTTTATCAACAAGGACAGTTGCTCACTGAAATTTTTGCCTATCTCAAAATAAACCACATATGGTTTTTCCCTCTCTGCTCTAGAATAGAGAAAAATCTGATGAAGATGAATGTGAGAGAGAGTAGTGAAGGAAACGCAGACAGGTGGCTAAGGAGTGTGGGGCCATCATCATTTTAGGGCTGACACACACTTGCTCTCAGCCCTGAGCATGCGCCTGGTGGTAAGTGGCAGATCTGAACAGATCTGGAGCCACAGCACAGATCTGAAATAACGTCCTTCTGAGATAAATAATTAGAGCATTTGTCTAAGTCTGAATCCCTTCCTTAGATCATCACATTTAAATTAATATTTCCACCGCTATGTATAGCAATAGACATAGAGAAAGAAAAAAATCACCCAGTCATCGCAATGGTATGTGGACAGAATCACACAGAGATGAAATTGTAGTTACAGGTACATGATTTATAATAAAATTTTTCTCTAATCTATGATAAATTTGAGTCTGTCTCTGGCCTGGATCTCAGGGAATGGCCCTTCTATCCAGCGAACAGCATGTGCGGACCTAGAGCTGGGAAACGATGGACCAAGCAGAAACTAACTGCTCAGTATCTTTCCAGGGGTTTACATGTCACACTCTGACTCTTCCCCGTCCTTCCCACTGTGTCTCAGAGAGAACACAGGACCAACAGTCACCGTGATAAGGATAAATCTGTCATGTCTCCTAGATATCCCTCCCAGAAGGCAAACTTCAGGTAGACATGAGGCAATGTGTTGTAATGCCAACCCTCAGGACCAACAGTCACCGTGATAAGGATAAATCTGTCATGTCTCCCAGATATCCCTCCCAGAAGGCAAGCTTCCGGTAGACATGAGGCAATGTGTTGTAATGCCAACCCCCCAGTCCCTCACTCAGTCCCTGCCTCGAAAAGCTGCTCCCTTTTGAGCTTCCCGCCAGACTCCTGGACTCCAAGGGGAGTGGCTCCCCAGGGTAGAGAAGCAGGGCCTGTGTCTAATTCCACTTTCCGTTCTCTGTGTCAAGTCCCGTGATCGCTAAGTGACAGCTAATTGATCTCAGTGTCAGGTACTGAGATAGCTCCTCAGGTAAAGGCTCTTGCTGTCCACTGATGTGATCCTTACCACCTGAGTTCAATTCCAGGGACCCACATAAACCTGCAAGAACTGACCCTACACAGTGATGGTCTCTCACCTCCGCATATACAGTGTAGCAAACAGAAGGTCCCCTGCTCCATAAACATATCAGATACATACACGTGTGGTAAGTATCAAAAGAAGGATAAAATAACGTGGTAATAACGAGTGAACCTGTGACGGATAAACGGGAGAGTCGGTGAGCTTTTCCGAGCTGCCTGGTTCCATTTCCTCTTACGGATCTTCTCTTCTCCATTTTCCCTTCTGTCCACTTGCAGATCAGCCACTTCCTCTGTGAATTCCTCTCTTTCCTATAGTGTTCACTTCATCTGTAACGTAATTATTGGTCTCATAATGTGAGACGACTATGTTTCTCTGGAAACTTGGAAGATGGTAAGTAAGCACTGTTAAAATGGCCGTTAGGATTATGATAAATTCTTGAGGTCTATCTCGTACACACCCTTCAGATGTACATAAACAAATATATTAGGGGTGCTGTTATTTATTTCCACACTTAGCAGCTGCTAGATTCTCTGTTGCTGCCCTGACTACTTTGATCAAGAAGACTGTCAACTGAACAGCCAATCGGACTACACTTTTATGCCAGCACCAGCCATCTTAAGCACTCCACAGATGGCTTAAGACCACTTCC
The DNA here is from genome assembly GCF_947179515.1 of Apodemus sylvaticus. Lineage (NCBI taxonomy): Eukaryota > Metazoa > Chordata > Mammalia > Rodentia > Muridae > Apodemus > Apodemus sylvaticus. The sequence continues at coordinate 9,335,320 of NC_067487.1, read as the reverse complement.
CGAATTGCACTTGATTCTCCCAAAGCCTCCAGCCGCCCCTCATCATCGTCGTCATCGTCATCGTCATCATCATCGTTGTCATCATCATCATCATCATCAGCAGCAGCAGCAGCAGAGTGTTAACAACACCCCCAAATCAGGGTCTAGACTACATGGAGGTAGGAAGAAAGAACTCTATCCTTCCTTAAGCGGAATGTATCATGAACACTGTGGGGCAAGGAGACCGTGCCAACCAGACAGAAGAACTGGTAAGGCTGAGCAGGCAAAACAAACAAAAACAAACAAACAAACAAACAAAAACAAAAAACAAAAACCGTCGGGCAAAAGCTCCCTGGAAGTTGTTCGCTGAGAGACTTTGGACTCTTCCAGGACCTGTTTCTTCAAGTGAAATGATCCACGTTGGGATGTTGGTTTATTAAATCAGTTTCAGCTGGGTGTCCTGACTTCTGTCTGTAATTCCAGCACTCCTGGAGGCTGAGACAGGAGGATTGCACCCTGTTCACGGTTAGTCTGGGCTACATAGAAAGACTCTAAAGCTGGACCGGATAGAGGTTTAACCTCCTAATCGTACTTAGACTTCCTTTCTAGTCCGGCCATCTTTTCTGCTAAGCAACAGAAAGAGATGTGGTCACTTGAGGTCAGAAGCTGGTGAAGCCGCTGCAGTGGTCCGGATGGCGATTCATGCTGGAGAAGAAAGCACACCGCGGGGTCTCTAAGCTGCAGCCCTCCCCCACACAGCGTCTCCTTTCCTGGACCTCGCTCAGTCTGGAGAAAGTTTTGCATCTGTGTATGAGGAAGTTTCCTTTGGCTTAAATCTGAAAACACCTCACGCTGCAGTGGGTCTGTAGAGAGCGTTAACATCAGAGTGTGCTGAAGTATGCCTCTCCCTAAGTCATCACTGCCTTTCACTTCCGTCGTCGCTCTCTGACAGGGAGCATCTGTTTCCACGCCCGGGGTGCCCACCTCCCCCAAAGCCTCCTGGCAGGCGAAAGCGAGATTCTCTCGACAGCAAATGAAGACAAGATGGTGCTTTCTCCGCAGCTTCAGCTTGAGCTCCCTGAAAACCGAGCTGGGAAGAAAACCGGTGAGGGAGCGGAGGAGGCTGCTTGCTGAGTCCGCTTAAAGTCTGCAGAGCCTCGAGGAGCAGGTTAACGGGAGCTAACGGGTGGTGGCGGCGTGACAGTCAAGTCCATGATGTCCTTGGGAATGATTTGTTATGTTGACTCGTTGGCAGAAATTTAATAACCAAAGGTCTTATATCAGCCTGAGGGTTATTCACAGATGATGGGAAACGTTGAAACATCCAAATAACAGTACAATAGCCCCACAGTAAAAACCAAAACGGGGGATACCACACATGTTGCAAATCCCTAAGGTATGCATGTGCTCAGTCAGGACAGCTGTCTCACGGTGCTTGGACAGTGCCAACCAGCATCTACAGTTCTCTGCTAGTTAATACCACTGGGACAGAAGGTGAGCTCCGTTCTGACCTCTAATCACATAAAAACTGGTTTATGAAATTTTCTGACTTCACAGATGAAATCTCATTGTACCTTTTCATGTTACGTTTGTTTTCAATGAAATATTTTGACTGTGAGATATGTACCTACTTAATTTTCCCTGTTATCAAATTAGTCCATTGCTAATACTGAGGTAATCCAATCACCCAATAAATATAAACACCTTGTGGTGTGCTAGAAAGGATAGCTGTGCTGCACAGAGGTAGAGCCTTGGAGAGGTCTTCTTGTTGGAGTAAGCCTCATCCCCGCTTTCAAGATCACCTTTGGGCTGGTACCTACTCCCTAGCAGAGATAAGAGCTTTGCAAACAAGGGGTTGAAATTTGAAGGTATTGTAGACGTGGTGATCTGTGATATGCAGTCTCTTGTAAAACTCACTTTTTCCAGATTTTTGTATACTCAACCTAGAAATAGTTTTTTTTCTTTTTTTTTTATTCGATATAATTTATTTACATTTCAAATGATTTCCCCTTTTCTAGCCCCCCCACTCCCCGAAAGTCCCGTACGCCCCCTTCTCTTCCCCTGTCCTTCCATCCACCCCTTCCCACTTCCCCGTTCTGGTTTTGCCGAATACTGTTTCACTGAGTCTTTCCAGAACCAGGGGCCACTCCTCCTTTCTTCTTGTACCTCATTTGATGTGTGGATTATGTTTTGGGTAGAAATAGTTTTTATGAATATTATTTGTTCAGTCCATATAATATTTTTTGTATGCACAAGTTTCCAGGCCTTTGACCTCTGCACGCCCAGGGGACAACCCCCATAATAAATAAATGAATGTAAAAACTGTACTGGCTGGTTTTGTGTGTCCATTTGACACAAGCTGGAGCCATCACGGAGAAAGGAGCCTCTCCTGAGTAAATGCCTCCATGAGATCCAGCTCTAAGGCATTTTCTCAATTAGTGATCAAGGAGGGAGGGCCCATTATGGGTGGTGCCATCTCTGGGCTGGTAGTTCTGGGTTCTATAAGAGAGCAGGCTGAGCAAGCCAGGGGAAGCAAGCCTAAGGAACATCTCTCCATGGCCTCTGCATCAGCTCCTGCTTCCTGACCTGCTTGAGTTCCAGTCCTGACTTCCTTTAGTGATGAACAGCAATGTGCAAGTGTAAGCTGAATAAACCCTTTCCTCCCCAACTTGCTTCTTGGTCATGATGTTTTGTGCAGGAATAGAAATCCTGACTAAGACAGACAGATACTACCATGCACTAGTTCTTGAAGAATTAATGATTACAAAAGAACAGAACTATATCTTATGTTAATTACATGTAAAAGTGATAGTATCTTGGACCATGTTGAGCTAAATAAAATATATTATTAGAAATTAGTTCACCTATTTGTACTTCTTTTAGTGTAGAGGTGAACTTTTGATTTAAAATATGATGTACTTACTCTATCATATTTCCCTAGGACTACAGTAATTTCAACTGATGAGTGTTGAGATTATCTCACAAAATAAACAAACGAATAGTGTATTTTGTGTTTGGATTCCCACATTCATACGGCAGGGTCTGGCTAAAACAATAATGCTCGAGTGGCTGATCACTGACCTGTCTGTTCCCACTGTGACCTGTCTTGACAGCAGCTTTGCTGAGAGTCCAAGTGGAGAAATTATTTGAAAAGCAGCCTAGAAAAATCAGTGGAGCAGACCCAGTTTATTCTGAACATTTTCGCTTGGTGTTCCTGGCTGCATTCCTCTTTAATTCTTCCTTTTCCATGCACAGAGGGGCATGAAGGACAGTCATTATCCACTGTGCCACTTTCAAAGGACAGTGAAGTCTGTGTGAATGTCTTCTGAATCTCAGCTTAAATACAGACTCTAACCTTTGTATAGCCAGAGTTCCCTTTCTCTCTAGCCCGTAGATTGTGACATGTCTACAATCAAAGAAAGAAAATTGAAGTTCCTGTTATTGTCTGTGAGGTTCAACAGACCCTGAACTCTTCAAATAAAATAAATTAAAGCTATCTCTCAAACACCTGGACAAGCACAAAGGCAGTCACGTCAATAAAAATATTCCAGATTGCCTGTAAATTCTCAGTCTGGTCACATACCAAAGTGCTTTCAACAAATGTAGGAGTGTTTGCACTATAGGATGTGTGAAGTACTCTAATTACCTCAACGATTCAGAAATACCGGAGTTGTTTAAAGACCTCTGACTTTTCTGCAGTTGAGGAGACAAGCTTGTTCCTCTGTGTCCTTAAGGCAGATGGGGAAGGAGTCTGTGCTGGGAACTGAGGTCAAGGATCCTGGTCTGAGCCTTCCTAGGCAACTGTTGACCAGTTCCTCAGAAGACACACCTTCAGAACATGCTACGGACTGACCCAGCCGGGGGAGTCACGACCGAGGGAAAACCAGGGCTTTGGTATTCAGGAAGGCACAGGTGCGGCGAGATGACAGACAGACACACCAGAGAGTGGTTTGAGTCTGCTGCAACTTTACTTTTTTAGTCAGGCATTTATAATACATTGAGGAACAGATCGAGGTTGGCACACCTCCAGAAACACTCAAACAATTGCTAAACAAGGTACATTCCCATCTTAATTAGAACAGCAAGTAGACGTGACATGATGCCCACAGGAACTCTTACTCTGTGAACTGTGATCAAAAGCAGACTATGATCATGAACCTCAGACATATAGTGTTCGATTCTAACTTGTGGTTACTTATTAAAGTTGTGTTAATAATCAACAGGAGAACTTGGGCCTTCAGACCAATTTGTATACTTAAAGCCTTCTTCTGTCATCAAAAGTCAAAATGCTTTAAAAATGAACACATATACATTACAAGAGCCTTCTCTATTGCCTTGGACAGCAAACACCACGGTGGTCTGGCTCAAGCTAATCTATGTCCATAATCTCAAAAAAATTATAAGACCTTCTAACCTTCAATGTTTTTTATCTATTACCTTCTTATCATAAGTATCTGTATAGAGCAATAGCTCATCAGTAGTCCTATACTTTTTCATACTGTTTTCTTCCTGCTACAAACTATTTATCATTACCTTTACTAAGGCTAATGATAAAGACGGACCCTGTTGAAAAGCATTCCAAGACTTTCTTTCACTAAGGTTCAACATGAGTTCATTGAGTTTAGGACTGGAAGCAGTAGGCATAATCGCACATCCTCTTTTTCCTTCCACTGGAATACCAAGTTCTCCTTTATCAATTAACCAGCTTGTAGGCTGGGATCGTGCTGTATAAAGAATTAAGAATGGGAAGAAGAAAGACACAGTGCAGAACCCATAACCCAGGAAGCACAATATTCTTAGAGAACATCAAGGCCCTTTCTTAGGCCAGAGGTGGGCACATTGCCAGGGACCTCCAGGGAGCCTAGCCCCGAGGGGCATTTTTCTCCCGTCTGCCTTAATGACGTACTGTCATGTCACACAGACGACACTGGAGTTGGTGTGGCAAGAACATTCCCCAAGAGTCTAAAACAAAGGCACAGAGACGGGAAGAAGAGCCACGAATGAGGGCATGGAGTAATGTACGGCCACAAAGGTGGCATTCTCCCTCTGATTGGAAGGACCCAGGCAGCCTTCTTCTAGAGACACTGTGAGATATGGGGAAAATCCTAGCTTCTGGAGGTGAACCTTGAACCTATAGAATTCTAGATGCAGCGCTCTTTTCTTTTGGATTACTGCTGAGTTGGAGGCAGGGAGGCCTGAAAAGGCACACAGGCTCCAGGCATCAAAGTGACAGTCACAGCTATGCGAGCATCTTAAAGAAGCCACAGAACTAGAGGCCACATTAACACATGCTACCTAAACATGACCACGGAATTCTGTGTTAGTTCATTTCCTGTTGCTGATGTAAAATACCATGAACAAGGCATCTTATAGAAGGAAAGGTTTAATTTTCTATTGGATGAACCATGAGGCTTGATCGCATCATAGTGGGGAGGCCGGCCTCGGCGAAGGTGGCAGGTGGCGGCTGCAGCTGGCTGTGGCGGTGGCGGTGGCGGTGGCGGCGGCGGTAGCCGGGAGCTGAGATCTCACATTCCAACCACAAATAATGAAGCAGGGAGAACAAACCAGTACAGAGTCTTTACACTCTCAGAGATCACCTCCAGGACATACTTCCTCTATCAAAGCCTTACCTCCTAAACTTCCCCAGAAAGCCCTGCAAATAGGAGGACCCAATGGTCAATCACCTAAAACTATGGGGTGTAGAGGAAGAGGCATCCCTCTACCATAGGCCTCTTGGATCCTAGAAAGTGCCTATAATTTAAAAAAGGGCTTAGTGAGCACCAAAATATAGGTTATAGTCAGTAATGTGAAGGACAACTAATGGTCCAATGATTGTTGTGTTTTTTCTCTTTCATGTCCTCTGCAGAGGGATAATTTCACAAATAAATCTTCCATTGCATAAGGCCACAGTTTTGTTTTATAAGTATGAAGATTTCTGGCTTCACTTCAGGAGCAAAATCCTCTTAGTTTGTAATTTCTCAAAATTACATTTAACTTTACTTTTTCCATGATAAGCTACGATGTTGTGTTCAGTTGGTTTCAGGGTCAGATGTACCAAGCAAACAGCAAGCATTTACTTCCATTTACTATGAGAATTTCACACTTTACAATACAAAATTTCACTACATGATGTGATTGAATAGAATTCCTATGTACAGGTCTTAACTAGAATAAAAATTTTACTATTTATTTGAATATGTACATATGGATATGTACAGATGAACATATTTGAATGAATAGTATTATTTTGGAAGTTATCACTTCCAAAAATAATGCAGTGTATTTTCAAACCTTCCTCTTAAATCCCTCCTTTGATTTTGAAGAGGACCAGAGAGTATGACTTCTCACATGCTCCCTGCCGACATCACAGACTGAGCTTGGACATAGGGTAGTGTGGTTCCATGTTCATTCCTATTTCCAGATCACCGCCCCCTCCCCAGAGTCACTGAACTCTGACCTTTACAGAACACGCTAACCCAGGAACAGCATCTTCATTCCTTGAGGATTTAAAACCCACCCTATTCTTCAGAGAAGTCTGGGGGTTTCTCCATGTTGGAAGCAGAAAATCAGTTGCAGAGGTTAAAAAAATAAGGAGCACAGCTCTGGTGACTCATGGCCGCTCCATTCAGCACAGCCAGGAGAGGGCCAGAGGCTGCATGCCCTACGAGCTCTCGCACGGAGGCCTACTGATCCCGAAAACACTCATTATCTTTGTGTGTGTTTCCTCACAGAAACGACTGCAGCTTCCTTTCCTGAATCTTCTGTGTAACGTTCCAAATTCAGGCTGATATTGAGACAGACTGACCTATGATCCCTAGGGTCTCCCATCTGATGAGGGGATGTGTCCTCATGACTGAAGTAATTTGCAATTGCTGTACACACTGCAGGAAGCAGCAAGATAAACTGCAGGGAGATCTGATTTAAAATTCACTGCTCCATGATTTGTTTATTTTTCTCTAATTCACTGAATGTTTCCAGGAGTAGAAATAGCTGTAAATCTGATTATTTCTCACAACAATCCACATGCTACCAATGCACCTTGCTTCATTTTGTTTAAAACTGACTACAACTGAAACTGTAACCCACATCCTTTGTTAAAAGCAAATGTATAAAAGGGAGAAAAGGGGAATTGCAGACTGAAGGAGTTTTATGTGGATTATTCAGAATCTGAGTGATGCTAGACCAGAATCCCCCCTCAAACTCTGAAAGTAGGGATCAAAACTGGGGAGGGGTAGATTCAGACATTACATTTCACATCTGATTTCTTATCTTTGTCTTCTCTTTTCATGTGTATTTAGTCTGTTGGGTAAAGTATTCACAGGCTATAACTTTATTATGTGAATGAAGCTGTTGTGGTAAAAGATGTAACCAGGAAAAAGAATCTAGACTGGGGTCTCCTTTTATTCTCAACAGTATCATGCTTGCACACAAGCTGCTGTGACCATTCACCCCCACTGCCCTCTCTCTCACGCCTCCCACTCAACCATCATCCTTTCCCTCCCCGTCTTTCCCTCCCATGCTCACACCCCTCCTTTCCTTTTTTTTTTTTTTTAATCAATAATCCTCTTTCAAGGGAAACTCTGTTAATGGTAGCTCAGTACTTCTAACAGACTTAAGCTGATATCCAAAACAAGTTTCCTGAGATCTATACCGAGAAAGCAAACGGTCTCCACCAAAACTCCAGAGGTCTCACAGCTCAGAGGACTGGGCGGTGAAGAACTCTGCACTCATATAATGATGAGGCAAAGGGAGCAGAGGTGCCATGGAGGTCAGGGGGTCAACGGTCTTTGCAGATTACTGGGCATCAGGGTATGGACTGGATATGGAAGGGTCGAAATGGAAAACTCACAGCCAGAACCAGAGAGTTCAGGGTCTCTCACAGAAGTGAAGGAAGCTTCTTTTGGCTCTCTCAAAACTACAAAATAGATTTAACTTTGACTGAAGTAAGAGTTTATTCAAATTTGTCCTCCCTTTAAGACCTATTTAACAACAGTGACATCCTTTCCCAGTTAGATGAGGCTTCGCTGTAAACCTCAACTCTTACCTGCCCAGCAGGGGCCTCTCTTTCACCAGCCCCATCAAGGTCCCAGCAGCCAAGTGTAAAATGCCTTCTAGCCCCACCAGGAGCACTGACAAGCAAGCCTTTTCCTGCTGAGGTGGGTTTGTAAGACCCCAAAAACCGAGGGTGCCCCAGCACCCACGCCTCAGAAGGCGACACCCAAATCACTCACGAGAAACGGTCTCGATGCAATAGCATGAGGATTTTTTTATTCCAGAATTCTGGGTTCCACAGCCGTCCATCATGCACGGGTAGAGGACTAAGGACCACGAGTGCCGAATTGCGACAGCTTTTATAAGTTTGCGACAAAGCCTGCAAATCACAAACCAATCATTTCTTAGCATGGAGAGCCCGCGAAATGCGAGCCAATTGATTTGTATCACTCCATAGTTTTTAGGCCAATCAGTTTAAGTTATCTGAGCCCGAGCTCAGTGGACCAATTAGTTTCCTATTTTCTTGAATGTCCATAGCTGCCTGAACTCCTCCTGCATAGGGGTAATGGCGTAAGTTTACAGAAGCAAGATAAGCTTAGCCCATTTCCATTACCTTGTGGGGCCAGGATCACCTATTCAAGGCCTTTCTGCTAGGTCTAAACAAAGGGCTAGCTCTGGAATGTGACCTTTGATCTAATTTCTAACAAAGCGAGATAGCTTTTTAAACTTCTGACTGCTTGGGGTCATTAGAGTTAGGCTGTATTATTTTCTATCCTTTCAGGTTCAAGGTATGCCTACAAAAAATAAATTTAATAAGACCCAGATTCTTACAGTGTGATATTTAAAGTATCTGAGCCTCTGAGCTCATGCTAGATCAAAGAGCGAGACGCAGGAGCAGACTGCCATCTGTCAAAAGAGTAACACAAACACAGCAAGATCCACACCAGAGCAAGGGTGCTCGCTCTCTGTGAACAATAAACATCCTACGGCAGCTTAGTTCCTACGCCATAAATGGGTTTTCACAAATGCAAAAGAACTGGAACTGTCCAGTGCCCGCTCTCAGCAAGACGGAATCAATCCACAGTCAGCAACAGAAAGACAGAAAACCCTCTGAACAATGGGAAATGGGCTGCAGCTGGGGGAGGGCGCATTACTAAACCATTCACACATAAAAGGAAAATTCACAAAGGGGGATAAAATACATTGAAATAAATGACAGTAAAAACACAGCATATCAAAATTCCTCAGTGGGGGAGGGGGGTGTGGGGGAGGGGGCAGCCAAAGCAGAGCTGAGAGGGAACCTGACAGCAACAAACCGATCTTCTATTACAAAAGAATGAAATTCCTAGTAATCTGAGATGCTGGTTTAAGAAAAAGGAGTAGCATAAACCCAAAGTAAATCCTGCAAAAGATAGAAATCACTGCAGCAACAAACAGCGAAGTGCTGAGAAAAACCAGAGGAACAAAGAAGGGTTGCCTTTGATATCAGACTTAGAGTTGTAAAGCAATAAGAACAAGAGAAAAAGAAAAGAAAAACAAAGGTAAACACAGACTGGCACTGTTAGACATGAACTGCCCAGCACCACCGCTGACTCGCCGTCTATCTGCACAGCAAGGAATGCTTCACACAGCCCCACTCATGTGTTCAATAGCACATGTTCTCCAAAGGAACAACCCACTGGGACCCAAGCAATGTGAAGCACATAGTTTGACTTTCCATACAGCTACCAAGGAAGTGCAGTTCAGAGCTTCGCACACCTCACAGAACAAAGATCCAGGCTTCCAGGTCTGCACTGTGAATTCTACCAATCCTACGCCAGCTCCGGAAAACAGAAGAGGAGACAAAAATGCTTCTTGAAGCCAGATTTATGGTCACACTAAAACTAAATTACCATATAAGAACAGCAAAAGCTCCCATCATAAACATGAGGCACAATTTAGCTAGATGAATCCAGCAGTATGGTTATGCTAGGGATTCAAGATTGTTCATTACTCAAGTCAATTTCTCCTTCTTAACAGAACTTCCAGGGCGTCAGAACCCTTAGGAACGACTGATTACACTCAAATCCCTGAAATCTTAGTCTAGACTCAGAAGCCTCCACCTTGGCTACTCAGACTTTAGGTTCATACATTACAAAGATTTAATTTGGTTCCCTTCAAATTCTCTCCAAATTGAGAGGTTTGGTCTTTGGATATATATTGTAATGATAAATACACAATAAATATGTATGATAAATACATAACAGACATGATAAGTACAAAATAAATATGTATTGTAATGACAAATACTGGCCCTCCCAGGCCTGGTTGCTCTCAGGAATGAGAGAAACCACATATACAACACCATTTTGCTCCCTAATTTAAAACTATTGGCTAAATAAAGATGCTGACTGCCGATAGCTAGGAAGAAGAAACATAGGTGGGGTTTGAGGTTGCTGGGCTTGGGGTCTCAGAAGACCATGAGGAGAAAGAGGAAAGTGGAGAGAGGGGAAGACATCATGAGGTAAGAACATTAATTAAAATCATGGCCACAGGGCTGGGCAATTAGAGTTAAGAGCAACCTAGATGGAACTTACTGTTATCAATAGGAAAGTAGATTCTAATAACATAGAGACTAACTATCTGCCCAGTTCTAGTGCTGATAAAGGCCTATTATAAATTAAAGGTCAAGTGTGTCTTTTATTCGGGAAGTGAATACTCAAAGGTGGGGTAGAAGCCCTGGATTGAGATTAAAGTTATTCAGCAACATACAGTCTACAAAACCACACTTGTTCTGTGATCTGTGGACACACCTTCTTCCCAGAACCCACCTGACTTGAGTTTCCTCTACTTAGAGAGTGATTATATCATGTGATTTTCCTTGGTCATTGATTCTTGGAGGGAAGTGTAAGACCCCCAAAAACCGAGGGTGCCCCAGCACCCCACACCCTGGAAGGCAACACCCAAATCACTCGTGAGAAATGGTCTCGATGTAATAACATGAGGATTTCTTTATTCTAGAATTCTGGGTTCCACAGCCGTACACCACGCAGGGTTAGAGTGCTGAATTGCGACAGCTTTTATAAGTTTACAACAAAGCCTGCGAATCACAAACCAATCATTTCTTAGCATGGAGAGCCTGCGAAATGCAAGCCAATTGATTTTGTACCACTCCATAGTTTTTAGGCCAATCAGTTTAAATTATCGGAGCCCGAGCTCAGTGGACCAATTAGTTTCCTATTTTCTTGAATGTCTATAGCTGCGTGAACTCCTGCATAGGGGTAATGGCGTAAGCAGTTTACAGAAGCAAGATAAGCTTAGCCCATTTCCAGTTACCTTATGGGGCCAGGATCACCTATTCAAGGCCTTTTTGCTAAGTCTAAACAAAGGGTGGGCTCTGGAATGTGACCTAGTTTCTAACAAAGCGAGATAGCATTTTAAACTTCTGACTTCTTGGGGTCATTAGAGTTAGGCTGTATTATTTTCTATCCTTTCAGAAGCAAAATGTGTTACTGCAGGTCACAATAGTTCAAAGACTGAGCCTCATTTCCTTGTATATGATTTCAGATCCCATCTGTGAATTTGCCTTGCCCCCTCTTAAGTAGACTCAGCTGCAGAGATGTGAGATGGCGTGATGCCTTTGGCTGCCTGGTGAGCAATGGTGGGGACAGAGCATCTATTATGTCCCATCTTAGAAATAAGTCTAGCTATCTTGAGCCAATGAGACTTTTGGGGTTATCACAAGCACAAGCCTACTTTATTCTCCCTAATACTAGACAGCCCAGCTTCTGAAGCTTCTCTGGGTTTCAGCCTGACTTGGAGTGATTTAGGGTGGTGAACAATGATGGTGGTTTTTAGTCTCTAGATGATGAGTATGTTTTATTTATGAAGAATGATTTTTAATATATGACAACTACAAGCATATTTATGACTTCACGTGGCCACTGTGATTTAGAGATTTTTATGTGTTCATGACTTTATAGTTTCAAGCCTGAAAACTGACAACATTAGGTTGTTTTAGAAATATGGCCTTAGATTGATAGTGTACAAGTCTGGAGGGAGAGCCGATTTGGCAATTCAGCGGTTGCTAAATTAGACCTGAAGGGGAGAATTCAAGGAAAAGACTCATAAGATAAAAGTCAGGACTTTTGAGGACTATATAGCATTAAGTTTTGTGTTTAGTATTCTAGACTTATTAGTCAGCATGTATGGCAATCAACAAGGCAGATAACATTAGGTTGGGACAATATGTAAAAAAACATGAAAAAATAAGACAGCATAGTAGTTCAGCAAAGCTGCTCTCAAAAAGGATTGGTATGAAATGGGGACATCCCAGAAACCCAGAGATAAGTTAGCGATCAAAGATGGGTAAACCGAGACAGTCTCTTAAGTGGACAGATGCTGAGTCAGAACCAGCAGGTTCTTCCACACTTTTCTGAGAGCCAAAGACAATCTCCAGGATGTCTGACTGATGTCATCCTGGACATATTCAATGTGAAGTCGCAAGTGATCTCTTTGAGCAAAGCCCGATTCTACCACTCCTGCCATTTCTACTACAGCTACTTTGTGCTTTTGTCTCCGGTTCATGCATTACAAAGACCTCTGCTGGAGACCCCTCTGCAAGGGGGCAGATGGTGGAGGATACCCAGGGGGTCCCCACCCTCTCTGAGGAGAATGGGAAAGGGAATGGAGAGAGGGACTCTGGGAGGGGGGACTGGGAGATGAGGCAGCGTTTGGGATGTAAATAAATAAATAAATTAATTAATTAATAACATAAACACCACAATAACAACAACAAAAGAGACTTCTGGTAAGATTTAGAATAAGAACAGTGGCAGTAGAAAGTGCATCCTGCCTCAAGTTGCCTCCTGTGCAGAAGATTGAAGATAGTGTTAATTACCAGAGCCAGATCAGGGCTGGGATTTGTCTCATAATGGGAGTCATGTGCTGCTTCTTCTTCCATCATGTTTTCATTGTGAACAATATGTATTGAGATTGAGAAGTAACATGGTAAAACATGAAAAAAAATCATTTTTAAAATCTTGGAAAGCATGCAGGAGCAGCAAAGCAGGACAGAGTTAGGGCTGAAGACAAGTTTACATAATGAGCAAGGTCAGATGTCACTTGAATACAATCAGAGAATACTAATAGACCCTCAAAAGCTCAAATGCAAAGAGACTTTCCTACTTCAAGGGCATCATCTTTGTCATGGATTCTTTATTCCTAGTGAGGATTTAAACTTTGTCCAAAAAAAAAAAAAAAAGTCCATGGGTGTCTTAGGTTTTCCATTGCTATGAAGAGACACCGTGACCACGACATCCCTTATAAAGGACAACATTTAATTGAGGCTGGCTTACAGGTTCAGAGGTTCAGTCCATTATCATCAAGCCGGGAGCATGACAGTGTCCAGGCACACATGGTGCCCGTGAAGAACTGAGAGTTCTACATCTTGATCTGAAAGCTTCTAGGAGAAGACTGTCTTCCAGATAGCTAGGAGAAGGGTCTCAAAGGCCAAGCCCAAAAGTGACACACTTCCTCCAACAAGGCCACACCTCAACAAGGCTGATTAATGGTGCCATTCCCTGGGCCAATCACATTCAAACCACCACAAAAGGAGATTAGACAATACCTAATACATTGCTGATATCTTACAAACCCCAAAAGAGTTTCCATGTAACAATCTAGCAAAAGCATTGTCAATTGTTCTGTTTTTTGTTTTGTTTTAGCGAACTTTCAGGCGCTATGAAAGTCTGGTAACACTTCCTTCTGTCCATACTGGCTTGTGTTATCAGCATTCGAGAACTTGCAGTGCATCTAGATCACCTGTGTAGTAAGACTCAGGACGAGGAACGGAAAGACATAAGCCTCCCTGCCACCTCATTATGGAAAACAAAACCCATTTGGCCTTTGTTGTTGTTTAAATAGAAATGAACCCAATGGGATTTTGCTGAATGTCTCTTCCCTAATCTGTGGCATTTGGGGGCAGACAATTGAATTTATAGGAGGTGGGATCTGACTGGTAGAAGGAGATCACCAAGGGGAATCTTTGAGAGTAATATGTGGTTCTGGATCACTGTTTCCTGATCCACCATGATGAGAACAGACTTAGATTCACATTTCTGCCACCACACACACACACACACACACACACACACACACACACACACAGCCATTAGCCACACCTCCACATTCCAATGAACCAAAACCGTGTATAAAAAACGATTCCCACTGATGTTCTGCTATACACTCACAGACTGCTGCCTAGCCCAATCATCATCCGAGAGGCTTCATCCAGCAACTGATGGGAGCAGCCGCAGAGACCCTCAGCCCAGCACTAGGGGAGCTCACATTCCCACCACTGTGAAGAAAGACTGCCTTGCCTTCCTCAGAATGAAGAACAGAACTCACTCTGGACAATGAGTCAATATAACGCCGTCCCTCTTTAAGTAGTTTTTCTAGGAATTTGGTCACAGTAATGAGAAACTGACTTAGCACTATAATCAACCCTTCCATTTAAAAATATTAAACAATATGATAGATTATTAAACAAACTGAGAGGTGGTTATAATAGTTTTCCCCAGCCAATTAGATCCTGTTCATTCTTCACTCTTGGGGTCACTTCTCAAACCAGAGTCCACACTGGAACTCTTCTGCTCTGCAAGAACACCTAGGCAAAATCATCTATAGGGGACATTCCTTTACCAGATACTAGACCTGTCTCACACTTGATCTTCAGTGACCCAGCCTCAAAATCTGTAAGAAATAGATTTCTCATATTTAAGAATTACCCTTTAAATCTGTGGCCTGTTTGAAGGAGAGTGGGAGGGATGTACGGGAAGGTTTGGAGGGAGGAAACAGCAAAAAGAAAGGTAATTAAATCATAACCTCAAAAATAAAACGAAAACATGAATACTGGAAAAAAAGAGTGTAAGACTTGAGGGAGTCTTAACTTACCAGAGAGACCCCCTGAGTGGACCACATGGAGATGGGAATTGATGCAAAAAGCAAGGGTATTTTTATTTAATATCCAGCATGCTGGGGCCACCCTGCACATGGAGACAGAACGACCCCGCACACCGGGCTGCACAGGCCTTTTATACAGTTTGCAGGGCAGCCACCATTAGGCACAATGCAATTGGCAGAACAGTGTTACCATTAAACTAATTGGTTGTTAGGGGATGAGGTAGGTGGTCAACGGACTCTGAGCCTTTTCTAGCCTTTCCTAGATGCAGGGACCACCATGTGGTCTGAGGAATGTAGTTAAGCCTCTCTTTTCTGGGAGGGGGAACACTTGCCCTTCTGGGAGGAGCAAATGTTCCATGACCTTTCCAAAGTTCCTGAGTCAACCCTTTCAAGAGAATCACCCCCTTCGAGGTGTTTTGTTAGAGTCATTTGTTCCTTAATTATTTGTGACTATGTCATTTACAAATGGCTAAAGCTGCTAATAAGATACCTGTAGATCTCAGAACTAGTGGTCCCAGCAGATCACATATTTGAGGTTAGCGTGTAGAGTGAAGCCTGTACTTACTGACACCACAGACTTTCTAGTAACATATCAACAGACAGATAGCAGCAATGAACCTAGCAAAGGACTGAACAGGCTGAGATGAATCTGTGGTTCCATCCAAACGGTCTTCTCCTTGGGATGGATTTCCACCTCTGGGTTAAGGTGTTGACTGTTCTCACAAAGACAGCCCTGAATGTTTACTCCTAGTAAGTACTTCTCAAATCAAACATTTATCTTGATAGACGACACATTTATTGCTCATTTTTCATAATTGCATTTGGTACTTGGTAGTGTTAAACACCCTTTAAACCACATCTCTCCTATGAACGGGATTTGCATTCCTGACTTCTGTTAAGTTCTGCTGTTCGCATGTTGCTGGAATAAAACTAAAATCCTCAGAGCAAAGATTAGTCTCTTAAATTTCTAAGGCAACATCTGTGATCAGGCGCTAAGCAACCAATCATCTCTCTACAACATCCCATAAAGAACATAAAGAATTTTCGGGCTGGAGAGATGGCTCAGTGGTTAAGAACACTGACTGCTCTTCTGTAGGTCCTGAGTTCAATTTCCAGCAACCACATGGTGGTTCACAACCATCCATAATGAGATCTGACGCCCTCTTCTGGTGTGTCTGAAAACAGCTACAGCGTACTTACATATAAATAAATATTTAAAAAAAAGAACAGCAGTTTTCTGTAAAGTTTATTGATGTTGTTGTCCATAGCGTCAACACTAGGAGTAGACTGTGACAGCTACCTCATTGCTTCTGTGTGTCTCTTTTATTTACTCAAAATGCATAGAATCCATTAATATAAATTGGGATTTTAAGTTTAACAAAAATGTCCAGTAGTCAGGTTTTTCACAGCTATAGATGTTTACAAAAAGAAATCTTAAGGTTTTGAGATCAGGGCAAAAATATAAATTTCATAGGAGACCTCAAGTTGTGTTATTACAGTTTTAGCAAATAGAGCATGCATTGGTAAAAATGTCAGATTGGGTGTGCTAAACTAAAGATGGATATAATGCTCCTTCTCACCACTCATTCCAAATGCATGTTTTCTTTTTTCTTTTCTTTTCTTTTCTTTTCTTTTCTTTTCTTTTCTTTTCTTTTCTTTTTAAACAGGGCTTCTCTGTGTAGCCTGGCTGTCCTGGAACTCACTCTGTAGACCAGGCTGGCCACGAACCCAGAAATCCGCCTGCCTCTGCCTCCCAAGTGCTGGGATTAAAGGCGCCCGCCACCACCGCCTGGCGCATGTTTTCTTAATAGACAGCAAACTTTGACCTTTTCCAGCATCTAGACCCAGAAGGTGAGATGTTTAAATTTTCTGAAGACAGTGAGGATGGGGAGGGGCATTCCAGTGGTCACCACTGCCTGGTGTGTTTTTCAGTTTACAATCATATATAAAACTTTAAAAAGTTTTATTTTTAATGTATATGTGTGGATGAGTGGGAGATAGGGGGGTGAAGGGGTGGAGGAGTGGGGGTAGAGATGTGGAGAGGTGCAGAGTGGAGGGGTGGAGGGGTGGAGGGTGGAGGGGAGAAGGGTGCAGGAATGTGTGCCAGGAGGTTCAGGAACCTGCAGAAGCCAGAGAGGGCTAGATCTTCTCCATCAACATATATATATAACTTTTTAATAACTTGAAAATAAAGCTGTTTTGTGTGTGTGTGTGTTAATCCATGTGCAGGCCAGATGTCAATAACAACCACTCTCCACTTACTTTTTGAAGTGGGCTGTTTTCTTCTGAGACGTATAGGACATTATTGTTCATATATTATCCTACTGTGCAATAGCATAGCAGAACTCCCTGCTCTGTTTAGCTGTAACTCAGTGCACACAGGGGAACCTCTCCCTAGCCTCCTCTGCTCATCGGCATCTAGTGAACATTATTTCACTCACAAGTTCTGTGGGATCAACGTTTCAGGTTCAGTACAAATGAGACCACAAGGTTCTTTCTGTCTGAGCCATCTGATTAAACTTAAGCAGTGATCTCCAACCATGCTGCCACAAAGAATAGGATTCATCCTTTTTGACAGTTGGGTAGTATTTCATTATGATATAAACCACATTTCCTTTACTCATTCGTCACTTGTTGGCAACTTAGATTGTTTTTATTTCTGGACTGAATAATAGTACAATAGGTATGGGAACACACACATGTCTTGGGCATGCTGATATCATCTCTTTGGATGTATGTGCAGAAGCATTATTGCTAGATCATAACATGTCTTTTAATAATTTAAGACATTAATATTATTTATTGTACAATTATTGACTACAACAGAAAACAAACAAACACACAAACAAAAACCCACACCTGACAATACCTCAGCTTCAGGTGTTTATTGACCACACAATTCCAAGTTATGCGTGGGCCAAAGGTGAAATCACAGAAAACATCAAGACAGTTTAATAAATAACAATAATATAGCCGTTTATGTCTTTAGAGCAGAGCTTAGAACAAAAGCTCAGTCCACACTTTCTTAGGGGAGGGAAAAACAAAATATTCAGAGAATCAGGGTGAGATACAACTTACAAGTCTAGACAGGGAAGAGAAATTGAAAACTGAGAACATGGATGGAAGAAAATAAGAAACAGGAGAGCAGAAAACACAGAAAAGACAGCTGTGTGTAAACGCGGCCTGTAAACATGGACAGCACCACTCCACAGAAAAGTGGAACAACCCAAGAGACAAAAGACCAGTGAGTCTTCTCAGATCCACCACAGAAGAGAGGTCACAAGGACTTTCTGTATCCCAAAGTGAAGATGTTTTATTTGTGTACCCATGAAGAAAATATACCAGAAACAAGGGGCCAGGGCCAAGTTAGAAATGCTTACACGGTATCTGAGAGGATAGTAAAGACTCAGAGTGAGCTTTGGCAATAGAAACCCCACAGGGACCCAGGCCCCGGGAAGGGAAGGGAAGAGAGAGAGGGAGGGTGGCGGGAGGGCATGGCACAATTCAGTGTCACTTCCCAGAGCCACATTCATAGTGATGATTTCAGGAAATATTCAGTCAACATCAGCAGAGGGAGGTGACAGGTCCAACACAACCTAATCGGAGATTTTATTAGGTGCCAATCAAACAATTAGCCTGGCAAAGGGCGATTCCCAGCTCTAACCCTCTGAGTCCTCCTGGGCTACTGTAGGGGGAAAGACATTTGAGAAGCAGCAGTGACAGCTCACAGCCCAGCCCTGTAGCTAATCAAGAGATGCAGATACTGAGACCCAAAAGCAGAGACTTACCTGCCCAGAGTCGATTCCGTTTTTTCTCTTCCGTTTTCCTCATCCACACAGTCCCATTTTGTTAGACAACCCCACCCTACCACTACCACCACCACTATGCAGCCTGTGTGATTTGTCTGGAGCAGATGCTACTTTGTTTTTCCTTCCTACCCAGTAAGTGCCTTCCCACACACCAGTGTGTTAGCTCAGTATCCTCTCAAGCTTCAATATGGCCCACTGGATGCAAGCAAGTCAGGTTCAGCTCATCTCCCCAGTGCTAGCACGGAGCCCACAGAGTGGAGACAGCCAAGTCCCATCCAATGAAACCAGAGAAGAAACCTTTCTCATTCTCCCAGGAGCTGTCTTCAGGTAATGGAGTGTGACTGATGAATGCCCGAACCCTAGGTCCTAGCAGCCTGTCTCCAGGGACACAGCCCTAAAAACACCTGAGCTGTGGGATGGAGACGAGACAGAGAGCCTGGCTCCCCCACAACTCCATAGATCAGGAGCAGCCATTGACACCAAAGCCAGCAAGGTGTTGGACCACCAGAGAACGGGCAATGGACTTCCTCATTGTTCATTGCACTTGGCAGCAACTGTAAGTAACTGAAAAGACCACGAAGATTTCACCAAAGAAAGAAATGGAGTGCTTATGATGAAGTGGACCATGCGTCGCTGAGGAGACGGTCCAGTGGACCACTAGGTCTGAGTTTATGTAAGTAGAAGACCTCATCCAGAGGCCAGCTCACCTTTCAACAGAAGACAAATTGGCTATCACTCCTTCTTGTGTTTTGGTTTATCCTCAGCTTTATCACTCAAGTTATTAAGGATAAAATTTACGAGATGAAATAAATATGTAAATGACAGGCCATACCTGTACAAAGTCAATTATAACTAAATCTATCACACTCCCAGCTGGGTCTGATTCATTTCAAGAAAACAAATTATGCTGGGATAATATATCAGCCCCCAGTTCCTTCCTTAGTGCAGTTAAGACAGCCAGAGCAGTGTTTTAAAGCACACTTGGAAGTCAGTTGAGAAATGTCCTCTAGGAACAAAGGAAAGAGAAATGCCTTTGAGAGATTGTGGGGCTCACTTTACACAGCACATAGCAAGTTCCTACATGCAGATGTTTAAAACCACTCACAGAAATGTGCTGATTCAAGTCAGGCCAGGGTTCCATGGACATCTTCTTAAAGGCTACAGTGAAAACACTGCACATGGATGGAGTGGTTGGTATAAAGTTGGCTTCTTTGAAGCAATTGACTCAAATAAAGCAAGTCACAGGGATTTATATCCTGAACAATTGACACCAGGTAAAGGGAGAGGTTGGTTTCTATGTTATCCCTGCAGGTAGAGGCTAGACCCTCTCTCTCTGACTTACTAATTCCTACCCTGCCTCAGTGCCTGTTCAGGGCCGGGCGGTGGTGGCGCACACCTGTAATCCCAGCACTCTGGGAGGCAGAGGCAGGCGGATTTCTGAGTTCGAGGCCAGCCTGGTCTACAGAGTGAGTTCCAGGACAGCCAGGGTTATACAGAGAAACCCTGTCTCAAAACAAAACAAATCCAAAAAAAAAAAAAAATGCCTGTTCAGTCCAAGAGCCTTGATTCCACTCTTCCTCTCAAAAGACCCATCATTATGTTGATACAGCTGCAGAATTTCCCTGTATACTATATTATGGAGAAGGGGAGGGAGGGAGGAAAAGAGAGAGGGAAGGAGAGAGCCGGAGGAGGAGGAAAAGCAGCAGCAGTGTAGCAGTAGGAGGAGGAAGAGGAGGAGGAAGAAGGGAAGGAAGAGGAGGAGGAAGAGGAGGGGAAAGGGGAAGGGAAGGGGGAGGAGGAGGAAGAGGAGGAGGAAGAGGAGGAGGAAGAGGAGGAGGAAGAGGAGGAGGAAGAGGAGGGGAAAGGAGAAGGGAAGGAGGAGGAGTAGAAAGAGGAGAAGAGGGAGGAGGAGGAAGAAGAGGATGAGGAAGAGGAAGAAGAGGAAAAGGAGAAGGGAGAAGGGGAGGGAGAAGAGGAAGAGGAGGGTGAGGAAGAGGAAGAGAAGGGGGAGGAGGGGTAGGGGGAGGAAAAGAAGAGAGTTCACTTTATGTATGAGGAGGGTCACAGTGAGGTGGATTGACCTTCATACTTCACAGTGGATGAAGTCATTGTCTTGTCTCCTGACACTCCCACAGCTCAGTTACCTTTGTGGCATTTCTTGAAGATGTCAGTAGTGTTCTAGAGTACAGTAGAGAGATTTGAACCTATGACTTTTGGAGGCAAGTCTGGATTTTCAGCCTTTGCCCTTGCATTTTGCACATCTCTGATCCTCAACTCTTTAAAAGGAATGGGAGCTGTGGCTGTGCCTCAGGAAGAGCACACTTGCTTAGCATATGTGCGTCTTGGTGTCTACCTTCAGCACTGAAAAAAACACATATTACTTAAGTTGCACATCATTGAAAGGATGGAAGATGCTGGAGGCAGCAGACAGAACATAAATGTGAAATGTAAAGCAGTAGCTATTGTCATTATAACCATCATCATCACAATCATCATCACCACCATCATCACAATTATCATCGTCATCACCACCATCATCATCACCATCATCATCATCACCACCACCATCATCACAGTTATCATCATCGCCATCATCATCATCACCATCATCACCACCACCACCATCATCATCATCACAATTATCATCACCACCACGATCATCATCACAATCATCACCACCATCATCATCATCACAATTATCATCACCACCACGATCATCATCACCATCATCATCATCACAATTATCATCATCACCACCACCATCATCACCACCATCATCACCACCACCATCATCACCACCACCATCACCACCACCATCATTCTCAATCATTGCCATCATCAGCACAGTGCTCCCCACTCTGATTCTGATACTCATCAGTAGGAAAGGGGGCAAAGTCAAATCTCATTCGAGCAGAGCCCAGGCTGGAGCTGAGTTTAGTTCTGAAATCTGGACTTGTCAACTTCGAGCAGTGTGGACATGGAAGCATTGAGGGAAGTCTTAAAATCAGCAGTGAGCATCAATTGAAAATTCTGTCTCTTTCTACACAAAAGGATCAGTTTAACCTCCTGATGATTTAATTTATGAGAGGTAAATTATAAAAATACTTCAAAACTTTTACATTTCTATTTTATTTTTTTTAAAGATTTATTTATTTATTATATGTGAGCACACTGTAGCTGTCTTCAGACACACCAGAAGAGGGCATCAGGTCTCATTACAGATGGTTGTGAGCTACCATGTGGTTGCCAGGATTTGAACTCAGGACCTTTAGAAGAGCAGACGGTGCTCTTAACCGCTGACCCTTCTCTTCAGCCTATTTTATTTTTAATTAAAATATAATTACATTAATTCCCCCTTCCATTTTCCTCCCTGTCCTCCAACTTCTCCCATGGCCTCTCCTTTCTCCTTCTCAAACTGAGGGCCCCTTTTTCTTATTACTTATATTATTTCTTATACTACTGTTGTTATATTTGTATAAATGTATAAATTCAGCTGATGAGTCTATTTAGTGTTGGTTATGTGCATGTCATTTCAGGATGGAATCACACTTAATATTAGCCCAGTTTGTGACTCAAACCTGGGAGAGACTTATTCTTCTTCTCTCAGTGGTCATTAATTGTTCTTTGTATAGGTAAGAGGTTGAAGCCCAGTTAGCTTTCCCCCATCTATGTTAGCATATCCATGGATGCCACCATTGTTTAGGTCTTGTTTAAACAACCACATTGAAGAGACTTCATAGGTGTAGCCTCTTTGACATTTCTAGGAGACACAATCACGCAGCAGACCTCCTGGTCTTCTCTTTCCTGCAATCTTTCCACTCTCTTGTGTATGATATGCCCTAAACCTTAGGTGCTGAAGCTGAATTGTAGATGTGTTGGCTGAGGCTGGGCACCCCACAATTAGCTGTCCACTCTTCTGGGGGTGTTAAGTTTAAGCTCAGTATTCCAGTATGGTCAGGTTCTGATGAAGGCTCTATTTTAGGCTGTAGTCTACAAATTTCAAGTTGATTTTCATGTGGTAGCAAGACAGTGTTATACCAATGACTCGCTGAAATTTCTTGAACCAATATGTCCTGCCTAGATCAGGGAAAACATGACTAGAAACATCAAGAACAGAGAGGAAGCCAGAAGCATCTGTGGCCATTTGTGAGACAGCTTTAGCCTATGAGAGGCTTTCTTAATGAAAGAGAGTCCTGATCCCACCAGGTGCTACAGAAGTCCAGGTGGACAGGAGAACTGGAGGAAGGTCTGAGACCAGAGCATTGGCCATGTGATTCTCTCAGGTTTTCAGAATTGAAAGACACACAAGTAGCCCGGAGAAGAGAGCGGGGAGTAAGAATCCGGGCAGAGAGCTGCTGACTCCACTTACAGGAGATGAGTAGGAAGAGGCCCACGGTAGCCCCGCCCAGCACCCTCGGCCAGAGCACTTCCTTCTCCAATGTAACCTTGGCCAACACAAGCCATATCTTCATTTCATATATTCTGTATTGTTTGAAAGGAACAAATAATGCAGTATAGATAAATGTAAAAATACTGTACACAATGGAAAATAAATCACCCAGTTGGACAATGCTTTGACAGTTATTACAGAGCAAATAAATACATCAATGCTTCAAGAGCATATAATAATTGAAAAGTTCATTCCTTAGTGATAACTATTATTCACAGAATTGTGTGTGTTCAGAACAAGATTTAAAAAACCAAGACCATCAAAATTTGTATGAGCCAAACTGACATGCTCTGGTTTAAAGTAATACAATCTGAATCTGGATCCTCGTTCAGATACTACACAGCTCTGATGAGATATGTATAATTAATTCCTCAATTTAAATGCATCCCAGATGCAAGATATTGAAGGATTCTTCCCATCAGTAAAGAACAATAAACTCAGTGCAATGAAATGCTGGGGCAAGAAAGTCTTAATAAAATGTTTAAAGGCTACTGTTCAATAGAATTCTATTTGTAGTTTAAAGTAAATTCTGAATATAATATAGTTAGGTGTGATGTTGAGATTTTATGCTTACATATTGATCTAAGACACAGGATTCTAGTTAGAGGGATGGCTGATAAAAGTATGTCTTTGACTGCATGACTATAGCATAGCAACCATAAAATGGCTTCACCGAACAGCTGGTAGACATCTTGCTGACTTCATTGAAGAACATAGAATAGCAACCTTTGCATTTTGAAAACAAATGCTGTAATATCATGTGACTATATTACATTAGCACATGCTGGAACTGGTACAAGGCTATTATATGGACTGTAAGAAAAAACCTACACCACTTCCCCGACCCCTGTCCAGATGTAATTTTGAAATGGCAAAGGGAACTGTACACATGTGATTAAAATGAGTATTCTATTACCCTGGATTGTCAAGGTAGGCCCAAAGTGATCATGGGAGTTCTTGTTAGGAAGTTGTCAGGTTGGGCACTTCACGATGCCGGCACAGACCTTTCCAGGGCTTGTCTACTGTAGAAACAGCATTAGAGCAACTGTAGTCTGTGGGGTATAGCACTCCTTCCCACACTGACTCAGCATTGAGAACCTTTTCATCTTCGAGCTCACCATTCCTGAAGGCCGAGCCTGCGGCAGCATCTACCCACCGGGAGAGCGAGATAAAAAGGGAGCATACACATCTCAGAAACCTAAGTGTGACCTGCTCCCTCCAGCCTACTGCTTGTCATCTCCAGAGGAAGTTTGTCGTCTGCTCTGCTGCGGACAGGGGAAAGATTTCAGTGGTTCGCCTGATAGGCTCTAAAGTAGACTACAATAGGAGAAACAGATAAAGTAAGGGACAGTGGGGGCTGTCACTAATCTCAGAGCATCTCTGAGCTGTCTATCCACCTGTGGCCAGGTTTCTGGATGCTGTGCCACCTACCAGGTAAGATACACACAGTAGGCTCATCCAACCATGGATACCGATTCAGTGAGGAGAACTGTTCCTTGTTGGAATCTGTCTCCCAAGAGAGACTTGATGATTATTGTCCCTTTGGAAAGGAAAAGAATCCTGCTCTGACATCTACATTTAAGGAGAAAGTTCTATCTCCTAGTTCTAAAGGCCTCGGACCCAGGAGACAGCGGCGAGCTCCTCAGGAAGAGAATACTGCCGCCCAGCTTCTCATGCTTCTATCATTATGTATCAGAGATCTGTTTGGTACTAGGGAGAAACATGAGTTTCAGTTTTATAACTGAAACGTTAACAGTGTTTATACAACAGGTCATTGCTATGAAAACCATTACTCGTTGAGATTCCCCAAGAACTAAGCTTAATATGAGACTCTGCCACACTTTATGCAACCCTGACAAGTTACTTTATCTGACATCAGTCTCCAGACTTCACAACGGATATCCTTCTCTCTCTCCAGCCTCCAGACTCCTTTGAGACTCGAAAGCAGTAAGCAGATCATTCTGTAATCTGTCCACAGAGAAATGAGGTCTCAACATAAGAAAAGCCCCCATTTCCATGGGCATCCTGTTCTATAGCAGCTTAGGTGTCCACATCCTGGATCCACTCAAATGATGCTTAGAGAAATGGAGCAGAACCCTGTGCGCAATCCAAACCACATCTTAAAAACCAGGATGGACTTATTATTGACTTCTAAAAAATATCTAACAGGGACGATAATACTAAATGCACAAGAAAGAAATATTTATTAATTTATTTTTTTCCTATAAGTGAAAAGAATGGGCAAGTAGGAGAAAGAATATCCAAGAAGGACCATTAGGACCAGAGAAGAAGGACACCTGCTGAGGAGACGCTTGTGTAGAGCCTGGAAGGGAAGGAGGCGTGTGGAGAGTGAGGGAGTGGCCTAGCCATGGAGAGAAGCAGGTGCCAAAGTTCTCAGGGGAGCAACCGGCCATAGAGTTGGACATCAAGGAGTGAAGGAAGGGTATATCAAGTGTTACGGGCCAGAGAAAGGCCTGGACCTGGGTTGTAAAGGACTTTGAAGGATCTGTGAGGGACCAGTAATTGGATCTTTGGAGGCTTAGCCACAGGTGACCAGATAGTAGGAAGCAGAGAATGGGCACTCAGGTGCTGTGGCACAGAGGACCGAGGAGTAGGTACAGGTGGATCTGGAAGGCTTGCATCCTAAACACGAGATGCGAGGGAGGGAAGACAGCGTCTCCATGCTGAGCTGAGGGAAGCTCTCGGCCATCTGATTGCAACTCAGGCGACGGCTCTGAGGAAGAGGCAGGTGTACAAAGCCATGCCATGTCCCCAGGAAGTATCAGATGTAGCTCTAAGAACAGCAGCAGCATCTCCTCATGGGAAGGAAATGTTGTCTGTTCCAGGAAATATAATGAAGTAATTCAGTAAAACTTCTGCTATTGTGGTAGTTTTTTTTAATTGCTGGCCAGGCTGACTTGAAATGTTCTGATAATCCTTTTCTTTCACAGCAAGGGCGACACATTTCTCTGATTTCATAGCAGCTAACAAGGGCATAGCTTGGGGATGGTAGAGAATATTGATTATTATTTTACTTGCTCTTAATCAGTTGGCTCATCACCTGGGCTCCTATCATATTAACACAACCTGACAAGGTCATCCGATTGCCTTTAAGCATCATTATCCGGAGTCCCTGTTTGCCGTGGGGCTTGTCTAAGGTTCTCTTGTGGGCACCTTGATCACAAGGAGCTCTGTGTCTTCCCTTCCAATTAAATAGCAGTAATTATTTTATTTATACACCACTCCTATTTAAAACCCCGCCTTGTTTTCTTTTGCTTTTATTTGTCTTTATAAGAGGCACATTACTCAATGACGTGAACTGACATTTCCATAATGCCAACACAATAAATATAGCATTTTCAGGGATGTCAGGTAGGAATCGTTACACTGTGGGTTCCTGCATGAGACAAGTAAGATGAAGCTCCAGGCATCAGAGCGCTGAGTCACGTTGGTTTCTGGGTCAGTCATCTCCTTTTTACTGCCAGGGCTGTTCAATGATTCCCTCCATTTTGTCCACTCTAACACTGGACTGCGTGAACTGGGAGATGGGGCGGGAAGGAGACCCCTCTTCTCACAAGGACACGTTTGTCTTCTGCAATTTCTCCTCCTGTGAGTGCTTTTATACCAGTAAATATTTTATGGTAAACTCATGGGGTGACTGGCTCATTCCAAAACACATCTTTCAGTCTACACATATGCATCTAAAGATCAATTCACACCACTGCCTGGGTAGAGTGGTACCACTACTTGCTAGCGTTAAAGGTGCTTTTCCCACTGAGTCCATTTGTAATGGCGGGCTGGGGCCATGATGACTTACATCATACAGCTGCAGGAGCTCTCCGGAACATAAGACGTGGCGAAAAAAGCAATGTGATGGTTTGTATATGCTCATCCCAGGAAGTGGCACTATTAAAAAGTGTGGCCCTGTTGGAGGAAGTGTGTTACTGTGGCTTTGGGCTTGAAGATCTTCCTAGATCTTCCTCTTAGATGCCTGAGGATTTCCAGTCTGTTCCTGGCTTCCTTCAGATAAAGATGTGGAACTCTCAGCTCCTCCTGCACCATGCCTGCCCGGATGCTGCCATGCTTCTGCTGAAAGGATAAAAATAATACAGCCTAACTCTAATGACCCCAAGAAGTCAGAAGTTTAAAATGCTTTCTCGCTTTGTTAGAAACTAGATCAAAGGTCACATTCCAGAGCCCGCCCTTTGTTTAGACCTAGCAGAAAGGCCTTGAATAGGTGATCCTGGCCCCACAAGGTAACTGGAAATGAGCTAAGCTTATCTTGCTTCTGTAAACTGCTTATGCCTTTACCCCTATGCAGGAGGAGTTCAGGCAGCTATGGACATTCAAGAAAATAGGAAACAAATTGGTCCACTGAGCTCAGACTCCGATGATTTAAAGTGATTGGCCTAAAAACTATGGAGTGGTACAAATCAATTGGCTCGCATTTCGCGGGCTCTCCATGCTAAGAAATGATTGGTTTGTGATTCTCGGGCTTTGTCATAAACTTATAAAAGCTGTCTCAATTAGGCAATCGTGGTCCACAGTCCTCTAGCCCTGCACGGTGTATGGCTGTGGAACCCAGAATTCTGGAATAAAGAAACCCTCGTGTTATTGCATCGAGACCGTTTCTTGTGAGTGATTTGGGTGTCACCTTCCGGGGCATAGGGTGCTGGGGCATAGTTCACATTGCTCTTCAGACTTAGGATGAAGGTACTAAGTTCCAGTTCTGCTTTTTTGCAAGCTTGCTCCTCAGAACTGCTTGCTCTTCTCTGGAAAGGTCAGCATTTCCTCAACATCCCTCAAGCCGGGCTCCTCAGCCCCGAGAGCCGATGCCCACAGCTCTCTGAATAAGTAGAAGACCTTGTTTGCTTGAGAAAATGTCCCTCGCCACCAGTTAATCACAGTCTTTGCGGCAGTAAATGTGATTAACTGAACGGGACATACAAGCCAAGGAATTTCACTTCCGCCGGCCGTTCCCGCCTGCGTATCTGGGAGGGGTCACCGGCAAGGTCTTCTTGATGAGACTCCCACCTGAGCAAACTGATTAGCGAAGAGCATCTCCTTTCCTCTCTCAGTGCAGGATTCCAAACAGTCAAGAGTGCAAACTCCTCATTGGGCTCAGTACCGCCGCTCTCTGGCTGTGCCTTCTGTCTCCTTCTGCCAGCGTGGCTGCTTCGTTTGCCGACACCATGTATGTCTGTGTTCCCGTCCTTCTGAACAAGAGGAGAACGGGGTCCAAAAGCTCAGCTCAGTGTGCAGCATGTGTGGTGCTGGGAGCACCTTCTTGTCTGCACCTGATCGAAGGGCAGGTCTCCGGATGGCAGAGACACTCAGCTGTAGTCAGAATTCTGAGGCACGGTGCCCACCAGGAGAGAGAAGTAGAGGGATGAGGAGACAAAGATGTCTGCAGGGTCTGTGCTCCAACGGCCAGTCCAGCTGTGGCCGAAGTCCGAGTCTTCTGCTCTATGCATCAAACCACTCTGCTACCTCACACTAGCTAGAGCTACACTGCTGTCTGGAAAAGGACCCTTTCAAGTCCATCGACCTCCTCTCTTCTGTGGTTACCACACAGGCAAACAGCTGTCCTGGTTCAACAAGCGCCTTCCTCTGCACAGTCCTCCTTAAACTGCTATGAGTTTGCACAGCACCTCTGGTGCAGAAAAAACAGATTAAGTGCAACTCACATTAAACATATGAGCAGCACACTGGCCTGTGGCCTCCAGCAGAAGAGATCTATCTGCACACAGATTTGAAGTCTCCATTTAGACGTATGGATGGGTGGCTTGTCTTTGAAGTAAAATTAACTCACTTGCATCATCTGGGCATTTATTGCCTAGCGTTCTCATCCACGCAAAATAAATTTGTTTCTCAAAGAATATTCCAAGCCCCACTATGTTGTTTTATATCAGGAAAGCAGGTGCATTTTGTCTTTAATGACACAAAATATTTCTAGACATTCTAGACAGGTTACAGTAAGAGTGCACCTCCTTCCTGTCCTGTGAGCTGGCGTAGAGACAGAACCCCAGAATAGGCCTTTCCCCTGGTGTGCAGCAGATTCCGGCAAAAGACCTCCCCCTCCCGTTCCTTTCTACCCTGCAGGTCACATGTGCACAGCTTCCGCTGTATCCCCTCACATAGTCATTTATTAGAGCCAATTTATTCTCCCTTTACAATATCAATTTAGAAACACTGATTACGTCTGAGACGCCCAGACAGGGCATGTTTTCAGGTTGACAAGAAAGTCACCTGATTTATAGGTGGTGCCTGAATTCCAGACACAAATGACAGGCAGTGTCAGGCTTCCGGGGGTAATTTAGTAGCACAGCGAGGCTAAGTGGTTTCACACGGAAATTCATGCTGGGCTCTTTTATTTCAAAACCGCTCCTCCGGTATTACCGTCTTCCCATTAAAAAGCCTTAAATCTGATGAAACAGGCCTTGCTGCTCCCCCCTCCCCCACACCCGTATTTATGATTATATGAAGGGGAACACGCAAAGCCAGTACTCCTTACACAACTGAAATATACCCCTGCCTTTCCTGGTGGCTGGAACATAAAATTTCTCCCTCTGCTAGGACCTAGCATTCCAAGCTGAAATGAATAGCAAATTTATAGGCTACATTATTTTCTGCTCACAACCAGCGGTGTGTCAGACCACCCACCGGTAAGAACAATAGCCTAATTAAATTACTGTTGTAAATTATAACTACTTATCAACACTATTAAAGCCGCATTCTGCGATGTGTTTTGCTTTCTTTTCTTTTTTCCTGCTAGCTTGGGATGGAGAGGACGGAGTAAACAGATTCTGTGATAGCCAGATTGTTCTTTACTTATCTATCCCATAGGGGTTCTCTTAGCCTCAACAGCAATACCTCAACTGGGTAATTTATATAGGTCTGTGAGCTTACTTATCTCAGATGTGGAATTCTGCTGTCATCTGGTGTCCTCTGGAAGTTGTTAGGCCCTCCCCTGGTGGAAGGTGGGAAGTCAAACTCCCATGTGCCCCTTACCAAGGACTCTGCCTCTGAAGGTTCCCAACAGTTCTGTCTTTGTGAGGGTTTTACTGTTGTGAATAGGCACCACGACCAAGGCAGCTCTTATAAGGACAACATTTACTCTGGGCTGGCTTACAGGTTCAGAAGTTCAGTCCGTTATCATCAAAGCAGAAGCATGGCAGCATCCAGGCAGGCCTGGTGCAGGGGGAGCTGAGAGTTCTACATCTTCATCCGAAGGCTGACAGCAGAAGACTCTTCCAGGCAGCTAGGAAGAGAGTCTTAAAGCCCACACCCACAGTGACACACCTACTTCAACAGGGCCACACCTTCTAATAGCACCACACCCTGGGCCAAGCACATAGAAACCCTCACAAGCTCCATCTCCCAACACTTCTGCTTAAGTGATTCGACAGCATTATCCCCGCTGTTATCCCCGATAATTTAAACTGATTGGCCTAAAAACTATGGAGTGGTACAAATCGATTGTCTCGCATTTCGCGGGCTCTCCATGCTAAGAAATGATTTTTTTTTGTGATTTGCGGGCTTTGTCGTAAACTTATAAAAGCTGTCACAATTCAGCACTCGTGGTCCACAGTCCTCTAGCCCACAGCGGTGTACGGCTGTGGAACCCAGAATTCTGGAATAAAGAAATCCTCATGTTATTGCATCGAGACCATTTCTCAAGAGTGATTTGGGTGTCGCCTTCCGAGGTGTGGGGTGCTGGGGCACCCTCAGTTTTTTGTGGGGGTCTTACACCAGCAACCCACAGAGTGTGTCATTATGCATTTTCTTCCTACAAGAGAAAGAACACAACTAAAAAAATCTAGAGCTGCATAGCACAAGGTCAATACACATTCCCAACACTGAAACAGATCATCAGTTTGTATCTATCTCCCCTGCCGTGGGAACTAATCAAAGAAAACCACAGGGTTTTTTGTGAGAGGTACACTAAGAGCCCAGAACAGTTTCCTCCAGTGTGTTTCTGTGGAAGATCTGGGGCCTTGGAAATTCCCGCTGCTGTGAAAGTTACTACCACTGCTAAATCTCAGTCATGTTAGGAGATTTGGATACACGGATTTACGCTGTGGCAAAGTGTGGAGAGTGGGTTGGGAACCGGGAAAGCCGCACAGTGGAGAAGGGAAAGCTGTGATTGGAAGCCTTTGTCAAGGGAAACTTTAAAGCAGAGATCCTGCATGATTGGTTTGTGGGACATAGTTGGTCTGTTCTGATTGGTCCTGAGTTGAAAAGTACTGACAAATAATAGAGAAACTGGGCTTATCGATCAAATCTTGGCCAGAAGAAACTGATTTTTCTTAGAGACAGCGGTGCGACGTGACAGAGCAGGCTGGCTTCCTGAGTGAATGGGGAGGTATCTGCTGGCTGCTGCCGATCCTGACTCCGGTTCTAAGGTTCGACCACCATCTTCCCCGTGACAAAAGCTTCCAATCACGGCCTTGCCTTTCTCCACTGCGTAGCTTTCCCGTTCCCAACCTGCTCTTAACACTTGGCCACAGCCGAGATAACGTCTCCCGAGGCATAGCGACCCGAGAGCAGACAGACTGCGCGTACTCTCCCCTGGGTGGTCTTCATTTAGTCTGCCCCTTACTCCTCTCTGGCCACCGCTAACAGATTCCATTTATTATCTTAGTGATTCCAACTCAGTCTCAATGTGATGCTGCAGGAATTCTTTTTTTCTTTTTTCTTTTTTTTTTTTTTTTAATATATAATTTGGGTTTTGGCTTGTTCCTGTCTCACTGATTCAAACAATTCACTATACCACAGTTTCAGTCACTATATCGTTTCATGTATTTTAAGCAGTTGTGCTTATTCTAGGCTCACTTCTTAAAAGCGACTTTTCTGTATATTTTATGGCGTACTTTGATCTTGTCCGTACTCTAGGCCACTCCCACTCCTGCAGATCTCCCCGCTGCCTCCCCGCCCCTATACCTTCCTGTGTTATGTAGAGATGAATGAACAGACAAATGATCAGTTCGCATAAAGCGTCCACACAGAGGAACTGCTGGATCCAGGCACCATAAACAGGTGATGGGAAGCCCGCGTGGCCACTCTGTGCTCCTGCCAATCAAACTGTGTCTGCAGTGCTAGGGCTGACAGCAGATTTGGAAGCAAAGGGAAACATTGGAGTAACTTGACACCTGCCTCCTTGGGAGGTTCTTTTTCTATTCTGTTGGAGGTCTTACTCCTACCACTTGAGAAATGTGTCCCTCTTAGTAGATCTCAGTCTCCAGAACTCTAAAATTATAAATTAGCTATTATAGCACAGGGTCAAGCTAAAAGTCCACAGGTCAAGGTACATAATCTGAACATGTGAGTCTTCTGGACATGAGGTTCTGGAGGGTGCTCCCTATGAGTCTCCTGAGCATGAGGTCCTGGTGAGTGCTCCCTATGAGTCTCCTGAGCATGAGGTTCTGGAGGGTGCTCCCTGTGAGTCTCCTGAACATGAGGTCCTGGAGGGTGCTCCCTGTGAGTCTCCTGAGCATGAGGTCCTGGAGGGTGCTCCCTGTGAGTCTCCTGAGCATGAGGTCCTGGAGGGTGCTCCCTGTGAGTCTCCTGAGCATGAGGTCCTGGAGGGTGCTCCCTGTGAGTCTCCTGAGCATGAGGTCCTGGAGGGTGCTCCCTGTGAGTCTCCTGAGCATGAGGTCCTGGAGAGTGCTCCCTCTCTGCATAGGAGCACTGGCCCACTCTCAGTCCAACTTCCCCAGTATTTTACTGATGTTCCCCTGAGCAGACAATGCCTTGGACAGGAACTGTGATGCAGGCTGCAAGTCATCAAGGAAGGTGAGTGATTAAGAAGTTTGGCCAAGGGGCTGGAGAGATGGCTTAGTGGGTAAGAGCACTGACTGTTCTTCCAAAGGTCATGAGTTCAAATCCCAGCACCCACATGGTGGCTCACAACCATCCATAAAGAGATCTGATGCCCTCTTCTGTTGCGTCTGAAGACAGCTACAGCGTACTTATATATAATAATAAATAAATCTTTAAAAAAAAAAAGAAAGAAAAGAAGTTTGGCCAAAACTGTGCTCAGTTAGGAATAATTTAAAGACATTTAATGTAAGAAACTTAAAAGTTGATACTCTTATTAAAAATAAAAAAAAAATAAAGTAATTCAAATGAAACAGTATAATTGGGACATCACCCAGAACAGTAGCAGAATAAAACTTGTCGGGTATGTCTGCGCTAATTAGCTCTGGTTCTGAGGTCTGTTACTGTACCGAGCCTTCCGTCACTGTAAAGAAGACATGGGGATGCTGGGATGGAATTACCGACTATGCAAATGACTTAAACATTGGATTCCACTATTGTAAGTGTTTAAAAAATAAAATTAGAATTTTTAAAAAAATGTGTAACATTCTTGGGTATATCAAAGATAGCCACGAATCATATTTAATAGTGCTGAGGGTAACAGGCTCGGGAGAGCAGAAAGCTACAGCAAGAGGCAGGGATCCCGAGGATCACACATGGTAGTGTCCTCTGTGACGCTTGAGAGCCACAGCTTCAAGTCTTGCTATTTGGGCCCTCCCTTCTATTCCTTTGATATTATGGTAAAGGCGTGGATGCACACCAATTGTCCACAAGAAATAATCTAGAGACTCTGTACAACCCACGCAGGCCTTCAGACTCCTCCCGACAGGCGTCAGTCAAGTAAGACATGCTGGGAGAAATGTTGGCTTGAAGAGAAAAGTGTGTGCAGGAGGACCCCAGGTCCCCAAGGTCTATCGCGGGGAAACGTGACATCCGGAAAGTCTTGGCACCTCACTCAGTTTATATTAACACCATTTTCCAAAGTGCACTGATTCACTCACAAAGGCCAGGTGGCTAAGAACCAAGATTCTCTGTCCTTCCCGCTGGTCCATCCTGGGCTCATCATCACGGTCCCAGCTTCGATCCTCGGACAGTGGTAAGCGGAAGTGTGGAATGGGACAACTTCTTCCAGTCTGAGCACAGCAAATCTTGAGTGTGGGATAACCACACAGGTTGTAAGGTGTGCCCCTGTATTCTCAGTTAATTGCTGTGCTGTCTGTGCCAGACAGCCGGATATGCAAACGCTTGTCCGTTTGTCGCTTCCTCACCTGCCCCCAAAAGAACGACAGCCACCCGGAAGGTCCTGTAAACCCCCACTGCGAACTGGATGAGCAGAGAGTGTGGCTTTTGCATAATAAAGAGCTGGTGGCTAGAGCTGGGGCAGAAAGACCCACAGACACAGACCGGATGCAGAGGGACAGAGGGACGGAAGCACCGACAGGGAAGGAGAGGGAGTTTAAGCAGTGAGAGCCACACGGAGCCAGTCCGAGGGCAGAGGCTGGGTTCCACACGGAGCCACTCAGAGGGCGGAGGCTGGGTTAAGTCGAAAGCTAGCTGAGGGGCTGCTCAGGCAAGCAGCACAGACAGCCTATACAGACATCCCCGGGTCTTTATTATTGAACCCCAAGCGGGTCCCCTGAAAGCCCCGCAATACTTAGGGAGGCCTGACTTTCCAAACTAGCAGACTGTGCTCCTGGGAGATGCACTCGGGCTTACTACACCGGGAGCCGATTCCGATTCGCCCACATTTAGAAGTTATTTCCACCACTTCATTATCAGACTCAAAAATATTCCAAATGTGAATGAAGCTGCCCAAGTGGCTTCCCAAAGGGCGTGAGACCCTGGTCCTTCGGCAATATTGACCTAGGCATTGTCTTTGCACATCTTCCCCAGATTTTAGTACTAAGTTTATTAACCAGGCCAGGGCCAACTGAAAGCACTGGCAACTTAGTTACTTTCCTACGGCTGTGAAGAGATACCATGACCAATGCAACTTGTAAAGAAAGCATTTAATTTTTGGCTGGCTTACACTTTTAGAGGGTTGTCACATACGTAGCAGTCCTGGTAGGGAGCATGGCAGCAGGCAGAAGGGCCGGCATGGCAGTACCTGAGAGCTTACATTGTATCTGGAGACTGGGGCTGCTGTGAGCTTTGAAACCTCAAGGCCCACTCCTAGTGACACACCTCCTCTGACAAGGCCATTCTTCTAAGCCTTTTTAAAAGCATTTGTCTCAGTCAGGGTTTCTAGTCCTGAACAAAACATGACCAAGAAGCAAGTTGGAGAGGAAAGGGTTTATTCAGCTCACACTTCCACATTGCTGTTCATCACCAGGAAGTCAGGACTGGAACTCAAGCAGGTCAGGAAGCAGGAGCTGATTCAGAGGCCATGGAAGGATGTTGCCTACTGGCTTGCCTCCCCTGGCTTGCTCAGCTTGCTCTCTTATAGAACCCAAGACTACCAGCCCAGAGATGGCACCACCCACAAGGGGCCCTTCCCTTAATCAGTAACTGAGAAAATGCCTTACAGCTGGATCTCATGGAAGCATTTCCCCAAGGGAGGCCCCTTTCTCTGTGAGAACTCCAGTTTGTGTCAAGTTGACACACTAAACCAGCCAGTTCAGCATCCAAAGATATGAGCCTATGTGGGGGGTGGGGGGGCATTCTCATTCAAACCAGCAAAACTGGTGATTCCTAACTTGGAAAAAAAGGACATATTTGTCTAGTAAAGAAGTTAAAATGAGAGTCATCAAAGCCACCTAGCAAGTCTGGCAAACTGCCTTTGATCCCTGAAACTCACATGGTAGAAGGATAGGAGAGAACTGACTCCTACAAGTTGTCCTCTGGTTGTGGTATATATTAATGTGCACATATATGTGTGCCACACACACACACACACACACAGAGAGAGAGAGAGAGAGAGAGAGAGAGAGAGAGAGAGCAAGAGTCAGATCAAAATCTAATAAGTATTTTTAAAAAGTTAAAACCAGATGTCTGCATCTACCGCCTTAAGTTTCATGAAGATGCCGCTCCTGACTGAGGGATGCAAGTCTGTGGGCCCCACAGTTACTATCTTCATCCCACAGTTGGCAGAATCCAGGGTCTGCGTGCTTAGGTTTTATTCCTGAGAGAACAAAAGGGAAGCGAACCACCCACCACAGCACAGTCAAAGCTGAAAGATGGCGGTTAGAACAGAATCGAAAAGACAATTTTTGTCTCTGTTTATTCTGCACAGATCAAGGTCCTTAATAATTTATGTCAATCGTCCTACACAGGAAAATAAATCATAGGATGACAGACATCAAAGATGTAACGTCCAAGCCTAGCCTTGGGTTTCCTTGATACACAGATTTCTAAAATCTTTGGCATCTAAGTCTTTGTGTGGTTAAATATTGGGTGTAGCTGTCTAGCAACACAGTCTGTGATTTATTCATTGATGCAGTGGGATGCATTCAGGCCCCTTTGAGTCTGAGATGAGGCAGACTGTGGATGCTTGTCACCAGGGCTCTTCTTAGTGCGAGAGGATGCCCGCACGAATCCCACAGCATGCAGAAGGAGAACCTCTAAAACCCCGAGCACACAGCAGTGGTCTGTTATAGGATATGATAGGTGGGTATGAGTAAGCCACTAAACCTTTGAGAAAAAACCCTGTAGTGGGTATTCCTGGTTGTCAACTTGACTTTATCTGGAATGAACTACAATCCAGAATTGGAAGGCTCACCTGTGATCCTTATCTTGAGGCTGGGAGATAAAAGTTTCTGACCTGGATCTCGGTGTGGAGATCTTAAGGCATAGTGGCTATGAATCTCAGAAGACTAAGGCAAAGAGATCTCTGAGTTCAAGGTCATCTGGGACCAAGCAAGCCTCAGATCCAAGCGTGGTACACACACCTTTAATCTGGGCCACACCTTCTGCTGGGGACCTGCCTAAGGACATTTCCTCTTCTTTGCCTGCTTGCCTTGTGGGACTGAGCAACTATTAGATCCTTGGACTTCCATTCACAGCTGCTGCTGACTGTTGTTGGGAAGCTGGACTACAGACTGTAAAACAAATCCCCTTACTATATAGGGACTGCCCATAAGTTCTGTGACTCTAGAGAACCGGGACCAATACAACTCCCAAATGAAGCAATGTATACAGGCCCTGGAAACTGACTATGGTGGCTATTCCTCATTGTCAGTGTAACTACGTCTGGACTGAACTACACTCCAGATCTTAAGGCAGAAAGACACAGGCTTCTGACCTGGATCTTGACAAAGAGATCTTAAGACATAGCGGCCATGAAAATCTTAGGTCCAGGCAAAGTAATCTCAGGAGACTGAGACCAGCAGATGTCTGAGTTCAAGGTCATCCTAGGACAAATCAAGTTCCAGTTCCAGGCATGGTGGCACACACCTTTAATCTGAGCCACACCTTTAGCTGGAGGCCTACATAAGGACAATGGAAAAACAAAAAACAAAAAACAAAGCCTCAGTCTTCCTCGACTACTTGAACTTACTTGCTGGCACATCTGTGGGAACCTACTTATTCAGGATTCCAGCTTACATAGAAGACCAGCTGAAACAACTAGCCTTGTGGGACTGAGCAGCTACTAGATTCTTGGACTTCCCATTCATATCTGCCCATTGTTGAGTGAGTTGGACTACAGACTAAGTCATCACAATAAATTCCCTCAATCGAGAGAGATATTCTATAATTCTGTGACTTTGGAGAACCCTGACTAATACAATGATGTTCACTTACAAAACCTAGGATCCCCTAAGTGACCTGAAAGGGAAAATTTCAGGGAAATAGCTTTTCTCTGCTCTCCTAGCTTCTAAAAACAAGTTATATATCAAGATGTAAATGGACAATATACCAAGAAAGGTCCCCTGGAGTTCCCAGGACAGGAGGATGGCTCTGTTTACTTCCCTAAATTACCTACTGCTAGATCTTAGCCACAAATACAACACATAGAGGAAAAGATGTGTTGGAAAGGAAAAAAACCCTTCCTATTTGGAATGGAAGAAAATCAGAACCAAAGGTAATCCCATAGATCTCCCCGACTCCTCATGTTTCAAAATTACAACATCTATGAAGCCAACACCTGATTCATGGGATGCCTCACCTATTCATGTTACAGCCTGTCGGATGTTTAATTTGCTTGTTGGTCCCAGGCAATTACTAGGGGCACTATACAGATACTTACAGCCAACCAACAGACTGAGCCCAGGAAACCCCAATGGAAGAGTTAGGGGAAGGACTGAAGGAACTGAAGGGGATTGCAACCCCATAGGATGAACAACAATATCAGCTAACCTGACCTCTCAGAGCTCCCAGGGACTAAACCACCAGCCAAAGAGTACACATGGATAGGTCCATGGCTCCCACTACATATGTAGCAGAGGATGGCCTTATCTGGCATCAATGGGGGTGGGGAGGCCCTTGGTCCTATGGAGGCTTGGTGCCCCAGTGTAGGGGGATACTAGAGGGGTGAGGGTGGGACTGGGTGAGTGGGTGGGTGGGGGAGCACCCTCAGAGTCAAAGGGAAGCAGGGATGAGATGAGTTTTTGGAGGGGAGACTGGGAAGGAGGACAACATTTTAAATGCAAGTAAATAAAATAACCAATCAAAAATTAAAAAAGGGGGTCACTGTGATAATGGGCAGTGAAGTTGCCACGGCCACGGTGACCTCCCATTTACCAGGGTTGGGGTTTATGGAGTTAAATCAGGTGCCAATGCAAGTTTGAGCAAATGGGTTATGAGCAGATAACTTGTGTACTTTTGCCTGATTAGAACCATCAACACTCAGACCTGAGAACATTTTGAATCTAATGAAATGATTTGAATGCCTCTAATTTTCTCAGAGTGTTATAAATCTCTCCAGCAGCCCATTAAACCCCACAAAGAAAGCCGTTCTTCTTTTTTATATTCCATGCAATGCTTTGAAACTTCTAATGTCTCCTCTTAGTTTAGATGGTTTATTACCTTCCTCCAACTCATCGATTTGTTTCCTAAAATAACGTTGCTCTTATTTTCTAAGTTTTCATTTTTAAAAAGAAATGGCCGTGTCTTCCTGGTTAAAAAAAATTAATGGATGGACACCAAAAACGTGCCATATGTGAAAAGTTACTAAATATCTCACTTTTTAAAAAATAACTTATTTTATTTCATGCACATTGGTATGTTTTTGCCTTCACATACATCTGTGTGAGGTTGTCAGATCTTAGAGTTACAGACAGTTGTGAGCTGCCATGTGGATGCTGGGAATTGAACCAGGATCCTCTGGAAGAACAGCCATCTCCCCAAACCCTAAATATCTCACTTTTAATACCACAGACTCGTGTTTCACCACGTGATGACAATTGTATAAATTCTCCTTATTTACTGGAGACCCTTGAACTCAGTTTACACTGCTTCCTGTGAAAGCAGCCTTAATCCAGTTCTTCACTGTTGTGCATGCCTGTGTCAGAGTCACGGTGTCGCCGTCTCAGCAGTGGCATCTGGGCTTGCTGCCTTGGGTCGGGTTTCTGTTACTTGGCACTGGCTTCAGTTCTTACATATCTGATTCCTTTTTGAGTCATAGAAAGAGAGAATTAGTCTTTCCTAGGATGACCTTCCTAATAGCTATCTAAAGTCAAGTGGTCAGCCCTGAAATCATACACATACAAGCAACACTAAATGGTCTCATTGGGTTGTATTAATATGTTAATGAGTATATATCACACACACACACACACACACATATAATTGTCAAAAATGAGGCCATCATTTAGAGAGAGAGAGTGGGGAAGAGGGAAGGGACTGGGGGGAAAGGACAGGGGGTTTGGAGGAAGGAAATGAAAAAGGAGAAGCAATGGAATCACATCGTAATTATTGTTTTTTTTATTTTTAAAAAGCCAGAGAGGTTATGACTGGGAGGCACTCATATATGTTGGAAGTGAAAGAATGAACTGGGAGGGGGATGATAATCAGCGTAGAGACCTATAACTGCTGACATCCGGTTCACTCAGTGGAAGACAAAGCCGCAAGTGACCACTGGGTCACAGAAAGGCCTAGGAAGCAAGCGTGGGGCTTCAACCAAGGGGTCAGTTGAATGTCTGTATGGGAAGCAAGTCTACCCTCATCACACCCCTCATCCCATGTCACCAAGATGGTCTCAGAGGCTCCAAGCAGCAGAAGATCAGAATTCAGTCCTTGGAGAAGTAGAACCTGAAGGTCCTGGACGCAGGGGCTGGGAGTCACGGAAGGAATGAGAGTCCTCGGAGTGCAGGGGAAAGCCTGGGGAAACAGTGGCTAAAACATGAGGACCAGAGTTCAATCCCAGACGCTGACATAATGTCAGGAGGGTGGGACATCATTCTTGGAATTGCACCTGGAGTTCCAGACTCAGAAAGCAGAGACACGTGGTCCGGTCCCTAGGACAAGCTGGCTACCGAGTCTAGTCACATCGGTGAGCCAGACCATGCTTTAAAGAATAAAGGAGAAGCGTGGCTGAGGATGGTTCCCCACACCACACTCTGCACTTATACACAAATGCTTATATGCACGCTTAGGTGTGTCTCCCTTATGGAAAATGGGGACGGAAAATTTTTAAGTAAAGCAAAGTAAATGAAAAACATCTATATATTAACTTGTAGGCTATCTCAGTTCACCATTCTTCCTGCACTTTGTGAAAGATGTCATGGAACAGGTGCCCAGCTGAATCTCACAGGTGAATACTGGATATTTCTTACATCCACAGTAAGAGATCTTGACAGCACTGCTATCATCCTATGAGACGGTCTGCCATTCATGTGCCCATGCCCACTGACCTCCTCAGTGATTATCAAGACAAACAGAGAAGATGCATAAGGGAGCTGATGAAAGAGCAAAACCAGGAAACGCAGAGACACCTCAGGGAGCAGAGATGTGGAGCTGTGTAAGAATACTGCCTCAGAGAGGTAAGGAAAAATAAGACATCATAAAACAAAAATTAAATGCTTAGAGACAAAAGAAATATTTTTGGAAATAAACAAACAAACCAGAATTTCAAAAAAAAAAAAAATCAAAATGGAAACTACCATAACTAGTCTCCATCTAGCGCCCTTGAAACCACAAGATTCTTAAAAGTTGGGTAATAGGGTTGATGGGGGTAAATTATTGTAAAAGATAACTCTTTTATGTCATGGTTTATCAATGATGACTAAACTTATGACCTAAGAGGAAGTTAAAACACATGTCCTGGGACAAAATGATATGGTTTATGTTTTAGAACAACATGAGTCTATCCCTGCTGAACAGGCTGGCGTTGTGTGTCAGTTTGACACAAGCTGGAATTATCACAGAGAAAGGAGCCTCCATTGAGGAAACGCCTCCATGAGATCCAGCTGTAAGGCATTTTCTCTATTAGTGATCAAGGGTGGGAGGGTCCATTGCGGGTGTTGCCCTCCCTGGGCTGGTAGTCCTGGGTTCTGTAAGAAAGCAAGCTGAGCAAGCCAGGGGAAGCAAGCCAGTAAGCAGCATCCTTCCATGGTCTCTGCATCAGCTCCTGCCTCCAAGTTCCTGCCCTGTGTGAGTTCCAAGGGAGGAGGACAAGGAGACCCTCTTCCTAGCAGCCTGAGGAGTAAGTCTTCAGAACTCTCAGCTCCTCCTGCACCATGCCTGCCTGGATGCTGCCATGCTCCCACCTTGATGATAACGGACTGACCCTCTGAACCTATAAGTCAGTCCCAATTAAATGTTGTCCTTTATGAGTTGCCTTGGTCATGGTGTCTGTTCACAGCAGTAAAACCCTAAGACACCAGCCTACTGAGTTCTCTATAAATAAAGAAGCACTCTGACTGCCAGTTAGTCAAAATGCAGGATTCCTCCCAACCCCTTACCATTCACTCCCATCCCCCACACCCCACACCCACCCACCCCGTACCTGACTCAGCCTCCTTCCCGACTCCATATCTCCTGTGGGGGACCTGACCATCATAGAGGCTCTCACCTGGCAGTTTTTGTTAACTCTGATTTTGGTGTTAAGTCCATGGAGTCATCTCCAAACTCACCATGAAAACATTCCCCCACATTTTTTTTTCTTATAGTGAGGCTCCAGCCCACTTGTGTTGGCTTTTGTATAGGGGTGAGGTAGGAATCCACCTTCCTGACTTTTGTATAGGGGTGAGGTAGGAACCCACCTTCCTGACTTTTGTATAGGGGTGAGGTAGGAATCCACCTTCCTGACTTTTTTTAAAGTGGCAGTTCATTTTTCTCTACATTGTCAGTTTAAGCGTCTGTCCTTTGATAATCTGGTTCTGTCATTACCCTTAGCAAATATCATTAACCCCCGTGGCAAGTGAATAATTTCCAAAATGTATAAGGATCTCCTGAAGAGGAGGGAAAACAGATAACGCAATTGGAAATAGGTGGGACTTGACAAGGCATTTCTCCACAAGGACATACAAATGGCCAATAGGGATTTGCCAATATTGTTAAACAGAAAGGAAACGCAGATATAAAATACACTGAGAAAGTGTGGGGATGTAAAATGGAACAGTGGCTGTGGAAAACAGTATTGGGTTTGGAACACACAAACAAGCAAACAAGCAAACAAAACAAGCTAGAACTTGCATGTGGTCCAACAATACACTGGGAGCCCCAACCAGAGTCCCACGAAGACATCTGGACTCCCACGCTCATTTCAACCCATTCAGCAACAGCTCAGGTAAAGAACAAGTTTGAATAAATGGAAAGATAAAGAAAGCACAGTGCACAACACAATGGAATAGTTTTCTGCCTCAGAAATAAAGGAAGAGCTGGTATTTGAAACAGCATACACAAACTGTGGAATACTTTCTCTAAGATAAATATTGTAATCATAGAATGACAACCCTTAGGTGCTAACCTTCTTTCTCTGTGGAAAATTCAGAGTTGTTACCCAATATGTATAAAGCTTCAATTATGTCAGATGAATAATTTTAGAAATCCACTGAGAACATGATACTTACCCTAACAATTTTTCCTGGACACATATAAGTTTGTTGAAGAGGTAGGTCCTATGTTGTGTTCTTGACATAAAAGTAAACTAAAGTATTTTATTTTTAAAAGACATAATTATGAGAGATACTTAAAATAGTTAATACATTGACTTTGTTGATACCACATTAAATTACATAGAATAAACTGTACAGTTCTTTGTATAGCAGTTGTTCTTCAAATAAGATCTATCACCTATAATCTATTATCTCTCTGTCTATCTACCTGTCTGTCTATCTATCTTTTATCTACCATCTATCATCTTTGTCTATGCATGTGTGCATTAGATAGATATATGCACAGATTATATATCAGTATACACATCTGTATGTGCTAATTATGCCATTCTTTCATGTCTGCTTATTGCTATTTTTCTTCATTCATGTACTGTTTTCCAACTTATTTTCATTTTAACAGATATGAACACATCACAGAAACAGTTTTAAACTGACTGGTGTAGTAGGTGTAGTATTTTTATGGAGTGGGGAACTTTGTTTCAGCACTTGGTGTTTCAGTACTCGGAATCAGATGGCTTTCAGTTAGTTTGATTCTTTTCAGGCTGCTCGTGGATCTGTGATGACATTTGAGCAAGAGGGAATTTAACACTAACTATCTGAATTGTACTGGTTGAATGTGCTTTCTTTTTTAGTCAGTTTACAAAATAAGCCTTACATCTCTGATGATAAAGGCTGGTATCTTGGGCTGGAGAGATGGCTTAGCAGTTAAGAACACTGACTGCTCTTCCAAAGGTCATAAGTTCAGTTCCCAGCAACCACATGGTGGCTCACAACCATCTGTAATAGAATCTGATGCTCTCTTCTGGTGTGTCTGAAAATAGCTACAATGTACTCACATAAATATAGTAAATATATCTTTTAAAGAAAGGTTGGTATCTCCTATTTTAGGAAAAGTTCACAGATAGCAAACTCATAAGTTTCATATTCTTCCGTGTTGATTACCACCCCTTGAATGATGCCCTCCGAATCTTGGTTCCTCTTCATTAAATTATGTAAATCAACAGAGCATACCAAATTAAACGTGGAAAACAAAATGTTTCCTTAGCATAACCCCTCTACCTTTATTCCAGTTAGCAAAACTTCCTGTTTTAGTAAACAATTCTGTTTAAAGAACTCAGACATTTTAGAAATGTGACTGTCTTTTCCTGTGTTTTTATGTCCTGGGTATGCGCTTTGATGTTGTCAGAGTGACCTGCACAGGAACAAAACCCGCACTGA
Organism: Apodemus sylvaticus; assembly: GCF_947179515.1. Taxonomy (NCBI): domain Eukaryota; kingdom Metazoa; phylum Chordata; class Mammalia; order Rodentia; family Muridae; genus Apodemus; species Apodemus sylvaticus. Next base: position 9,291,116 of record NC_067487.1, on the reverse strand, counting down.
GGTATTCTGCAATAGCATTTGGATGGTAAATAAAACAGGTAGAGCAACCTTCTCCCTTCAAAACACATCTTACCACAAAACGGAAAATGCAACGTAACTACCAGATACAATGATCTTCCCCAAAGCGACAAGGCCTGCCAGCCCTCTTCCTTATGCATCTGTTTGAGCTTAGACACAATGACAGGGTTTCCCCCTTCATGTCAGCGATTGCAAACATCGATGTCGGGGGTCTGGCAGGATAACAGCAACATCGAACATGCCATAGATTCATCCCGTCAGCCCTTTCTTCTCCATCGTGTCCAAAAATCGAATTTGTTCTTTCTATTCGTGGAATTAAACGATCTCCACTTGAACTGGGTAATATTGTTGATTCCAGATAACTTGATATCTTCACAAATGGAAACTTTCTCAAGCTCAGAAACATACGCAGACGCAGACTAACAGTCGTGGGTCAGCTTTTACTTTTATCACCTCCCGACTGGGGAAGACCCCACTCCCCCGCCACGTCCTCATTTCTGGTTAGCAAGTTGGCCTTGGCTGAACCCAACCACTCTGGCCTGTCCACGGGCAGCATTTGCGGCTGCCGCCCAAGCCCTCCTCTCCCGCCTCCTCCTGACTGTCGCAATGGTGGCCTCTCAGCTTGTGTGTGAACGCCCTCTTCTCAGTGTCATGCTGCTGAGTGCCGATTCCCTCTGTGTGCGACTGGATTAGGAGGTTCTATGGACGCTGTTATTCCAACAGCTCATCTCTGTTCTCCATAGAATGCCATCAGCATCCCACTCCCCTGACTGACTCTCTTTCCTTTGTCTGAGTTGTGCTGCTCTGAGTAAGCGCAGCTTCCCTTTTGCGCATGCTCAGTTCTTTTCCTCTGCTGGTGAGTGACCAACTATCCCCATCTCCTGGAGGGTGGACATCCGTGACAAATGCACAGCAGAGCCTCAGGACACACTTCTGCATTTTCCTGCTGGGCTGCGCGGAGAGGAGCCAGCTCTTCCCACCACAAGCTGACTCGCTATGACCTGCACATCTGAGGACGTTCAGCACAGGGTTGTGGTGTCTGACAGGTCAATAAACTTGTTCCAAACATGAACGTCCTTGCTTTTAGATGAATATGACTTTTAGATAACCATTGCCGGTCCTGGAGGAGTGGTGGGGTGCGGGTGGGCTGGAACAGGCTTCATCACACATCCAGGTGCACCCACAGGGCGTCTGCTTTTGCTCTACGGACATCTCTGCACGAATCATTCGGCAACTGTCACATGCTGTCATTGTGTGTAGGACCCTGGCACACAGTCACGTCACCCGAGGGTGCTGCTATTCTCCCTTAGTCTGCATTCTCCAATCCGGAAGGTCTGGGCTTCACAGAAGGAACAAAATCATCGACTTAAACATAGATTAAAACGTATGTTAAGAATGTGCATTCAAGGGGAGATAGCTCCGGAGCTGGAGAGATGACTCAGCAGTTAAGAGCACTGACTACTCTTCCAGAGGTCCTGGATTCAATTCCCAGCAACCACATGGTGGCTCACAACCATCTCTAATGGGATCCGATGCCCTCCTCTGGTGTGTCTGAAGACAGCTACAGTGTACTCCTATACATAAAACAAAAACAAAAAACAAAACAAACAAAAAAGAATCTGTATTCAAATTCTGTTCTAACCCATACAAGGACTGTGAAGGTCTTTCCCCCCTTCCCCCAGACAGGGTTTCTCTGTATAGCCCTGGCTGTCCTGGAACTCACTCTGTAGACCAGGCTAGCCTCCAACTCAGAAATCCACCTGCCTCTGCCTCCCAAGTGCTGGGATCAAAGGTGTGTGCCACCACCGCCGCCAGGCCTGTGAAGGTCATCTCATATCAGTTCACTCAACATGGAACGTCTAGCCACGTTCCAGAAATCAAACACTCCGGAGCTGGAACAGCTCACCTCATTCACCGTTCTGGAAAGGACTCAGGCAGAGAGACTGCCAGCAGGCCATGTGGTTGTTTGTATTGTAATTTTAAAGTAGATAACACAAAAACTTTGGCTCAGTATTTATTGAATTAAAAACAACTCCAAACAACTTCATGAATTATTAATCACACCGGCAGGGACCAACTGCATATTTTATCTCACATGGAATCCACTGTATGAATATTTGGAATTGCTTGCTCCCACGGTGTCTCCACGTCTCCACGGCATCTCCACTGCAAGGACGCTCTTCACTCCCCTCAGTACCCTTAGCATCTTTGTGCACTACTCTGTGGAGACAACCTCCCCTCCCACCCCAGTTTTTCTCTAAATTGCAGCAAGAATCTAGCTGATCAGGTTAGTGGAAGATCCGGGCAGGAGCGGGGTGTTTAAATGTGCACTTAATGGGTCAGAAGTAGAAGACAGCCCAGAGGGAAGTGGGAAATCTTAAAGCAGTGGATGCTCAGGTGATTGGTAACAATTCATCTTCATTCTGGCCTGACTCACTCACTGTCCCAGAATTCTTTAGAATTCAGAGCTCCTATCATTTAGGTGACAAAGCCCTCAGGGTCAATCAAAGTTCTCAGCTATTTGGTAAAGCCTTCCGTGAGAACTCTTTTCTCACACAAGCACCTATGCGCAGTAGGAACTGTGAGAGGTAACAAACCGTGATTCTAGACAGAAATAACCCTGAACAACGCTGGGAATTCAATTATGAAGAATTCCAATGTCGGTCTAAAGCCGGATTCCTGTTGAAAACCTGGGAAACTTCAACCGTACCGGAAATAAATACAGGAATTTAAACTAATTGATGCCATCTGACACTGGATTTCTCTCAGAGCAATTAACTTATGTGGTGCAGCTTAAAAGTAGTAGTCTCTAATTGTCCTCCTGCTGGCAAAAATACATGAAAAGAGTCAGAGTAGATGTAGAAATTAAAGTGGGTGTTCACAGACGCCTTTAGCAGGAATCTTGAACTTCCATCGCCGCACAGCAGAGTCTATGACAGAGGTGCTAGAGAGCATGGCAAATCAGGTGTGTGGATGTGTAAGTCACCACAGGGAAGCTGGAGCAGGAGCACCCCGGCACAGGGGAGCTGGAGCGGAGCACCCCAACACGGGGGGGGGGGCTGGAGCAGGAGCACCCCAGCACAGTGGGGCTGGAACAGGAGCACCCCAGCACAGGGGGCTGCAGTGGTGCACAGTAGGAGCACCCCACATGTCACCCAGATGAGAGGTCTGAGAGATTGGAAGTAGTCATTTTCTTTAGTCTTTGAATTACGATGGATATTGTGTGAGCTACTTATTGTGTGAGCAGGGGCTTAATAATTACAATTGCAAGAAGAGGGAAGGAGGGGACGGAAAGGGAGGGGAGGAGAGGAGAGATAATATTGGAAGGGAGGGAGGAAGAGAATAAAGAAAAGAGAAGAAGGAGAAGGAAGAGGAGGAGGAGGGAGAAGAGGAGGAGGGAGAGGAGGACGAGGAGGATGAAGAGGAGGGAGAGGAGGAGGAGAAGGAGGACGAGGAGGAGAAGAAGGAGAAGGAGGAGGAAAACGAGAACGAGAACGAGAACAAGAACAAGAACAAGAGAAACTGAGGCAGCTGCTCACAATTATAAGTTCCACACCATGACCTGTCACGCTTTCAGGTCACTGTGGCCATGGTCTTGAAGTGCACACACAATTGGCTGGGATGGACGCTGCGGCCTTGAAGTGTGCTTGCCACATATCATGCCTCGTTCCAAAGCACGAGGGTCTCAGAGCTCAGGCCTCAGGGCACTGGGAACGCTGACTACAAATCTACAAAGGCTGCTGGAATTCATTGAAGTGATCAAGGCCAACTAACCGAGGCTGGGATGGGCTTCTCCCGGAGACACAGATAAGGTTTTTCTTTCTTCTAAAAGCAAGCTGCGTTGTCGATTCCTGGGAGGAACTTGGAAGATATCACTTAGCAGATTATGCCAGAGACTGACTAGAGAAATCTTCTCAGGGAAAATATATTTCTCCTTTATATCACCCCAAATTACTCATTTGTCTTTAGGCTTATTTAGTTACTAAATTGGAAACCATTTATCTGCTTTCTAAGTCTGTTTCTACACATTAAGTTCCCAACAGAAGTATAGTAAATATCATAAAAGCAAAACCAAAATAACTCACAGAATGACTGATTTCCAACAGCAAGACAGTCTGTTAGCTGTGTTGTCTAACGGAGGTGGATGGCTGTAAGTGGATTTCAGTTCCTACGGGGACACAACATAGTACCACTCAGAAGAAACAAAGACCATCTTTTCCAGGTAATCCGTCGAATTTCAATTGGTCAGATTCCTTTCTATGTGCTGCATATGTGTTCATGGCTTGTACACTTGTTGCTGTGCCTGCTTCTTCTAGAATATTTCTTTTGCATTGCCATGACGGGAGTGAGCTTTCAAGCAACATCACATTCACCAGCAGAAGGTTTGCACTGAGAGATCTTGGAAGATGAGAAACAATGCCCGGCGCAGGCTTCTATCTGGATCTGACCCAAGTTGTGTTGCGGGGGACGTTCTAAGAGAGCCGTTTCCTAGATGTTTCTGTTCCCATAGAGTGTACTGAGACAGTTAGGTGATGACCCCGAGGTCTGAAATAGCTGCGGCCACACAGCTCTCCTGTTGAAATGACATTTGGACAGATCCTGATTCTATTGTTCCAGAAATCATTTGGGACACTTTAGATTCCCAGCAGAAAAAGTGGGAATCTCTTCATGCCCCAGAGTCTCGTTAGGAGGGACAACCAGCCGTGTGCTTTAAACTCACAGAGCTTCAAACTCCGGCTTCACTCAAATCATGGGAAAGGCAATGGATTCTGGATCCAAGCTTAGTCAGATCCAAGGGGTCGAGGCAGACATATTGGAAGAACTGCTAATGTGTAGGGTGAATGGTCCAGGCAGGACACAGGAGGCAGCAAACAAACTCCAAGGCTTAAAAGACACAACCCCCCCACACTCCTTTTCATATTCCATATCCCCGGTCTTGGTGTGTCACAGAGGACACTGGATGCAGACCTCCCACCCACCCGTTGTGCACAGACTTAGCAGGCACTTGAGAGCCTTGCGCTGTTAGCTGCGTTACACAGATGACCTCATCCAATTCCCATAGCAGTGTTGGAATGGTGGCATCGTTGTCTCCAGCTCATAGAGGAATAAATTCAGGTTATTGGGGTGAATAGCTGGCCCCATTTAAATTGACCCTGAGTGGAAACCTGAAACCTGACCCATTCCTTCATCCCAGGGACTTAGGGAGCAGAAAATGTCTGCTTTGAAAATTGCCTTAAGGGACCAGTGGGGGAAAAATAAAAACACTCCAGCTCATATCGGCATTGTGAAAAGCCACCTTATATTACTAAAACCATTTTTTTGTGTGTGTGTTGGGGGTGGCTGGTGAGGTGGGGTGGGAGAAGGCACAACTGAAAACGAGGCAAAAGTTGTCCCAGGCTGCCATCTAGTGTTGTTTTTATGAAGTGCAACTTCGTTCCCAATTGCTTTGAACTTGAAGCCAGTCCGTTGGCAAGTGAGACAAAGCCGGACACTAGACATCTGTCTAATCCTCACTTATTGCTTTCGCCCTATCTGTGATCTAGGCACCCAAGGGAATACACACCACGGTTTCTCAAGTAATGTTAAGCTAGAAGCGGCTCGTCACAGGAGGTCTCCCTTTCCCTATGCTCACATCCATCCGTGTCAACACCAAGGAGCCATGCTGGCAGCCCCAGGCTCACCTGCCTTTGTGATCACCTGGCTAAGTCGTCGCTGCCGATCACTTACTGTGATGGCCTCTGCTCGATCGCACTTGACCAGTTTGTTTATACAGTTAGTTGTGCTGCTGTCAAGAGCAGTGTGGGTAGACTGAGCGGGTGACAGTTGCATCATGGGACTGCTGCTGGTACCCCTGGCAGTAGGCTTAGACGCGCAGAGTAAGGAGACAGCCAAGGATGAAATTATGTGCGCTAGACTGAAGTCTGAAGTATAGGGCTAAAGAGTTCCTAGTTCCTCCCAACCCTCCCCCACCCCCCACCGCCCGGACTTCAGTCTTTCCTATCCCTCCCTGGGTACAGAACAGGCAATCATGAGAACAGAGGCTCGGATTGGTTTGTAGCATTCAGAGGAGTTTATAAGGGTTGGCGCACTGGTTGCCCCCGCCTAAGTGGGGCACAGAGACTTTCTTCTGGGACACCTGTGCCTGGGGTGTCAGCAACATTGCTGGGGTCAGAGCAAAGTCTTCCTATTTCTCTGGGACATCAGAGTGTGGAGGTCGGTCCTCTGTACCGAGAGCCTGGAGTGTTTGCACTCTGACTCACTGACCTCATCTCCAGGGGTATGCAGGGCCGCCGTTTCTACATCTGTGGAGAGTCGCTCATCACTATTCACTAGGCGCCCAGGGTACAACGTGACGTCATGACTGTGCTGAGGTTGCCTGCCGTGCCCTGGGGTGACTAGGAGGCCCATGAGGACTCTGAACATCCAGAGAAAGGAGATCCCCTCCCCCACTCCTGCGCCTTGCCTGCAATGTGTTAGCCGCTAAAGGTTCTTCATGTGTCCCCGATCCCCAAGCTTTTCCCATTTCTGGTTTCGGATCCCACGTTCTGAGAGCCCACAGTCCTGAGAGATTGGCTTCCCTCCTGGCACGGAACAGTGAACCAAGGCTGCCTTCTCTTGGCTTCGGTGAACTACAACCAGCACACGTCAGCACACAACACACACGTCAAACACACTGGACTTGCAGAGAGAACAGTTTCTAACAGGAGCCCAGGGCCTTCTGCACTAAGGGTTGGACAGTCAGGGGTCACCACTAGAACTGTCCACAAGTGTTCACTCTCCCTGGCACTGGCTCCATTTCTCACCCCTAGCTCGTTCGCTGCATGCTCTTCATAAGCTTTGGTTAAGATGTTCACAAACCTTGGGCATTTAATGCTTTGTCATGGAGGCCGTGGTGGTACCGTTTGTGACCATTGAATAAAGCATCCTGAAGCCCTTTCCCCAACAGCCACTAGAACCGTGTTGCTCTTACTGGAGATGGATGAGGCAGTGAAGAGAAGCAAGGCTGCTCTCACCTGAGCTCTCGTGTCCCTCTTACTTTAGCTGCCAGGACTTCTTGGGTCCTGATAAATACTCTCCGCCGCCGCAGTGATAGCTCATATGTCATGGCTGCGTATGGAAGGTGTACAGTGGTCTCCATATGCAGGTGTGTCCCATCAGTCAGAGGAACGATTCCTGCAGGTGCCGGGGAAGCTGCGGCCAGTGACATCTTCACTCCATCTTTGTGTTGTACAACTAATATAGCTAAGATGAAAGACCTCAAGGGGAGCACATTTTTTATACAGGGAACTGTGCCTGTTGAGGGTTTATTTTCCCCCTTTAATTTCATGCCCTGTGGTTCTTTGCCAGAAATAAGATTTTCTTCTGAGATTGGCCAAAAGCTGGGATGCAGACTGTTATGTTTTATAAGGTGGTGGTATGATGTGGTGGGAGGGGGACGGACCCATGCTGAGGCACCCACCCCCCGACCTCCCACCCACCCCCACCCCCGACCTCCTACCCCACCTCCACCCCCAGGTATCAGCCATTCAACAGGTCTAGTATAAAGTGAAGTTTATTTGGGATGTGGGAAGGGGGTCTGGGGAGGGAGTAGAGGCAGATATAGAAAAGGGACAGAGAAGAACAGAGAGAAAGCGCAAGGGGGAGGAGAGAAGGAAGAGGAGTGGCCTGCAGGACTAGGTAACTGTTGGGTGGAGCCTAGAGGAAATGCTAATGCTGACCCTATTAGGAGGTGTGGCCTTGTTGGGGTAGGTGTGTCACTGTGGGTGTGGGCTTAAGACCCTCACACTAGTTGCTTGGAAGTTAGTCTTCCACCAGCAGCCTTCAGATGAAGGTGTAGAACTCTCAGCTCCTCCTGCACCATATCTGTCTGGATGCTGCCATGTTCCTGCCTTGATGATGATGGACTGACTCTCTGAGCCTGTAAGTCAACCCCAATTAAATGTTGTCTTTTATAAAACTTGCATTGGTCATGGTGTCTATTCACAGCAGTATAACCCTAAGACAGCTCCCACGCCCGAAATTCCGTGCATAATTTGATGGATTTCTCAACAAACAAGATGATGCATTTACATTGTCTCTTTCTAAGCACCCTAAAGTGTTGTCCTTGAATACATTTCTGCTTGAACCTGTTAGCTCTAAAGTAAGATCCATTCCATCTCTCACACATCCAGGTTTGTGTCAGCACCCATGCCTTAAAGACCCCGTATCTGAGGGTGGTGGAGTTTCGGCATGCCTGGCTCCTATCTCCACAGCCTGTGCAGCCATTTGTGCATCGGGCTCTGACAGAGCAGCCCTGGAGGATAGTGCTATTTCCAAGTGCTCCTCCCAAGTGCTCTTTCCAGATCGTGGAAGGGCTCCCGCATTCTAGCTCAGTCAGTCAGGAGAAAGCATGTCGCCCACGGCACGCCTCCAGCACTGAGAAACCTTAGAGCACATGGGGGGCAGGAACTGGAAAGCTCCAAGTCCTCATGGATCTGAACCAGTCTGCAGCACAGACCCAGACTTCTCAGTGAGAAGGAGATTTAGGGCCTCAGAGAGGCCAGCTGTGGGGAGGGAGGGGTGACTGCAGGGGCGGGGGCGGGGGCGCTGCAGCAGCAGTAAGGGCACAGCAAGCAAGGAAGTGAGAGAACAGGTAAGTCAAGGAAGCAAGAACAAGACGAGTGGGTTTCTAAGGGGAGAAGGGCAGTCTGTGGTGGGGTGAATTGATAAGTCCTGAGTGGATGTGCTAGCCAAATAATGGATTTTGTTTGTTAGAGCTTGGCGTTTTGTCTTAGGAATGAGTCTGTGGCCATCAAGGGAACGGACCCCTTGCAGAGCTAGCTCTAGGAATGTAATATTTTGTAGCAAGGGCTCTAGAGAAAAAGGAGTAAAAGGAAAACAGCTGTCTGGGCGTTTGCTATGCTGGGCTCTTAGAGCCCCTTACTACTGAGACTAATCATCTACAGGTGTTTTCTCCAGTTTCCTGTTTATGCAGATGCTTTTGAGGAGGGAGACCTTGGCGGGAGCAGGAGGCTCCTGCCTGGCACGAGGCTCAGGCTTAGCCTGGGGCCATCCACCCTAGCAGAGTGCATGCTGTACCTGTGCTTCACATCAACCTCTGGGGCCCCACCCCGCCATGTAAAAATAGCCACCGTATCCCGACACGCTTTGTCCCTGTCTACATCATCTTGAGCTTTACAGTGGCGGAGAAGTGAATCTCCTTCAGAAGTCCTATCTCTGATGCTGACTTTATCTTGGTTAGTGGCCTATGACAAAGTCCTGCGACAAAAGCTGGGAACAATTTGCTGTAGCTCAGAGCCAGCACTCAGTACCAGAGAACCCTCTCCTAGTTAGTGGTCTAGCCAGGGGCTGATTGGTTAATAAAGGACTGGAGCCTGTGATTGGGCAGGAGAGAGAGGAAGGCAGGACTTGTGATTGAGTGATGGGTGAAAATTTACTGGGAATTGAACTGAATACCTCCGGAAGAGCAGCCAGTGCCCTTAAGTGCCAAGCCACCTGTACTGGCTGGTTTCGTGTGTCAACTTGACACAGGCTGAAGTTACCACAGAGAAAGGGGCTTCAGTTGGGGAAGTGCCTCCATGAGACCCAGCTGTGGGGCATTTTCTCAATTAGTGATCAATGGGGGAGGGCCCCTTGTGGGTGGTGCCACCTTTGGGCTGGTGCACTTGGGTTCTATAAGAGAGCAGGCTGAGCAAGCCAGGGGAAGCAAGCCAGTAAGAAACATCCCTCCATGGCCTCTGCATCAGCTCCTGCTTCCTGACCTGCTTGAATTCCAGTCCTGACTTCCTTTAGTGATGAACAGCAATGTGGAAGTGTAAGCTAAATAAACCCTTTCCTCCCCAACTTGCTTCTTGGTCATGATGTTTGTGCAGGAATAGAAACCCTGACTAAGACACCACTCCTGCAGCCCCAGCTCTGGGCATTTCTAAGCAGTGCGAGATCCTGAGAATTTAAGGAGAGGCACTTTTTTAAAAAAGCAAATAGTGTTGGGTTTGGTGGTACACACCTTTAACCCCAGCAGTTGAGAGGTAGATCTCTGTGAGTCTGACCTAAAAATTTAGTTTCAGGATAGTCAAGGTTCTGTCTTGAAAAACAACAAACCAAAACCAAACCAAACCAAAACCGGAAATCGTGAGAGGCATGTTCTGTTCCGGGTTCAGTATTCAAGCAGAGGAACGGCACGTGATCGCAATGGCGAACCTTTAAATACCTTGTATTCTAACACCATTATGAAGCCCCACTCCTGTCAGGCAGGAGGCGCCTCCTTCTGCACTTCCCATGGTCTTCTCTTTGCCCCGTGTTCTGACACAACACATCTGGTATCTGAGCACACCTGATTAATCACCGTCTTCTGCTTTTCAATGGCAGTTATATCATGAGACACATACATATAAATAGTGTTCGGTCAGAAAATCCAATGCAGCCTAAGCAGTCAGTCACAAGAGTCCAGCAAAGCAAGATCCTTATTTGAATTAAGCAGCAAATCTGACCAGTCAGGGGCAGCAGCAGAGACTCAGGAGTTGACTGCATCTTCAAATGTTCATCTTAATAAATATTTAAGCAGATGGCAAAAATTTACTGTATTCAGACCGCTACTGATCTATCAGTGTTGCAGAACAAACTTGTGAGCTGAACTGTGACCCTGGGCCAGAATGTTACATAGATTTAAGCCTGAAATCCACAAACATCTGTGCCAAGATATCCCACCAACAAGGTTTAGGGATGGGGACTTCTTTAGGAACATCCTTTGTGGTACACTTTCCCTGCTGCCATTGGTTGGGTTATTCAGCTGTGGTAGGGTGATGTACCTAGCATTTACGGCTCAACTTTCCAACCAGGATATATATTATCCATGGTCATGTCTCGTTACTCACAGACAAGACTGGCAAGTTGTCGGTTACCCACGATGGTCTTGGAAATTTAAACTTTATTTGACCCCTATTCAAAATGGAAGTTTTATTCAAAATGGCTTTAGTCTGGTTCCTTCTTAAAATAGCAGGATCATAAAAGTGGAAATTTCCTTTTATTGAACATCATCAGTGCCTATAGAGGAATGATACTAGAGAAAAGAGAAATAAGTGTTAAAGTTTAAAAAGTACTGGTTTCTTTTACAATCACCAACAGATTCTTAAAAGGAGGCAAATTGTGCTCCACCTTAATAGACTACATTTCACTGTCCATTATTGCATTATTTCAGTGTCCATAATTGCACTTTCCACATATTTATCAGAACTGATCTTTGTCCATCCATGTTCAGTGACCACAAAGCAAGACTTGTCACCTCTCTCTTTCACATTTAACTGGAAACACTTTAGTAGCAAGTCTTTTCACATGACATAAGAGATGTGTCAACAGTTAGAAAAATGCTAACTCTGAAAAATTGTTAGTGGGAGAATGTAAAAATGAAATAAAGCTTAGAGTTTAACTTAAAAAAAAAAACCACACCAGAATTAATCCTACAATATTATTAAATAACTTAGTGAATCGATTGACATTATTTGATGAATAACCAAGTTGCCATGATTAGTTTTTAATTAATTAACACCTTTTTTCAAGGCAAATTTCTGAGTTCCAAAGACTCATTTCAAGCATTGAATGGCCTAGGCATTGCAGAACACCTAGTCCGTCTCTGGCCAACAGAAGGTGTGGAGAGCCTGTGTGTGTAAAAGGCTATAAATGGTATTGTAAGATTTTATGAGAATATTCACCAAATAGGAGCAGTGCCATTTTTCAGGCAGCATGTCACAATATGGCGAGGATTTCAATCCATACACAACCCACTGATTCCAGGACCTTTGGGTCTTAGGGTCCCACGGGAGTGTGTGGTGAACTCGGTAAAACTGGTTTTAAAACTTAGGAGGAGTAAAGAAGACACCAACCTCATCCAGAAGGAAAACAATACAAGGTGAGTCGCCCATAGGTCAGCACTGTTCCACATTAGTGTGGGAGTGAAATCTTGTAAGAAACGGTTTTTATAAAAGATGATGGACCAACAACCCGAGGCTGGATCTGGTTGCTCCTGTCGCTGCCACAGTCTTGGAGAAGATGGTTGGATTTTGTGAGACACTATAAGAACAACACCTGGTACCTCAGAGTTTCATTGGACCCTTGAAGAGTTTCTGGCACTGTGCTGGACACACAGGCACTCAGCAACACCCCCCTGATCTTTGGAGAAAGCAAGATAAGTAGCCAGCCCTTGGGGTCCAGATCTGAACCTCACTTCCTCTTCTGTGCCTGAGGGAATAGTGCAGGGAGGACATCCTGGCATCCCAATGTAATAAATACTGGAAAAAGAGGGATCAGACAGAGTAAGATGCATCCAGTTATTTCAGCTAACTCTAGCTTAATACTCGCACACACTGAGAGAATACTTTAAAGATAAAAATGGCCCTAACTTAAGAAAACATCAGACCCAGGAGTCATGAAAATTGAATGGGTGTCAAAAGCAGCATTTGGATTCCCAAGAAAAGTCAACCAACTACGTTTAAAAAGAAGGATGTTAGCATTAAATAAAACATAGATCAAAGAAGAGTTTATTTATGTCCGTATAAGTAGTATCACTTTTATTAGCTTTGAGTTGCTGTCGCTTTCCCAATAGCAGAGGCTTACCCAGTCAACCACATACTACAAATACATTTAAGTTATCTCCTTTTCAACTTCGTTGGAAATAACTCACTTGGATGTCCATGGCAGGCAAACTGCACCACCTGAGTGAGGGTGACTGTGACTCCAAAGATGGAGGAGGAAGCAGAATAGACCAGAACTCAGGGCTTGGCTCTACAAGGTTGCCAAGATGTGTGCCCGGGGTGTTCATCATGCAGCCGTGCTTAACCCATCAGCTCTGGTTTTGAGTGGATTTGGTTAGAGATTCATGAATGCCCACTTCTATATTCGAACCTTTAAAGCATTTATCATTAATACTCCAGGAGCAAAATAAAAAATAACGTTGTAGGGCTCCAAGATTTCCTACTTTATATATTGACTGTGGCTTATAGAGAAAAGAAATATAATGAATGAGACTATATTTAAAAGGAGTGGTGGTTTATATGTGTGGCTTGCTGAATGCCTTGAGCTGTCGTAAGTAATTTTTACAAATTAACTCATTAGCATTGCATACTAACCAAGAGGCAGTATGGTTTGTATATGCTCTGCCCAGGGAGTGGCGCTATTAGAAGGTGTGGCCCTGTTAGAGTAGATGTGTCACTGTGGGTGTGGGCTTTAAGACCCTCATCCTAGCTGCCTAGAAGCCAGTATTCTGCTAGCAGCCTCCAGATGAAGATGTAGAACTCTCAGCTCCTCTAGTGACATGCCTGTCTGGATGCTGCCATGCTCTCGCCTTGATGACAATGGACTGACTCTCTGAACCTGTAATCCAGCCCCAGTTAAATGTTGTCCTTACAAGAGATGCATTGGTCACGGTGCCTGTTCACAGCAGTAAACCCTAAGACAGGCAGATACATTCACTATTTAACAGCCTGGAACACAATAAGGTTAAGCAACTTGTCCAAGGGTAGGAGCTGGGTATGGAAAGCAGGTGTTGAACATGCAGCTGGGCATATTAGCCACACTTTCACCTGCTATGGTTAGAGAGCTCTCTGCTCTCCAAGGAGCTACAGTTTCACAGTCCTGACTTCAAACCTTCTGTGATTCCATTTATACCACAAGGCTTTTTAACTATATCCCAAAGCAGAATTGCACATGCCATTCACCAAAACAAAACAAACAAACAAACAAACAAAAAAAAAACAGGGAAGAAAGCAGGGAAAGAGGGACAAAGCAACTCCACGTGTTTATAAGTGGGAATACGGAAAACACTTAAATAGACGGGTGAAAGATAAAGCTATTGCTAGATCATAGACTGGTAAGTAGATGGTAGGTTGGTGATAGGCAAATAGATACCAGGTAGACAACAAGCAGATAGAAGAGTACATAGAAGACAGAAGCAGCAAGCAGCTCACTCACCACACTCTGCAAGTCTAAGAAGATAAGTTAGCTGTAAGAAGCACTGTGGTTATGGAACTTAAGGCCTACATTTATTAACATGGATATTCTCAATATTTAAGTTTGTTCATTGAAGTGAGTGAGACAAATTAAAAGGAAATGCAATCCTTTGGTGAGAGCAATTTTGAAAACTTATTAAAGTCGAGTCATATTCAGCGAAACATTCACAGAACGAAGGACCAGGGTTTGACATCAGGGGAGATATTGGGCACTGTTTAGGAGCCCCAACTGAACATGGGGGGTGAGGATGACACCGAGGTCAGGAAGTCCTCCGTTTAATGCACCTGGGGGAGGGGGCAAAGGTAAAAGGAATGCCTCAAAATTCAATCAGGAAATCCAGGTTTAGATCTTATTTAAGGATCTTTATGTTGCAAGTTACAAATTTATAGTCATAAGCAGGTGTTCAAAAACCCAACCCTCTATTTGGTTGTAAGTTCCTTAATTACCTATTTGGTAAGGCACATGTCTTAGTATTTCCGTTGCTATAGGAGACACCATGACCACGATAACTCTTTTTTTTTTTTTTTGACTATTTTTAAAATATTTTTATTTTCTGTATTCTTTGTTTACATTCCAAATGATTTCCCCTTTTCCAGATTCCCCCTCCCCATATGTCCCATAAACCTTCTTCTCTCCATCCATTCTCCAATCACCTCCCTCCTTTTTCTCTGTCCTTATACTCCCCTCCAACACATTTCATTGGGTCTGGCTTAGAGTTTCCGTCATCATCATGGCGGGAAGCACGGCAGTGTGCAGGCAGACATGGTGCTGGAGACGGAGCTAAGGGTGCTACAGTTTGATCCACATGCAGCAGAAGAAGACTGTGTGCCGTGTTGGGCACAGATAGCTTCGGCAAAGGAGACCTCAAAACCCACCCCTACAGTGGCATCCTTTCTCCAGCAAGGCCACGCCTCCTAGTAGTGCCACTCCCTATGGGCCTAGGGGGACTAATTACATTCAAACTATCATGTCCTGTTTATTTGTAAACATGACATCAAATGTCAACACCAAATGTGAAAGATTTTTCCTCAGTTAATTGTCAATTTACCAGATACCAAAGCAATGCTCTACAATCCAATTAGTTTGACTCTGACCAGAAATAATATGGAAGCTACATGCCCAGGGCTTGGACCAACAGAGTAACTCTACTGATACAATCCACAGCCACCAGATTGTCATTGGCACATATGAGTCATGTTTGAAAACCAGTGCTTTCCACAGTCTCTCTTCATGCCTGGCAATCTGTCAGAACAGTTCACAGAAGCAGGAAAGTGCTTAGCCACAGATGACTTCCTAGAGGGATATGGCTCAGGCACAGACTATCAGACTATGGGAAGAGCTGCAAGTTACATGAGGTGTGGGATGGAAAGGGAAGGGAAGGGAAGGGGAGGGGAGAGGAGGGGAGGGAAGGGGGGGAAGGGGAAAGGAGGAGAGGAGAAGGGAGGGGAGGGCCCTTCCAGCTCCTACTTTCCAAGCTTTCTTTAGCTAATTACTGTTCACCACCAAGGTGTATCACCCACCCAGAAGCTCTTCACACCCTGGATTTCATTACAGAGGCATGACTGAAGACTGGTGGCTGATGACTGGAGTCTCTGGCCCCCTACCTTTTAGAGGTAGGGGATGGGTTCAAATTCCTGACCATGGGAGTCATGTCCCAGTGTTATTTGTTGTTGTTGTTGTAAGATATTTCCTATCCAATCACATTGAGGCAGCAAGAGGCCAGTGATTGGAGGGGAGAGAGGAGGAGGAGCTAAGAGAAGTGAGGGGCGGAGAGAGGGAAAGTTTGGTGGACCTCACTAGTGGAACAGAGGGAGAGGGAGTTGCCAATATCCAGATGACTTCAGACATATTTCTGGTGTTTTGGAGAGGTTAGAAATATTGGGATAAGACTTTATCATTGTAAATTGGCATAATGAAATTGGGAGTTTCTTATACATAAATATGTTTGGTTAACTATTCAAGTTTAAGAGTCATGCTTTACTGGATACTTGGAAGGAGTGGTGCAGAGGCCTAGCGGGGCAGTATTAACTATTATCCACTCTTTATTAACTATTATCCACTACATTTTTTTGTTTGTTTTTGTTTGTTTGGAGGCCCATTCTTATCTCAAAGCCATGGAAGAACAGAAGTTTTAGTTATTGACCCTACTACAATCTTGGCAAATTTACTTACTAAGAACAATAGTTTGTAGACTTTTAAAGCAGTTGACTTCCCATTTGAAAATGGAATGACCATACTAGGGCCATTCCTAATTTTCTGAGAATTTTGGCTAAGAATAGATTTTTAAATCTTATTTTAAAATGTTCTTCATCTGTTGAAAAGTTCTGTAAAACATGCCTCTTAATAAAGAAAGCTTTATTAAAACAAACTTTTAATCCTTTGTGTGCTTTATGCAGCTGCTTTCTTGCTAAATCAGCATCGAGGCTGCTGTGGCGGAGAACCAAGGACTCCAGGGGCTGGGCATTTCCTCGGTCACTTAAGGACCATTTCCCCTCCTTGCAAATACATATTACACTGGTTTGTATATGCGTGCATGCTGTGGGCAGGCATACATGTGTTGAGTTTTCCTTCCATTCTAAGGAAAAGCTCCACCCAATCCTAGGACTCTTCTTACATATTATCTTTACCTCTTCAAGTTTTTAATAGTTTATGGTTATAGCACATAACATCTCCATATGTGTATATGTTGTACAATATCTAAATCAAGCTATTGAACATACATACGACCTCATCTATAAATCTCAGTACCATGGTTATGCTGCCTTCAATCAATGTATCTGAATGATCGGTCTCGTGAAACAGTTTGGCATGGCCTTCAAATTCCACGGATCTCTTGGAGTTCAGATGGTTGTAAGTGGTCTGCCATGGCTCTTCTGCAGGAGCAATACTTTTGTGGAGGTCCTGAGCCTTCTCTCCAGTTCCTTCTCTCCCCCTACCGCCACCCCCTTGCTCCCAAATATGTGACATGGCATTAAAGCCACATGTTCCAGAGTTTGTTAAGTTTTTAATTAGAAATTCACTTTTTAGACAGATACAGGTACCCAACTGCTGTAATTTGTATTTTGTAAAGTCCCACAAAGGCCTATATGCTAAAAGCTTTGGGTAGGTGGAAAGCCCTTTAATCCAGTGAGCTTCATGGGAGGGTTTCAAACTGCTGAGGAATGTTCTCTAAGGCGATATGAGACTCTCATCTTTTCCCTTCTCAGTCTTCCAGTGACAGGACCAAGCTACCAAGGTTGATTGATACCATTCAGGATGATTTTCACAGGTTTTTGTTATAGGAACAGAAAGCCAATGATTTCCTATCTTTCTCTTAGGTTTTGTTGTGTTGCATTTTTCACAGAATATTTCTAATACATCTAAAATATCATATAATATAAGAACATTACTATAAAAACATTTTTCCCTTAGTGGTTTTTATGCTTTTGTGGGATATGTACTGACATCTTACATGCTTCTAGTTTGAACATTTGCTTTAACTATTGTGAAACTTTGTTAATTACATACATAGTAAGAAGTCATGTTCTCTCTTGCTGATTCTTAAATTCCAGGGAAAACATCTCTGGTAAGATTTCTCCCTTTGAGTCACATCTTACCCCACCTAAATCTGATTTCTTTTGGTTTTCCTGATGTATCCTGTGTTATGACTCTCAGCAGTAATCTGGTATGTCTGGTGAACAGTCTCTCACTTGAATTGCTTTCTACAATTATGTTTTATATAAATACTGAAAACTAGGCCAGATTAGGTGACATATCCCTGTAATCTCGTTGCTAGGGAGGCTGAGACTGGAGCTCTTCCCATCCAGTCTTGATCACAAGAGCCACAACAAACCCCTTGAATGCAGTGTAACCGGGCACCAGAGCTTGTGCTGTGTCAGCACAAAGGTCAAGGGGCAGAGGCTGAGTCTTCAGGATGTACTTTATTCAGTTTGTGCTGAGATTGCAGGAGTAACAGGTTAGAAAGGGTCCCTCACCAACACGAGTGGTATCTGAAAAGCGGATATCTGAAAAGTGGTATCTGCATGGAACAGTTTACAACATGCCTCACCCCTACCTAAACAAAGCTAAGACTTTTCAGCCAGACCTGGGGATGCAGTGACAGCCGATCTCTAAAATGGCACTGTCTGCTCTTACAGACTCACACTGCCTCAGAGGACCGACTGCTCATACAGACAGCCCAACGTCAACTCCGGAAGGGTTTCACATCTTACAAGTGGGCCATCTCGAGCCAGCGCTGAGTATCACTGTGCTCACACAGCAGGTTGATGGGCGTTTCATCCCTCGCTGCTGTGGTCTTGATAAGGACCCGTGTGGCTGCTTCTCATCATCACCAGCCAGTAAGGCTGTGGGGAGGAGCATAGGATGGTGAATGCCCAAGTCGAAAACCTGGATGTCCTGTGCAGAAGCCTAGTCTTGATTGTTCTCAACGGCAACTAGTTTTGCCTTTTGGATCTGTCGTTTGGGTGTGGTCGTGGGTCAGAGTGCAGGGGCAGGTGGGTACTTGCCATTAACTGAGGAACGCTGTTCTTTGTCCCTTTGCTGCCCCTGTCTACCACGGGTGATGCCTACAACCTACAAATGTCAGGATTTGAGTGCTGTGTTTTCCTAAGCCGTCTTATTTATTGCACACTAAGACATGTAATAGTGAGAATAGACCATGCAAGATGGGAAGAGAAGAACAAAGAGCCACAGTCTCACCAAGCTTGACATTATATCACTTTTTCAAATCTTTAATTCTTAGGATGACCAAGGAGTCTCTTGACTTCTCTCCAGGTGGAGATGGGTTTTAAAGGCTGAACTATTAAACAAGATGGCCTTCCTACACCGGATGGAGAGTTTATCATGCTTGTGATGGTTATGTTACAGTTGGGTTGACAGGGTCTACAACCTCACTGGAGACCAACCACTGGGCGTATCTAGCGGTCCTCTAGACTAGGCTGAGGTGAGCACCCACACTACACGTGGGCAGACCCATTCCACCAGTCCTGGAGTGTGAGAGGAAAGCCAGTGAGGCACGAGTGTCTTCTCCTTCCTGACGGGATGGGACCAGTTCCCTCCCCTTCTGCCAGCATGACTTCCCCAGCGCTGTGGCCTGCACTCCGGAACTGTGAGCTAAAACACCATCTCTTTTCAAGTTTCCTTGTCCCAGTTTTTTCTCAGCAAGCGCACATGCGCACAACGGCACAGAATCCTTTTATACAATTTATTTTCATAACTTACAAGAGAATTTGGCATTAGAAGTGTAACTGGAGTTCTCTAATCTGAGCTGATCACAGAAGGATGGTCAGGTACTGGTGAAAACCAAGCCTACTAGTGAGGAGCAGACATGGATGGAGTCCGTGAAGCACAGGGGTGACACTACATCACACATGGCGATGCCCTCGGCAGGGGATGCAACGCCACTACACTGTAGGACTGCGACACTAAAAGTTACCATGATGGAAGCGGCAGAGTACAATTTCAAATGTATGTCAAAATATATTTCTAGTAGCATAAAAACCATTATTTTGTAAGGATTACCTCAAAATTAAAATATTTTATCAGAAATATAATTTTGATAATAAATCACAATTAAATAAAGACATGCAAAAGTATGCTTTGCACGTTTGTGTTAATTTAAATATCACCAGTGTGAATATCCTTTGCATATAACTCATTGAGAGATAATGTGTCCACAAGCTCTCCAAGGTGTGCCCAGCACAGGTGAGCCATCGACGGTCTGTCCCCTTGGGGAGCCTGTGTGCAGTGGGGTGCCGGGTGGGAGCGGCCTCTTCCCCTCCAGCAGTGAGGTGCTGGGCGGGGCCACAGAAAGGCTTGGGAGACAACCTGTGAGCCTGTCAGGTGGCTCTACCTGCTGTACCTGCAGCAAGCTGGTCCCCACACAGCCTCCTCCAAGAAAGGCCCAAAAACTTTTAAACTCGTCTTCTGTAAACCTGTCCTTTGGCACTTCAAGAAAAAACAAATATAAACACAAACCAGCCCCAAGTGTCCCCTTCCGGCCTCACGACCAGACGTCCTGCAGGTACCGATTCCCTTGCTTTAGCGTAGCCAGTATCTTCACTGCTTCTAGTCTGTCCACTCCCGCTTCTTTGCTTATGATTTCCACAAGGGTGTCGTGCACATCCTTAGCCATGTTCTTGGCGTCTCTAAAGACAAACAGCACACTTTATAAGAGAGGAATTTTCCTTAATCAACCCCTCTCAGTCACATCCCCAGTTCTCTCTGATCCCGCCATCTTTGTTTTCTCGCTCCTCAGAATGATTTCCAGATATCCAGCCTCATTTATCCCAGACCAAGCCTTCGCCCGTGGTGGCCGCTGGAAACAAGCTGAGCCCATGGCGCCATGGCTCCGGCTTCCGTTCAGGTCCCTGCCTCCCTCTCCCTGGAAGCACATGGTAGAGCCCCGTGCTCTCAGAGTCCCAGGCCTTCGTGCACATGAAGTGGCAGGCCCCTTCCCTGAGGGCAGCACTTAGCTCCTGAAGGCAGGGGAGGCATCACACCTATGCCACTGTCCCTTGCTAACTCCATGGTTAGACTGACTGAGGTCAGGGAGTAGACCTCATGTCTCCTACATCCCAATGTGTGGGTGAAGGAACTGTAAGACGGGACCTTCAGACACCTGGATTATAGCCAGTCCTGTCACAGTTTACCCCTGGGAGGTGTCTAAGGGATCAGATTGTCTGTCTCCTTCATCTTTTCCTCAGCCACTCCAGAGCATCTGTCTCCACAGGCTCACTCTCTGCCAAACCCAGAGCTCCTCTCTGCCCACATCTCACTTGACCCTTCAGCTCAGTGCCTCACACTCCACCCCTCCATCACTATCCTCCGCACCTGCCAAATCCCTCCACTTGTGGCTGATGAGGTGACTCTGGGCCTTTACCACTGAACATACCCATACTGCTCTCTAGGAAAGCTAAGACTCAGTGACTTGGAGGGGCTGAGGCAGAGGAGAATTTAAGAGTATGGAGATATTCGTGATGCCTCAGGCACCAGTTCCCGGAACATTTGTGTGATTGGCTGCACCTGTTATTTAGAAGTCTGACACCTCAGCCTCAATGTGACCAAAATGCCATCACAAGCACTCGGTCAACAAAAACTAAATGAGAACACAAACCAACACAGTGTGTGAATCTCTGCAGTGTTCTTTACGTGGGAGCCAGAAACTGTTAGGGCCACGGAGTCAGCTAGACAGCCAGCATCAGGCTTTGGACAGCTAACGCTATAAACAAAGTTAAAGAACGAAAGGCAGGCGGCACGTGAGGCAAGTCAGTCCTGTGTGACCACAGCTACGTCACCGGGTGTGCACAGCCAGCAGTCCATCTTCTGCATCACAGTTACAAGGTCAGAGGCCTTGGCTGACTGGGCATTGTTAGTGCTCCGGGGGTTTTAGGATGAAAATAAAATTTCTCATATCAAAATCTGCTTATCTAGTTGGAAGTTTCAGAGTTTCTACAGACTTTAGCCGTCCACATGGTGCTGCCTTTGACGCTCACACGCAGCGTGCACGTAAGGCTCAGGAACTGCGGGAGTGACTCTGGCCCTCTGCCAATTGCCCACTAGTCTCTGACCTAGAGAAAAAAAGATTCTAACCTGATGACATTCTCAGAGTCAAACTTCCCTCTCTGCTGGCCCAGTGCTGAAAATCACAAATTCTTCAGCACAACAAAATCCATGTTGAGACATCAGTTTTAAGTGATTAAGGTTTTAACATTCAGATTTTCAGATGCTAAAAACACGTGGCCAAAGCAAAGCATTTCCCAGTGCAAGAGCCAGTGTCCGCTACTGCAGTTCAGAGAAGAGACCCTGGCTCTTAACTGTGCCCTAGAATTATTCACTGTGTGCTTACGTGTGACACGTGTGAAAGGAATGACTGTTATTGATCACGGCCCCTCAGTCCACGGACAGGAGCAGCAGCTGGGTTTCCCTATCTGGCTACATACCCACACACGTAAATGTAGCCATCCTCCTGAAGGAGGGTCCTAGCCACCTGCTGGCTGTGGCGCTGGAGGTTGTCTTGTACATACTTTGCTGGGGCCTCCTCCTCCTCAGGTGCAGCGTCTCTTGAGAAGGAGACCTTCAGGTGAGTCAGGACCCCAGCCTTGAGGAAATGCCGGAGCTCCTCCCTGCACCATAAAGAGCAGGGTCAGTGAGACGTGGTGCTTTAGAGATGCCAGGGCAGACGCCATAGCTGACCAATCCCATTGGCACCCCTGTACCTGAACAGATAGTCTCTGTCCTTATGTCTGCAGCCAAAAAACAGCCACACTGCTCCGAAATTTCCATCTGGGTGGAGTTCTTGGAGTTTTTCTCTAATGTAAAAAGGAAGTGTTTGATATGACGAGCACACAAGTAAATATCGTTCACCGGGAAATATCCCCAAGACACAGGCCTGTAAAATCTGTCTCTGCACTGTTCCAGCGACTCATTTAAAACAGCAGCAGTTGCTATGTTTGGATATTACCTGGGTTTCCATGTTTTAGCATTAGGGACTGAGCCTGGACTATTTTTTTTCCTTGAGACAGGGTTTCTCTGTGTAGCCCTGGCTGTCCTGGAACTCACTCTGTAGACCAGGCTAGCCTCGAACTCAGAAATCCGCCTGCCTCTGCCTCCCAAGTGCTGGGATTAAAGGTGTGCACCACCACTGCCCAGCGACCCTGGACTCTTAATCACACTAAGCAGGTGTTCTACCTGAATTACCAGGCAGCCCTGCAGACTGAGAAACACTGCTTCCTTACCCCACAGTGACAAGTCACTGCGGCACCTGATGGCGAACACGCACCTGTGCTGGAGGAAGCCAATGAAGGGAGCCACGCCGGCTCCGGGACCCACCATCAGGATGGGGGCCGACGGGTCATCCGGTAAGTGGAAACAATTTGTTGCCCGAGGTGAGATACATATCTGGAATAGAAGCAGCTTCAGTGAGTTTAGAAGGCAAGCACGAGAGAGCACATAACCAGGATGATCTCGAGAAGATGCACGCGTGTTTTCCCAGCCCCAGGATGATCTTGTGAAGATGCACGCGTGTTTTCCCACCCCCAGAGAAGCGTCGTGAAGCCAAACAGCAGCATCACACCTCGCTAAAGCCAGAGCCATCTCCGACTGCAGGTGTTTCTCCTGAGCATAGTTATTTTACATGTGGACCGGAGGCATGAAGCAAGGAGTAGGTGGGGAGGAGGCAGGCTTGGGGAAGTGCGAGCCACCCCTGGGGTGGCTGCTGGGGACGGTCGCTTCCCTTTGAGTCTGTGGCTGCTTGGCCTGCTCCCTGTGACGTCACACTCCCACACACACAGACAGCGCTAACGCAGCAAAGGAAAACCACTGAACAAAGGAATGAATAAGTAAGAACATGAAGAGGGGTGGAGGCGAGCCTGGGACGTCCTGGGAGCTGCAGTTACAAGCGCAGGGAAGAGTCAAAGAATAGTTTAAAGCATTTTTAAAAACTGTCTTTAGGTGACGGGCGGAGCTGGGAAGCAGCAATAGGAAACACCACAGCTCCACTGCCACCTCTGTCGTCCAGGGCTCCTCACTGCCCTGAGTCCAGACCAATCACATACAAAACGGGCGGGCGAGCGACAGTGGCTGGCTCGTCTGTGAGTCTAAGATGTGCGTACAGCGTTAGGCGAGAGCCTAGCTGCGGCACAGCTGCAGGCTCAGCGTCTCAGTACCTTGGGAGCCAGTGCGCCTCCGCTGTCTGCATGCGAAACTTCTGTGCTTTGCTGAAGCAATGGGGCAGCCAGTGTGGCCAGCCAGCCCGTGCACACGCCTCGCCGAGGTGAGGCCGCCGTGGGGCTCGGAGGAAACTCCACGACGTTAAACACGAAGCGAAGCTTGTCTGGATGGAGCAAGCTGGAGCTGCAAAGACACAGGCAGTTCTGAAGCGTCGTCAGGGACCAATGACGCCTTCTCACCGTGCTGGAGGCACAGGGGCGCGCCTGGCCACTGCTCCAGACAAGAGCCACCCTAACCCATAGTGAGGCATTTCAGGAGAGCTTCCAGTCTTACCTACCCATCTTCAATGCCTCAGTAAGGTTTGAGGAAAGTGAGCTGCCCGAGGCTCTTCCTTCCAGACTCCCCACTCAGTATTTACCTGACTGGTTGTATTACCATGCAAACCAGGGACTAACACACTGGGTATTATTTATTAAGAGGACAAATTTGAAAGTAAGTGAAGAAAACACAGCTCAGAATCACGAGGAGACACTTTCACACACCTCTACCCTTGTTGTGTGACACGCGAACAGTGTAAGAAATGCAGGGAACTCGCTCCCACAAGCTCCTGCTGAGCTGTCACTGAAGGCAGGCACAGGCCTGCAAGACTGGAGCCCCTCCTTAGGCGGGGGTGGGGTGGGGTGGGGGCGGGGGCATGGGGGAAGGAGGGGAGACATCCGAGGGTCCATGCAGCCTTAACGGGGAATCCCACAGTACAGAGGTCCTGGGGAGCTTCAGATCGCAACGGCTCTACAGAGAGGGGAGTTCCTGGCAACGGCCTGGCCACTGGGGAGCTGGGCGTGCAGCTTCCCCAATCCTGGAGCTGAGTGTTATGCTAGTGAGCATGCATACCTTGCACACGAGTACGGCCGAGGCTGGAGTTTAGGAAGGTGCTCTAAAAAAGAAAAACCAACAAGCAATTAGCTCAGGCCTGCAGACCCGGGAACAAAAGAAATCCAGGCCTGCATAAACTTTCTTGTTTAGGTTATTCAAAATAACTTGTTTTCATTTATAATATTTTGCAGGACATAATGCAGCGATACACTGTCCAGCTCTGAGGTGAGGGTCCCTTCTCTCACACTGGCCTCAGGGTGAGTGCAGTCAGGGCAGAGCGTGGACAGCCTGCAGTCTGTAGATGCATTGCTTTCCTGTGACTAAGGATCATCTAGAGAGACACATCTCAGACCTGTCAGATGGGAAATAAAGTTAAGGCCTCAAAAATAACAAAGACAGATATTTTAGGAAATACTTAAGACATTTTCTTCTTGTGTTTATATACGTAATAAAAACTTAAGTGTATGGCGGGAGACTTTCTCAGAGCAACTTCCGCAGAATCCCAGTGGTTTAAAAACACACAGGAGCTTGTGTAAAAACAACAGTAAATGGCCCAAATATTTGAAATATCTGCTTACAAATTTTAGAGTTTTTATGAATAATTTTTTTTTTCCTGAGCCAGGGTTTCTCTGTGTAGCCCTGGCTATCCTGGAATTCACTCTGTAGACCAGGCTGGCCTCGAACTCAGAAATCCGCCTGCCTCTGCCTCCCAAGTGCTGGGATTAAAGGCGTGCGCCACCATTGCCCCGGCAAATAATTTGTTTTATTTTTAATTTATCTGGGCAGAAAAATTGAAAAGTTCCTTCTAAGCTTGGTCTTAATAAATCAGGAAAACAAAGATTGGTACAGGGCTCATCTTAAGGTTTAGATGTGTTAATTTTTCTTAAAGAAATGGAAGTTTTCAATGTTGTCGGCCCTACGATGCCCTCTAGCTCCTAACCTGTATTCTGGCCAGGCCCCAGCCTCTCCCACTTCAATTATACCACTAGGCCAGAAAGCAGCAGCTGAGCTGGCTTACACAGAAGGGGGAGACTAACCTCATGTAATCATTAAAAAAAATAGGAGGAGGAGAGAAAAAGGACACTAAGAAAGCACGGAAGAGCAAGCGCGGCCTGCTAGTCACTCTGGCCCGTCTGGAGCATCCAGCTTCTGAATGCACAGGATGGAGGTGTCCCCATCTACCCAGAGCGCAGGCTTCACACAGCCACACCCCCGCTGACCGGCTTTGATGTGGATCACTCTTTCCCCCTGAACATTCACTGTTAGGGAAAATGCAGCCAAATTACCTCACTGAAAAAAATAAACTAGAAAAGATGCTAAATTCTAAGTAAAAAACGTACAATTGGATAAATACGTTAATGGAGAGAATGATAGTGATATTAATAGACCCAGAATTGTGGAAGAGGGACTCCAGCCTCTGAAAGACATCACTGTAATCTGAAAACAAAACACACCACGGGTTCCTGACCATCACCCTCCAGCCCCATTCAGTCAGGTCCTGGTGTGTCTGCATAGGACGCAGTGCAGGCAGGAGCAGCCAGCCTTCCCACAACACTGAGCCCACCTACAGTGCACAGGGCCTGGGCTGTGGAAGGAAGGAAGGAGACTCACCCAGCAGGAGGCTGAGGGGAGGCTGGCAGGACGGGAAGGCGTGCAGGAGGTCTAGCAGGCAGACGCGGGCATCTCGGATGAAGCGGTTGTAGTCGGCAGCTCCCTGCTTACTGCACAGCTCCTGCAGCCTCCGCTTCTCAGCGGCACTGCTCGTGTGGTCCGCGAGGGCCCGTACGAACGCCTGAGGAGAGAGGCCAGCTGTGGGCTACTCTGGGGTTACGGCTGGCTCTGTGAGTTCCAGGCCAGGCATGGTGACACACAGGGTGAGAGCTTGTCTCACATAAACAGATAGACAAAGAATTAGGAAAGTAAACAAGCAAGTAAATAAAAGATCAAAGAAATGAGAATGAGTGAGCTCACACAGCAGGAGATAGTGCAAGGCTTTAAAGTACAAATCATTTAAAATATCAATTTTACTCCAAAGACTTTACACAAATGTTTAAAGACGATCACAGTACAGAAATTTCTGCTTTGACATTATTTTTTCCCACAGAAAATCTAGAAACAGCTCATACATATATATTCATGGTCAAGCCAACAAATTACACCCATTAAAAAAAAACCCCTCAGTCTTTGCACCAGGACCCACAGAGCAGATGGCCTGCCGTGGAAGAGGGAAAGCTGAGGGTGCAAGTACACAGCTTCTACGTCCCACGTCACCTCCACACAGGCACTCCCACACAGCATAGTTTGCATAAGAAAAATATATTTACATATGCTTTGTGAAATTTAAAAAACAGGTAAAATTAGAACAAAGCTGAATTAATTAAAGCGAAGAGGTTCTCATCAACTCTGTCGCTGCCCAAGGCCGGGCGCAGCAGGCACTTCCACAGAGCAGAGCGGGAGCTTGTCTTTAATCACCAGACTCTATGCTCAGACAATTCAAGTCTAGCAAAGCAGTTTAGAAGATGTTTACAAAGTGTTTAGTTTACAGAATGTTTAAAAAAAACAAAAAACCTTCAGCTGCCAGCATTTTAAACACAGTTCCTGGTGTAATACTGACCTCTAGTGGCTCGGTCTATTTCAAAATTCCTCTAATCAGCAAGAAAGGCTGGTGACCCTTCAGTCTGCCCAAGGTCTCCCACCCAGCGGGAAGGAAGCAGCACTGCAGTCTGTGGAAGACTCCTAGGCTGCAGCACGAATGTCAGATGAGAAGGCGACTGACTGAAGGAGACCTGTTTTCATGGCCTTAGAAAGAAGTCCGAACACATCTGACATCTTCCATAGCTCTAGGCACCAGTATCAGGCCTATCTAAAAATCCTCAACAGAGCCCCGTCCATCTTCCAGTTAGTAGACAAGGAGACATACCTTTTTAGGAACTGCTCGTATTTCAAGACACCAGGTGAGGATAAACTGGAGAGAACTCCCCTCAGGCACATGCTGGGGCAGGGCGGCTCCTTACAGGCGAGGCAGGGAGAGCATCAGGCCAGAGAAAAGGCACAACCACAAACACGTGTTTAGAACATACTCTGCGTGCACCCAATACAGCTAGCTGCAACAATTCACACTACAGTGCTGCCAATGTGATGACATGTGGCAATGTTCCAGCAGCGACTGGCCAAAATGAATACACCGGGGAAAAAAAAGGCGAATTCATAAAAGGAAAAGAACGATAAATTCAAAACGCACCAAATAAAATTATCTAAAATTAAATAACAAAATGGCAAAAGCCATTTTCCATTAAACTTAGAAGTAACTTGAAGGGCTGGAGGGATGAGTTACTGGGCATGCTGGCTGGTCTTCTAGGGGAGCCCACTTCCCAAGACCCACAGGCCTTTAACTGTAGCTCCAGGGGAATCCAGTATCCTGTCCTGGCCTCAACCAAGTGCACGCTCACACTCATGCTCACACCAGACAAAATAAAAACTCTAATACTAACACTTTAAATAATACAATTTCTTTTACATACAGAAAGATTATTTTTATGTAATGAAATATCAGCATGAGAAATGAACTTGACAGGAACTTTACACAGGGCTCAGGCTCCTCTCGTGCCCACAAGCCCATCCCCACACTGGTCACTGTGAGAAAGAACAGCAACAAGGACCTGTCAGCGCCAGGGTTAACTCGTGGCTACGTGCGCACGCGTGGTTTTCGTGTGCGAGTATGCACTGGCGCAGCATCTGTGCAGCCAGCACACAGGAAGCTGGGTGTGTCCACCATCCATCCTACCTTTCTTCTTCGTGTCCGTCTTAATTTTCAAGATGACGCGGTGCGCTCGCTTATCAGTCAGCTGCAGCCTTTGGAGCAGGTTTTCTACCTCAGCACCACTGTTCGGACAGATCACGTTAAAGGAATCTCCAGGTTGATGGGGAAACTCTATTTTCTAGAGAAGGACCAAGGTGAAAGAGAAAAGGAAAATCTTATGCATTAAAAAAATTTAAGGTATAGAGTAACAAAAGCTGTTTTAATTATGGCTATCTTAATACAGAAACTCAAACTAATTCTAACCAAGAGAACCCAATGCATAAGTCCATTTAATCAAGCAAACACTTTATCAGCAGTTATTCCAGAAAAGACGTGCTTGCGTGCGTGCGTGCATGTGTGTGTGTGTGTGTGTGTGTGTGTGTGTCTGTGTTGCTTGGGAGTGTGCCCTGGGTGTGATGGTGCACACCTTCGATCTCACACTTGGGTGCCAGAGGCTAGCAGATGTCTGGAATTCTGAGTCCAGCCTCTACAGAGTGAGACATGATCTTTAAAACCCATACAAAATATAAATGCCAGGAGTAGATAAAGCTCTAGCCAGTAAGTTTGCAGACTGAAGTTCAGATTCTCAGAATCCACATAAATGCTAGTTGGGCGTGTGCCCACTTTCACTCCAGCCTCGGAAGGTGGAGACAGGAAGCCCCTCTAACAGCAAGCCATTTATGGAGACCACCATATGGAGAGCTCTGAGTGACAGAGAGAGGTTGCCTCCGTGAATGAGATGGAAGAGTATTCCAGGAAGATTCCTAACATAGCCGTCCGACACACACACACACACTCACACACACACACACACACACACACGTTTAACAGATATATGGATTCTGTCACTCACAGACACAAAACCACTAGGTTAAGATGCCCATCATCTCTTTTTTCTACCAGGAAGCTCTACTGAACTCTCACAGAAGACTTAATGTGCTCTGATTTCATTCTGTGGGACATTCTTCAAGACAAATGGCTGAATTAATGGCTGAAGGCTCTAACAGAGTGAGTATATGCAGAAAGGCTCATGGATGGAGTTCAAACGACCATGTATAGCCCCTGACACCTCAGGCAAATGTTCTCTACACAGTCCCTTTTCTGGAAAGATTCTGAAATCTTTTTGGATTCTCCAAAGAATCAAAATACCTGCCCAGAGAAGTTAGCACTTTCCTGACGGTCTAGCCTCAACTTTCCGCCTCGATGGCTGACCTTGGGTGGACAGCTTCCTTCTGTGGGCTCCATTAGTCTCTCACGCTTATAACCACAACAGTGCCACATTCTGCACCGTCTGTGCAGTCACGCCTCACTTCTGCTCTAACGTGGGAGGGAGGGAGGCGAGGAGGAAATGATAGGCAGGAACAAGTTGGCCAGGCGTCTTGCCAGAGACATCGCCTCCTCCTGGGTGTAGTACCCGGGCAGGCGTGCTGAGGATGGACTCAGCAACAACTTACTGAAATGTCCAGTTCCAACAGTAGAGTGGTCTTTATGGCATCATTTGTCGTCAGCTGAACAGCTTTTGAAATTGGAACTTGAAAAATTGGATCCACTGATGGCACAGATGCTTGGTTTTCCTCCTAGAGAAACAAATGGGATAAAATATAATGAAACACAATTTCCAAGCTGGGAAGATGGGTTGGTCGGTAAAGTGCAAACACAAAGACCAGTGTTCAATCCCCAGAACCACATTAAGAAGTTGCTGAGACAGACAGAACCCCAAGGCTTACAACCAAGGCTATTGGTGAGCAGGCCTGATGTAAGAAGGGTAATCTTAGTTTAGTTACTTCAGGGGCATTTGTAACTAGTGGCCCCAGTAAGGACAGCACAGGTCTTAGGAAACAGCACAGAAACCTAATTTCTTGTGATATCTTTCAGTTCCTCTTCTACCTTGATCTTACTACATTTAAAAATAGAAATCATTTTAATGAATGCCAGCCAACCATCTTTGCACAACTGGGAAGGCTGGGGGCCTCAGAGCTGGATGCTGGAGGCCCAGTGGGGGACTCTGGAATGGGATCCTCAGAGGTCTCCCATCAGCACTGGCTCAGCCCTCAGCACTGCAAGGCCACAGCCTGCCTCAGCCACCTCCCCTTTCAGAGCAGCCTAAGTCTAATGAGTATAATGACTATAAATCCAGACTAACCAAGAACCAGCCAGTCTTCTACAATCCCAGGAGATGCTGAAGCCTTTGCTGAGAATGTACCACAGTTCAGCTGCTCATTGTGTTTAATCCTGCTTCTGTCCCTCCAGCCCAGACACAACTGCCAAGGAAAACACCTCGCAGTTTGACTCTTGGGGTCAGTGACATTCAGTGTTAGAATAGTATAATCAACTTGCTAAAAGGGGAGTGTGGATCTGGACATGTGTCTGGGTGATGAGTCCTTCCACACTGTCACGGAAGGAAGGCGGAGCTGCAGCAAGGGAGCTGTGTCAGTGCAGGGTGGGGGAGAATGACATCAAAGGCTGGGAGAGCCCAGGTAGGACGGAATTCGGAGGCTCTGCACCTCGGTGCAGATGAACTCAGAGAGCCTTAGAGATGGCGTGAGCAAGCTGACGACTCAGCAACTCAAAGTGAGGACAGTGGGAGTGGCACCATGAAAGGCTTTGTCAGAGACAGAAACGGACTTCTGCAACATCAAGCCATTTGGACAGACATGGGCATAGCTTTTCTGGAAGGGTCGGACAGTAAGTGCTTTCTTCTTTGCACACCTCTGGTGAGAGCAGCTACAGACACCACACAGCTCCACAGGCATGGCTGCTGCAGGAAGAGAAGGCACAGCAGAGGAGATGCCGTGCTTGGTCCAGGAGACGTGGACCTCTGATGTGAAGAACAAACAGAACACAAGGCAAACACAGTTCAGCAGCATGTGAAGCCCAGGGCAGGAAGTAAACTCTCACCTGGCCAAGAGACTCCTCAAGATGGACCTCTAGATATTCTGGGGGCACAGCAGGAACACTCAGAGAGCTCTGGGAGAGTGGGGGAACCGAGCGGACAAGCGAGGGGTCCAAGTCTTCGGTCTGACCCGGTTGACTCCTGTTTGTCTCATTTTGTCCCTGAGGCTTGGAATCCCTTTGCCCCACGTCCTCTAATCTCAGAAGTTCAACTTGTGACTGGATGTGCAA
The DNA here is from genome assembly GCF_947179515.1 of Apodemus sylvaticus. NCBI lineage: Eukaryota > Metazoa > Chordata > Mammalia > Rodentia > Muridae > Apodemus > Apodemus sylvaticus. Next base: position 9,259,633 of record NC_067487.1, on the reverse strand, counting down.
CAACTCCGGCTTCACGGCCACGCTCAAGGGGGCATCTGGTGTCTGAGGGAGGGCACTCCTCATGTCTTCTTGTCCTCCGAGTGACTTACAGTGCTTTGTGAGAGCAGCCCAGAGTCCATCAATCCACGGCTCTACCACGAGCTCTAAACTGGTATGGGTAAAAAGCAAAAACACCCAAATGCCTCAGTTGTCTGTTTGTGTCTAACAATATGGCAGGAGTTTGTGCGTTCGGCAGAGTACTAGAAGCAACGGTTAGAAGCACTAAAGAGACTATTAAAACTAGAACTAATAAACTTTCAAAAGCACAGCACTGTGCTGATTAACAAACACTCTGTACAACTTAGCACGCACATAGAGCAATAAGTTGAGATGCAAAGGTGGTTGCCCTGGTAACAGGACTATATCACTCGAGTGGTTGGCCATCTGCACTTTAGGGAGCTGGCTGCTTACAGATGTGTTCAGTCCTGACGCTACCAGCAGAGCTGTAAATGATCGTCCCATCAGCTGAAGGCACCACTTACCTCGTCTACCGAACCTATTGATCCTTCTCCTACAAGCATCATCAAGAATCATCCTCAATTAAAAGTAAATGTTTGACTAAATAAAAACTTCCCTTCCAAGCCGGGCGGTGGTGGCGCACGCCTGTAATCCCAGCACTCTGGGAGGCAGAGGCAGGCGGATTTCTGAGTTCGAGGCCAGCCTGGTCTACAGAGTGAGTTCCAGGACAGCCAGGGCTACACAGAGAAACCCTGTCTCGGAAAACAAACAAACAAACAAACAAACAAACAAAAAACCCAAAAACTTCCCTTCCCTTTCTACCAATCTTTGAATGTGTCTTTTATATTTTTTTAATCAGGTAATTTTTTTAGAGGAAAGTTGGATTGATCACACATTCATTCCTAACTTGCAGAAGCTCAGTGAGGCCTAACAAAGTCTAGCCCGGCTGCAATGTTGCTGAGATGCGTGGACAGTGGTGGCTAAGGAGAGCGCTGGGGCAAGGCTTTTCACGTCAACTGAAAGGTACGTCAGATTCTAATCACTAAGGTGCGTGACTCTCAGGAGACTCTCCTCAGGTCTCTTTCTTCCCAGGACTTGGACCGTAAATCCACAGACTCTGCACTGCATTTATCCTGGGGAGTCTTCATGGACGCAAGCCCAAGGTTAGTTACATGTAAATCATCTTGTACTGGAGAAAGATAAGATGACGCTAGCAGCAATGCTGAAGGGAGCTAACGTGCACCCAGTACCCACCGTGAAGGGCCACAGTACCAAAGGCCACAAGCACCGGGTTGTCTGACCACAGCACGAAGCTTCGCAGTACACTCTGCCATTATCTGTCACAGGCACAGAAACGTGAGTGGCCAAAGCTTTGCTCATCAAGAGGGGATGGAAGATGTCAACCCAGGCGTGGGAGTGCAAATATACTCTCTGCTTCAGTCTGGGGACGTCACACAGCAATGTCTCAGTGTGGGGACGTCACACAGCAATGTCTCAGTGTGGGGACGTCACACAGCAATGTCTCAGTGTGGGGACGTCACACAGCAATGTCTCAGTCTGGGGACGTCACACAGCAATGTCTCAGTCTGGGGACGTCACACAGCAATGTCTCCCTCTGGCACCTTAACCTTAGACACATAAAGCAGTTAGGTTGAATGGTGAAAATGCACAAACTTCTGAAACACACTCAGGAATTTTAACACTTGATCGAGTAAGTGACCCAGGAGCCTTTGAAGACATCTGTGTGCAGTATTAAAGGAGATGCGCCTAATAGATCGATTCAAGCATTATCCTACAATTAAACATAGCTCATCATTAAAGCTCAAAATGAAGCTGCAGAATGAGCAGGTGGCATGTGGAAATTGTCTGCAGCTGAAGGAAATCTGGAAGGCACGGGCACCTAGCAGGACGAGAGGAGACATGAGAGGCCCCCCCCCCCCCCCCCAGAGAGAAGCAGGACATCACTGGTGTCATTATTTCCATAAACAGGTTATTTACTAAGCACAGTGAATGGAAACTCACTCGGTTTTTTACCTAGTCAAAACAAAACCATAAGAAAATGTGTGCTATTATCTGGCTGTAGCTATGACAGTCAAAGGCCGAGCAGCAGACGGTGACAGGACAATGCAGAAGACCTGGGAAGAAACCCGTTAGGAGGACTGGGAAGGCTGTGCACCAGCTTAAGTACCGAGCTGCAAACGTGAGAAAAGGGCTAACAGTGCAGCCATTCCGAGGAAAAGACACAGACAAGACATGCCAAGGTCAGTGAGGCTGAGCCTGCAGGGCTCCTCCCACGAGAGGCGATGCAAACAGCGCCCCCGTGTGTAGAGCAGAGAGAAGACACTGGTGTACACACATCTATACTGAGCCGCATGTAAGTTATACTAGGTGCTTCTCTTGTTCTATTGACAGATATGGGAGGTTAGAGAGGGGCACATGGAAGACGGAGAACACAGGCCAGCTAGGTTCTGGTCAGCCACCTTCCTGGGTCCCAGAGCTAAAATGCTGAAATTATAATGAGACTCTCGGATGGCTGTCAGCGCTAAACCAAAGCCAATGTGTTTTATAAGCTAACCAACTTCCATCATGTGTAGCGTTTACTGAAGAAACAGATGTGCATCGCCCTTACCCTATGCAGTCGTCAGCATGCCCAGTGTCATAGAAGTGCTGGGCTCCAAGCTCTTGAAGTCGTTTGTCAATCACTTTCCCTCCGTTGCAGAAGTATGTGTACTCTGAGTCACCCAAACCTAGAGAACCCAGATACAGACTCAGGGAGAACGAAGGCTCAGCGGTGTAACAGAAGTGACACAACATTTCTTAGTCTGCCCCATGCTCTTACCTATCCATCAAGTATAATGTGTAATACTGCCCCACACTCTCACATATCCATCAAGTATAATGTGTAATACTGCCCCACACTCTCACATATCTATCAAGTATAACGTGTAATACTGCCCCACTCTCACATATCCATCAAGTATAATGTGTAATACTGCCCCACACTCTTACATATCCATCAAGTATAATGTGTAATACTGCCCCACTCTCACATATCCATCAAGTATAATGTGTAATACTGCCCCATGCTCTTACATATCCATCAAGTATAATGTGTAATACTGCCCCACACTCTCACATATCTATCAAGTATAATGTGTAATACTGCCCCACGCTCTTACCTATCCATCAAGTATAACGTGTAATACTGCCCCATGCTCTTACCTATCCATCGAGTATAATGCATAATACTGCCCCACACTCTTACATATCCATCAAGTATAATGTGTAATACTGCCCCACACTCTCACATATCTATCAAGTATAATGTGTAAACTGCCCCACAATCTTACATATCCATCAAGTATAATGTGTAATACTCTCCCACACTCTCACATATCTATCAAGTATAATGTGTAATACTGCCCTACACTCTTACCTATCCATCAAGTATAATGTGTAATACTGCCCCACGCTCTTACATATCCATCAAGTATAATGTGTAATACTGCCCCACGCTCTTACATATCCATCAAGTATAATGTGTAATACTGCCCCACACTCTCACATATCTATCAAGTATAATGTGTAATACTGCCCTACACTCTTACATATCCATCAAGTATAATGTGTAATACTGCCCCACGCTCTTACATATCCATCAAGTATAATGTGTAATACTGCCCCACGCTCTTACATATCCATCAAGTATAATGTGTAATACTGCCCCACACTCTCACATATCTATCAAGTATAATGTGTAATACTGCCCTACACTCTTACATATCCATCAAGTATAACGTGTAATACTGCCCCACGCTCTCACATATCTATCAAGTATAATGTGTAATACTGCCCCATGCTCTTACATATCCATCAAGTATAATGTGTAATACTGCCCCACACTCTCACATATCTATCAAGTATAATGTGTAATACTGCCCCATGCTCTTACATATCCATCAAGTATAATGTGTAATACTGCCCCATACTCTCACATATCCATCAAGTATAATGTGTAATACTGCCCCACTCTCACATATCTATCAAGTATAATGTGTAATACTGCCCCACGCTCTTACATATCTATCAAGTAGAATGTGTAATACTGCCCCACAATCTTACATATCCATCAAGTATAATGTGTAATACTGCCCCACGCTCTTATATATCTATCAAGTATAATGTGTAATACTGCCCCATGCTCTTACATATCCATCAAGTATAATGTGTAATACTGCCCCATGCTCTTACCTATCCATCAAGTATAATGTATAATACTGCCCCACACTCTCACATAACTGCCCCACAATCTTACATATCCATCAAGTATAATGTGTAATACTGCCCCACACTCTTACATATCTATCAAGTATAATGTGTAATACTGCCCCATGCTCTTACATATCCATCAAGTATAATGTGTAGTACTCTCCCACACTCTCACATATCTATCAAGTATGTGTAATACCGCCCTACACTCTTACATATCCATCAAGTATAATGTGTAATACTGCCCCACGCTCTTACATATCCATCAAGTATAATGTGTAATACTGCCCCATGCTCTTACATATCCATCAAGTATAATGTGTAATACTGCCCCACACTCTCACATATCTATCAAGTATAATGTGTAATACTGCCCCATGCTCTTACATATCCATCAAGTATAACGTGTAATACTGCCCCACGCTCTCACATATCTATCAAGTATAATGTGTAATACTGCCCCATGCTCTTACATATCCATCAAGTATAATGTGTAATACTGCCCCATACTCTTACATATCCATCAAGTATAATGTGTAATACTGCCCCACTCTCACATATCTATCAAGTATAATGTGTAATACTGCCCCATGCTCTTACATATCTATCAAGTATAATGTGTAATACTGCCCCATGCTCTTACATATCCATCAAGTATAACGTGTAATACTGCCCCACACTCTCACATATCTATCAAGTATAATGTGTAATACTGCCCCATGCTCTTACATATCCATCAAGTATAATGTATAATACTGCCCCATACTCTTACATATCCATCAAGTATAATGTGTAATACTGCCCCACTCTCACATATCTATCAAGTATAATGTGTAATACTGCCCCACGCTCTTACATATCTATCAAGTATAATGTGTAATACTGCCCCATGCTCTTACATATCCATCAAGTATAATGTATAATACTGCCCCACACTCTCACATATCTATCAAGTATAATGTGTAATACTGCCCCATGCTCTTACATATCCATCAAGTATAATGTGTAATACTGCCCCACACTCTTACATATCCATCAAGTATAATGTATAATACTGCCCCACACTCTCACATATCTATCAAGTATAATGTGTAATACTGCCCCATGCTCTTACATATCTATCAAGTATAATGTGTAATACTGCCCCACACTCTCACATATCTATCAAGTATAATGTGTAATACTGCCCCACGCTCTTACATATCCATCAAGTATAATGTATAATACTGCCCCATGCTCTTACATATCCATCAAGTATAACATATGGAGCTACGTCTCCTTATTTTTCCCAGCAGTGGTAAGTATGCAGTGTTTTTCTACTGTATATCATGAAAGCACCAGATAGACACAAAACCAATACAAGCCACTGGTCAAAGAAATATATGTCTTTAACATTTCTATTTCCATGAATCACTATAACAATTGAGGAATCTGAAGAAACAGGTAAAGCTGGCTTTGAAACCCAGGATCTGTACTGTACACTTTCTTAACTCTGAACAAACATGACTGCCAAGGACAGCCTCTGAACCAAACACACTCTATGGGTGTAAGGAAGGCTTCTCTGGAGTGCAGCCACATGCCTGCTTACGTGCCGTGGTGGTTCTGATCCACAACAGTACTCAGCAGCTGTGATAACATGTAATCTACAAAGCCTCAAATACTGATCTTCCCCCAACAGTATTTGCCACTTCTGAGCCGCACACCCTGGCACGCCTGCAAGAAGACACAGAGGCTGTGTCTGCCTCTGTCAGGTCAATGTAAAGAGCTGCTCCTGTCTCGCATACTGAGATAGCTAATGCTTCACATCTGCTTGAAAATCCAAAACTGGAAACTAAAGTTTCTTCCTTTAATTGTTCCCATGGCTTGATACTGGAGTGAGCGTGTGATGGGAATGTACATGTGATGGGAATGCACATGTGAAGGGAACATACATGTAATGGGAACATACATGCAATGGGAACATGCATGTAACGAGAATATACATGTAATGAGAACACATATGCAGTGAGAACATACATGTAATGAGAATATACATGTAAATGGGAACACACATGTAATGGGAACATACATGTAACAAGAACATGCATGTAATGAGAACATACATGTAATGGGAACATGCATGTGGTGGGAACACACATGCAATGGGAACGTGCATGTGCCCACCACTGTCTAGAATGGCTGGGTCAGGCTTCAGTGAAAATCTGAAACACTAGATACATACCAAGCTGTGGCTAGGGTTAGAATGGAGAATCTAGGCAGCGCAGGTTATCTGTGCTAGATACTCTCCCAAGCATATTTATCACAGATGAATCACACAGACTCCAGGCCGGAATATGGACCCACTGTCTTTCTTGTATGACAGTTTTCTATGACAGACCCTCTATTTTTACGTTAAAATTTATTCTGTATATACAGACACATACACACACACACACACACACACACACACACGCGCACCATGGTATATCGTGAAGGTTAAAGGGCAAGTACAGGACTCTGTCTGTGGGTCTTGAAGACTGAACTCAGGTCATCAGCCTTGGTGTAAGTTGTTTTTATACTCTGAGCTAACTACTGACAGCAGGTCCTGCCTGTAAAGATCAGAATCACTGTTGGCAAGTCAATGTAAAGGAATTATTAAAACGCCCAAGCTGGCTCTAATGTGTTAGGGATTGAAAACCACCATGCTGAAGTTAGGTTCTTAGAGAAAAAAAAACAAGAATATTCCCGAAGAACATAATGTGGTTTTATGACCTGCTGTTATCTTAAACAACAAAATACACCAAGTGATTGCACCTTCAAAGACTTCTGCTTTAGAAGGTTTGGAGTGAGGCCTAGACATTAGTGAACATTCTGAAATGTTCCTGAAATGTTCTTAAAATGTTCCCAGGCTACTGGGGAGGTTCTGCACAGTGTTTGGGGTGCGGCTAAGTGGTAATATGCTCCCCTCGGTGCAAGGCCCTGGGTTTAATCTCCAGACATACCCAGGACAGAGGGAGAGGATTAGAGCATTGCTTTGGGATACAAACTGGAGAATGATTGACATTTCTATATTTTATAGAGATATAACATTTATATAAAAATAAAAAGACCTATGCAATTTTACTTCAAGATTTTGAAAGATGTATTCATATATCAAAATAGTAACTGCATATAGTAAAAGTGAAATAGTCAGTTACCCAATAATCCATACCGCAGGTGAGCAAAAAAGTCTGTGGGTAGTGTCTTGTTGTGTATTTCTTTAACAAACTTTCGGGCTGTGTCAGGTGGTTCTCCTGTACCCGTGGTGGACACAACCATCACCAGAGGGTCGGTTTCTGTCTTCAGATCATACTACAAGGCAAGGATGCAGTGAGGCAGATTTGTGATTTAACACATTGGTAAGAACAAGACAAAGCAACCAGCGGCAATGAGCCCACTTTCCTGTCTTGCATGCTTTCTCCTAACTTTTCTTCTGGCCAAATTCTTCTGGACTGTTCTTCCAAAGGTCCTGAGTGCAAATCCCAGCAACCACATGGTGGCTCACAACCATCCGTAATGAGATCTGACGCCCTCTTCTTGTGAAGACATCTGCAGTGTACTTAGATATAATAATAAATAAATCTTTTTTAAAAATTAATTAAAAAAAGAAAGAAAGAAAGAACATAGGAGAAACAGGAGATATCTCAGGGGAGACAGGCTGCACTGCGAGTGAGGTTTTTAACCTAATTCAAATTCTGTGTTTAACCTCAGTTAGCTGGCTGGAGGATCCCAAGTTCAAGTTTTGCCAGAGCTACAATGTGAGTTCAAGGCTAGCTTGGGCAAGCCCCCTGTTAACCAAAAACGGGTATATAGCTTCATTCCACAATAAAGTAACAGGAAAGTGCCCAGGAATAGCCGCCCTTACCTTTTCCGACTCGCTGATACAGTGGAGATCTGCAGAAAATCCGTGTGACACAGCCTGCTCACTTATTTCTTCTGCTATGGCCTTTGCCTGTCCTCGCTGTGTAGCATACAGTAACAGAAACCTTCTCATCACCTCAGGTCATCGGCTGTGAGACTGAAAACCACAGAGGGGAGAAAGGGATACGGCTTAACGAAGAGGGTTCGTTACAGGACACCCAAACATCATTTGAAACAGCCTTCTCTAAACTTGTTTCTTAGCACTAATTTTAAATGAGAGAGTATGAGAGAATTAAGACAGGAGCTATACAAAAGCGCCACTCTTGATTGCACCCGACTGCGTGAAATCCACTCCTGATTTCTAGCTACTTTTGGGTCTTGCAAGTGTCATTCAGAAGTGTCTAACTGTAGTGATCAGCCTTTCAGTTCATTTGTACTCAGAATTAGGATCCCAAGCCTGAATAACGACGGGACTATGCAAAGCTCAAACACAGCGTCACTTACAAGGATTATTGTTTCTGCCATTGAAAAAAAACCGTAACTGTGCAATCTTCCCGTAAAACTGGGGAATTCGTGTTTCCCTCTAGATCCTAATCAAAGTACCGGTCATCATCAAAGATCGCATCGTTGCATAAATCAGTAGTCAGTGTACACGGGTTTTACACAGAGACGGTATTGCTAATCCATGCCTTTCTCGGGAGATAACCAAGAGAAAAAAATCAGGGGCTCTGGGTTCCAACCCCGCCATTCTACCCAGTGGCTAACGCTGAATGGTAGCCAGTCTACATAAAATTATCTTTGCATGAGTGAACCGACTACAGTTTTTAAGTGCTTGTGGCTTCTCTGCTGGGAGCTAGGACACAAAAACCTTCAAAGGCTCATTATGAAGCCTTGCTACAGAGTTGACAGGACCAATGGGTGACTCGCAACGCGACGCCAGCGGGCTCACGTGGTTCTGGGAAAGGTGGCAGAGCAGACTCTTCCCCACTGCACCGCGTGAGCCCCCCGTGGTCCGGAAAACTCAAAGACGCATCCCACTGCGCAGGCGCGAGTCCCGGCTCCCCGCAACTTCCGTCGCTCCTGCCATTCCCCGCCGCCGAATACCTCCAGGCGCGAATTCCCACGCGGGACCCCGTTTACTTCAGACAGGCACCGTCCGGGAACACTGCGCACGCGCGCACCGCACAGCACGCATGCTCTGCACGACCGCCAATAGAAACGCGGGCAGACCTGGGCCAATCGCTGAGCGCCGGATGTGGGCGGTGCCTTAGTGCAGCGCAGGCGCCGGAATGTCCTACAGGTGAGAGTGTCCTGGCACAGACGCTCTCGGGACTCGGAAGTTCCGTGCCTGTCCTGTCCTGTACTGTCCCGGGTGCGGCTCGGAGCCGCTCGGTAAGTTCCGCGGGGTTAGAACCCCCGGCTCTCCCACTCGCGCTTCAGCGTACTCCACGGGCTCCGGTCCCGCCGCGCGATGCCTGCCTCTGCCGTTGCCCTGCTCCGCTTGCTTTTCTGTGATTGCTGTAACCAGTGCGTGAGCCCCAGCCCAGCTTCTCAGCGCGTATTGCCATGCTTTGCCCGGCTCGTACCGAGTTTGAATCTTGTCGCTGCTCCTCTGCCGCAAATATCAACATTGCCTTTTCCTTCCCCCAACACGTGAGTGTCGAGATTTGGAGGCAGAATTTGAATTCCAGCTCTTTCTCTCGCTCCCAGCGTTTACCTGGGCGCAGTGGTGTCCCTGTGTTGCAGTTTCTTAGCTGGAAAAGCGGCAACCAGACGAACGGAATTACCGTAACCTAGCCCATAGGCAGGACTTAAAGGGCTGGGCAGCGATCGCGGTTATGATTAGGAGCCAGCATCTCACACAGACGTGGTGAGGCCGCAGGAAGTCAGCCCTGTGATGCTTCAGTGTACCTGATAACACTATGGTGTCCACGGACCACAGAAAAGAAATTTCAGAACGAGCCAGGGTGCAGCTAGGTCAGTGAGTTCTGATGAATCAGAAAATAGGCTCTTTGAAAACTGAAGAGACACGTGGGCCTGAGAACCTGAGCAGTAAGATGTGTGTATGATTATGTATCAGTGTCTATGATTATTGGGTCTTGGGAGCTATTTAATTAGCAACCAACTTTACGTCCCTTCACGTTGTCCATACAAAGCTTTCAAAAGGTACGTTGTGGTAAAACATTAATCTGAGATCTTTACGTACACATTTGACTCAGGTAGTTTAGATTTAAGGCATAGTTCATTAAAAACAAACAAACAACCCTTTGTGACAGTGCCTGGAAATGGGTGTGAATGTCCTCTACAGGTGGCCTGGCTAGTTACAGTGAAAGTGTGTGTCAGCCAGTTAGGTGTAGAGGTCAGGACCAGGAGTGTGCGGACCCTCTTCCCAGCTTTTCTCTTGTTTCCTGGCTCAATAGGAAAAGTAAGCCTTGGTTTTTAAAAACATTTCCACAAAGTTCTTGTTTGTCCTGGGATTCTCACGCTCAGTTTCATAAGTGTTGATGTTAAGACATCTTTCTCAGCATTTGACTTTGTTTTTCGTTTCTGTTTTTTTTTTTTTTCTTGTGCTAAGTCACCTGTCGTGACCCTATGGCATGGCGTTCGTCACCCTGCGGAGGGCCTTTTGTCCTACGTCCGCATTTTGGATGCCCGGAGCTGTGGTCGCTCTGAAAATTCACCCCGCGAATCACGTCCAAAAGGTGGTCACAGCTCGCCTCCGTGTGTGGTTCTGTCCCCTACAACCTCAGCTGTTCAGGGTCAGATTCCATCATGCATACTGTAAAAACTTCCACTCAGAAAACGGAAATGACCTTCCTCCAGTCGGTGAGCCATGGTTCCCTCAAGCACAGGACTGGAACCAGCCGGAACCTGCTCTTAAGACGGAGGATGAGGAGATGGCTTTCAGGAGACTCAGCGCCTTGGCCTCCTGTGAGGAAGTGTTGAGTTTTCTAAGCACACTGGACACCCTGCCTGTCGCTCTGGCGTCAGCAGCTCTCCTCAGGATCTGGGAGATAGAGAAGAGAGATGGTAAGCCGAGGCTGCCCAAGGCAGTGCTGGAGGACCGCGTCTTCCAGGCTCTGTGCCTCCGGTGCGAGCAGGATCCCTCGCCTCTGACCGACGCCGCCTTGGTGACGGCTTTGCAGTCTCTGGTTATGTTGCGGCCTGTAGATCCTCAAAATAGCCTGATGCCGAGCCTCATGGCGGAATGCCAACGTCGTCTTCGAAGGGGCGGCCTGGAAGTCCACCATCTCTGTGTTCTTGGGGAAAGTCTGGCTAAGCGTCAAGGTGCAAGTTGTGAGACGCTGGAATTGGTTATCTGTCAACTGCAAAGGAAAAATTTGGAAACATTTGCTCCAGAGGATATTGTGTCTGTTTATAGAATTCTGCAGGCGTGTCCTGAAGAACTAGACAAATACCAGACGTTTTTGAACACAGTAAACAACTTCTCCATTTCAATAGTTCCCTACCTGAGCCCTAAATCCATTAGCCGCCTTCTCGCTGCCTTAGTGGCCCTGGACCAGGCTCACGCACGTCCACTGCTTATAAAACTGGGCAAGTACGTTGTGAGGCACATCCCCCGCTTCACAAATGACGAGCTCAGGAAAGTCTTGGAGGCGTTTGTTTACTTCGGACACAGTGACAGGTTTTTCACAGAGGCCTTAGAGCAACACGTGGCCGCCCTGTGCTTGTCCCTGGAGCCCGCCGTTGCCAGCTCCGTGATGGAGTACTGCAGTAGGAAGCGGATTCTTTCCAAGCCCATCTTCGACGTAGTCGCAGAGATTTTTGTTTGCCAGTCAGAAAAGTTTTCACCTAGTCAGATTTCTGAATTAATCGAGCCATTTGGAAAACTCAATTATTTGCCACCAAATGCCCCTGCCCTGTTCAGGAAGGTGGAGCACGTGCTCTTCACTCACTTCCACCACTTTCCTCCAGAGATGCTCCTGAGACTCCTCCATTCGTGCGCGCTGCTCGAGCGCCTTCCCGTCAACTTTATGTCAAGAATATTCAGCCCCTTCTTCCTTCAACGGCTGCAAGGTGAGGCGGTTAAGACGTTAACTGTAATAACTTGGGATGTGCTCGGGCATTGTTTACCCTGACTCATAGCTCTAGTGTCGTTTAAAACTGCTTGCTTCAGAAGCAACTGGCTTGTTTTATGATCATAACCCCTCATTCACATGCCAGCATTCCCACCCAACACATTTTTTTTCCAGGTAAAAAGTCGTATTTGGACAGATTGAGCCTGGCACAACTGACCCAACTTTTCCTAACGTCCGTCCTAGAGTGCCCGTTCTACAAGGTGAGAATAGAGACGTGAGTGGCGTGGCCGGGATGCTCATCTTTTGTACTCTTGACACCTTCAGTTCCTTGATGTTGGTCCCAAACAGCAGAACTTTGTCTTAGGCTGCACCGGTCCCGGACATCTTGTGGCCCCGGCCCCTTTCCACATTCTTGTCCTAGAAGAGGGGTTTCTGGCCATATAGTTCCTTAGACTCCATCAGACACGAGAGGTTCACTACTCCAGATTTCCCAGCCGGCCCTCGCACCTGACATCACTGCCGTGTCACTCTGGACTGCACAGAGGCAGGGTTACTTCCGAGTGTCTCCTTGGCCACGGCCAGCCTGTTGTTCTAGTTCAGCTGACGCTTGCCTTTTCCATACGACCTGTTCTCAAAACTCATAAAGCTTGTGTAGATTTACAAATGACGTCCCCAGGCCTGGCTCCCACATCTGCCCCTCTGTGCTCACACAGCTCTGTTCACACAGCGGAGAGTGTCGGATTTGGAGAGTAACGTCCATGAATGAAAGAAAACCAGGACTCTAGTGTTTGAAGCGGCTTGGACTGCTCCAATGTCCGTCTACTCCTGCACCCTTGAAAGAAAGCGTAGTGTAAACAGCAGCTTCTCTGTCCAGATTTAACTAAACCGTGTGCACGCCCTGTGTGCTGCATTCCCATTTGAAGCCACGGGGCTGACAAAGGAGACACAGTTTGTTTCCATCCAGCGTGTGCTGGTCATTCCCGAGTCCCAGATGTGGAGCCTAGGCCATGACTTTGAATTTTGTGGCATTGTGGAACAACTTTCCACTCAAAGCGTTTCAGGTTTTGCTGGTTTGTCTCTGTCATCAATGCTGTAATAAACATTCTTTTTGTGTCTTATAATCCTAGAGTCTTTTTAAAAACCTGTGAACTAGATTCTTAAACCAGGGCTGGGTTGAGGTGGGGGTTCCTGAGTGAATTGTGGATGAAGGCAGACATTTCCCCCTAGCAGGGATACACATCGTCTGTGCCCAGCAGACGTGGGACAGCCGTGACTGTCAGCTACAGTGTGGCTGGTCCTTTGAAACCTTGCCTTTTCTCCCCTGAGAGGGTCTGCCCTGCCAAGGCTTTAAATTGCATTTGAATGAGCAGTAATGGCCTTGACCATGCTTTTCAAATGTGCGTAGTTAATTTAGATTTCCTGCAAGTTGTCTTCCTTCAGCATTAATTCAGTATGAGACAAGTTATAACTGTTGTACATGTTTTTTTTCTTTAATTTTTATTATTTTTTAAAGCAATGTTAACGATTTTGCTATGCAGAAGTTATAAAAACTTTTGCATTCAGATCTCTGTAACTTTTGAGTTTCCTATCTCAGTAATATCTCCGTTCTGCCACATGTTTGACTCAGCTTTTAAAATGACATTTCCGATCTTAGCATACTTAAGATTTAGGTATTTGTATGTGTACTTTAATTTTAACAACTATGTTCTTTGTGTTGGAATCTGTATGTTTGGTCACTGCACAGTATGTGTCAGCACGCTTATCTCACAGCCTCACGTGTGCATGAGTGTGTGCATGTGTGTGTTAACTAGTCATCTTCACCAGCTGGGGCTTGTATTCTGCTGTGGATGATAAAGGTTATCATCTTGTTTTCCAGATGATTGGCCAGCTTGTTAACCCCTGTGTTTTATTCCAAGCCCTTTTCTTTAGAATTGCAACATCACTTTTACCACATTCTTCACCCACCTCGCTTAGTTTTTTATCAGTTTGACACAACCTGGGAAGAGGTAACCTCAGCTGAAGAATTGCCTCAGTCCGATTGGCCATGCCTGTGCTACATGCTGTTGACTGACTTGGGGGGTGGCTTACTGAAGGTCTCTCCATCTCTAGGCAGGGCTGTATAGGAAAGCCAGCTGAACAGGCGCCAGCTAGGAAGCATTCCTTGGTGCTTCTTGATTCCGTTCCTGCTTGAGTTTTCTGCCCTGACTTCCCTCACTAACGGGCTGGGACCTAGACGTATAAGCTCAGGCAAACCCTCTCCTCTCATGCTTTGATCCCTGTGTTTATCCCAGCGAAAGAAAAGCAAACCAGATCACTGCGGCCAGAACGTCACTGAGAGCCAAGTGCTGGAGGCAGCAACTGTGATCCCAGCACGCGGGAGGGAGAGGCAGCAGCGCTCTCGAGGCCAGGACAGTCCGATACACTGAGACATCCTGGTTCAAAAAACAGACCAAAACTGTAGTTGAGAGTGGTTACGACCTTTGAGCATTCCAAAGGATCTTCTAACCTGAGTGCTTCCGTGTATGTTTTACTCATTTAAAAAAACGTGAGCTCTAGCTGTCATCTTGTGTAGTGTCATTTTGAGAAAATGATGTGCCCATGTTTTAGGAACATACCATGTATATAAAGTAATTTCAGGTCGGTCTTTTATCCCAGTAGCTTTCAACTCAATCTGTGGCCTTATATCTTTTTCTTCTTTATGTTTGCATGTCTGACTTTTAGGGCCCCAAACTTCTTCCTAAATATCAAGTGAAGTCATTCCTCACTCCGTGCTGCTCCCTAGAGACACCCATGGATCTCCATCTGTATAAGTCTGTGGTGATTGGACTGATTGATCTCTTAGGATCAAGATTGTATTTTGCTTCAAAGGTGTTGACGCCCTATTATTACACCATTGGTAAGTAGCTAGGGGGCTTGTTTGGCCAGCAGCATCCTGTCCATGTTGAATTGTACATGGACTTAGTAGCCAGACATCTGTGAGATGCGGGACAGAGCCTTTCTTCTCCTGAAGGCGAGCAGGAGAGGCCAGCAGCATTGCGGTGGAGCCAAGACTGCGGGTTTCACACACTAGCCACATGGTAGCAGGTCATCCTGGGCAGAGCACCTTAACCTTTTCCTGCTCGATCCCCTCTCTGCTGAGTGAGAGAAGGAACAACAGCCTGCAAGACTGGAGTAAGTAGATTCACAAGTGCTCAGTGACGTCCTGTGTTCTCTGCGGCGCCGTCAGCACGTGGAGGTATCGCAGAACATGTTTGAGGAGTTTTCAATGAGTTCCTCATCACACTGGTGCTCTAGCCTCACTCGAGGTAGGCACACGCAGCTCGTTAGATGATTAAATTAGACCACACTAGGACAGGTCCTCACCTGCCGCAGAGGCCTGTGGTACAGCGCTTGGGGACGAGGCCATTTCTTCCCTTTAGTCCCTCTGCCCGAACTGTTCTCTCAGATTGTTGAGTTAAAGAAAATTTTCACAAAAGATGAGTTTAGGACACCTCTCACTTGGCTCTTTGACGGGGCTCTTTTTACAGAGTGGATGGCAGTGTCTGTGAGGGAAGGGAACAGGTGTGCGCATGCCCGAGAGCCACGTGTCAGATGTGGGGTGCTCTCTTCATGCTGTATTGGTTGAGTTTGTGTGTCAGCGTGACATAAGCTAGAGTCATGACAGGAAGAGCCTCAGCTGAGGAAACACCTGCATGAGATCAGCTGTAAGGCACTTTCTCGTTAAGTGATCAGTTGAGGCGGGCCCAGCCCATTGTGGGCGGCCTGCTGATAGCCGTGGGCTCCGTAAGAAAGGAGGCTGAGCAAGCCAGGCCAATCAAGCCAGTGAGGAGAACCTCTCATGGCCTCTGCATCAGCCCTGCCTCCAAGCTCCTGCCATGTTTAAATTCCTGTCCTGTTCACTGGTGATGAACAGCCGTGTGGAAGTCTAAGCTGAAAACCCTTTCCTCTTGCTGTTTTGGTCATGGTGTTTTGTCCCTGACGGAGACACGTGGGAAGAGAGCAGACTGTGGCAGGGAGGAGGTCTGCAGCCCCCCCTCGGTGTCAGCTTAACTGAGGGTTACTCTGACTCTGTATTGAAGGATTCAGGCCCCTTGGTGCACGGGTAATGAGACAGAGTACGTGCTCTCGGCATTTCGTAGATTGCTTGATACAGCGCTCTCTTTCAGAGTAATTGGGAGTTCAGAGCTGGCTTGCGCATTCTGTGAGGCCAGTTTAAGTAACCATTCTCACTGTTGGTTGTGGCTATTACTTTGCAGCCTCGGCTCTCTGATAAAGGCAATATGGAAGAAATGAACCAGCACCAGGAACGCGGGAAGATAGTGTTGGTGAGGGTATCACACGAGGAATCTTTCCTTTCTTTTGCCAGATGTTGAAATTAAGTTAGATGAAGATGGATTTGTATTGCCGTTTACGATGGATGAGGATATCCACAAAAGGTAAAGAGCGTTGCGGGTTTAAAATTCAAGACTTCAATCAGCAAACTGATGCTCTTCTTAAGATAGACTGGCGTGATTCTGGAAATTAAAGTTCTGAGCTTCACGGAGACAAGCAGCAGGCGCAGAGCCTGCATGGGTCTGCATATGTGTACGTGTCACAGCTTCTAGCTCAGTGTCTTTGTGGGATTCCCAACTATAAGAACAAGTGGGACTTTGTTGCCTGCTTTTGGGACTCTTTTCCTCCTGCTGGGTTAGCTTTGATAGACGTTGGTTTTTTGTCATGTTTGGTTGTTATCTCTTAGAAGCCTGCTCTTTTCTAATGAGACAGAAAGGGAGGGGATCCGGAAGACAGGACCTGGAAGCAGTAGGGGAGGGGAAACCACCAGGAGGACTGTGATGAGAAAGGAATCTATTTCCAGTAAAAGGGAAAACAGTGAAAATGAATGCTGAACCTATCAGTTTGGGAAACATCCTTTTGTTTAGTAAGCAATAATAGGATTAGATGTTTCTTTTTTCAACAAACTAAAGGGTAATGTCTTCATGATTCATTTACAAATAATAGTGGCACCCAGGGCTAGACGAGTAATCTCCGGCAAGCGAGGGCGTACTTTGACTCGTTTCATAAATGACGGTTACCTTTGCTTTCTCAGGGTGGCACTGTGTATTGATGGGCCACATCGATTTTGCTTGGGCAGTAAGCACTTACTTGGAAAAGAGGCCATTAAACAAAGACACCTGCGGCTGCTTGGTTATCAGGTTGTTCAGGTATGGTATCACCTGTCTTTGTTTTTGTTTTTCCTTCAAAATGCAATGTCCATTACCAAAATTTGCATTTTTGATTCTGTCCATGGACACACAGTACAAGTCTAAAGACTTTACCAGAGTGAACTGCAACCCCTGAGCAGAAGAGAGGGCGGGCAGAAGAAGTGTGTGACAGGCCTGGCTAGCATGGTCCGTTGATGACAGCCTTCCTGTTGTCTGTTCAGACTTGTAGGAACACCCCTAGTTGTACTTTTGCAGTGCTGCCTCAAGTTCTGTTCTGCCCACTCCATGTACAAGAGGAGGCCCAAGCTGGGTGTTAATTGCATCTATGATGTAAGCAAGGGTGGGGTTGGCTCCCAAGCCCTTCCTGGCATCGTCCGCTCATGGATTTTATAGGCCCAGCCTCTAATTTACTTTTTTTTTTTTAAAGATTTATTTATTTATTATATGTAAGTACACTGTATCTGTCTTCAGACACCCCAGAGGAGGGCATCAGATCTCATTAAGGATGGTTGTGAGCCACCATGTGGTTGCTGGGATTTGAACTCAGGACCTTTGGAAGAGCAGTCAGTGCTTTTAACTGCTGAGCCATCTTTCCAGCTCCCCTCTGCCCCCCAATTTACTTTAACAACAAGTGGCTTGACACTCCAGCAGACAACGACGAATGTTCTCTAGTTTATATCTTAGGAGTCTAATTCAGTTTAAATTCTTGACTCACGTTTTGTAGTTAGAATTTAAAGCTTGCTGCTTTCCAGAGTGGTGCACAGCAACATACTTAACTCTGCCTTCAGAATTATCCTTACTGGAGTAGCTTTTGCTTCAGTTTTTGTCTGATTTATGGGTAAATTCAGCAAGGTGGCTCCAGAGTCTTTATCTACTCTTAGTATTTCCAACATGATGTTTTCAGTAGGGATGTTGTAAGGTCTGCTGGGGGACTGTAGGAAACGTGAACACACGTTTCGTTTCCAGTTCTCTTAGTACTTGCTAACTCCTTCCTACCTTTCTGGTGGCTTTCCCAGGAAAGCCTGCTCATTCCCACACTAATTTCCTAAGAGCTAGCCGTGTAGTTTGTGCTAAGACACCATTGCTGCTTTATTGCTTGCAGCCTAAACTAAGACTTCGGTGTCTCAGTACCCAGGGCTTGCTTTATCCATCCATTCTGCACGCTTAGGCTCTTTATGCACATGGCCTGCTCAGGACCATGATCCCCTAGTGTGCACACGGTTAAGATGTGTGTGCAGGCCCTTCAGACACAAGCTCAGCTCCCTAGCCCATGTGCCCAGCTCTGGGCCCTCCCCAGCCCTCTAACTCCCCTCCCCTGTCCCTCTCTGTTCTCTTCCCTGCCCTGGTCCTCTGCACTTCTCCCATCTCAAGCCCTCCATTTCTCTGCACTTTCCCCCTCTGCCCTTGGGGCTCCCCCAGCTGGGCTGGCTCTGGCTTTAGTGAACTCTAGTGTCTCACCGGCCTCCAGCTCGGTTCCCTTCTCCTCCTCTCAGTACTGAGCTCTGTGTGCACTCAGCCGTTGCGGCTCCTGTCGGGCCAGCATTGCTCTAGGACCTGGGGACTGCAGGTGCAGACGTCGGCTGTGACCTTCATCCCTCCTCTGCGGGAGGAGGGTGTAAGAACCAAGGCAAGGGACAGCAGAGGCGCAGCAGTTGTAATGGCGGTTTTCCTTCCGCAGATTCCCTATCATGAGCTGGACCTGCTTACATCAAGACTTGAATTGGTGGACTATTTACAAAGGAAGCTGTTTTCTCAAAGCTCCACCGTCCACTGGTAACAGAGGACACTAGCTTCGGGATTCACAGTGAAAAAGATTATATTTGTAAGAGAGATGGTTTAATCTGTGAATTAGCCACTGTATGGAAATTATGTTTACAGATTTGGGATCTGAAAAGGGTCTGCATTTTTTTCTTATACCATGTATATGTGTATTGGTGGTAAATTTGAAATTAATTTAATACTAGTATCATAGATGCCTTCACCGCATCGAGCAGGATCATTCAAATGCAATAAAGCAATGTAACAAGTAATGTTAGTTGTCCATCTTGTTTTTAAGAGTTATCTGCTAATAAAATACGCCTTTTAGACGTTCTCTACTTCTAATAAGGGTAAGGAAGAAGTCTTACCTTTCACTTCCTTCTTTGGTGGGAGCAGGAAGGCGGAGCTGTGTAGGTTGGGGCTGGGGTGCCTGGAGGGAGGGAGGGAGCTGCATTGCTCCCTCGCATTGGTGGCCCCTTGGGACAGGTGCAGGGCAAATTAGAAAGCTGGGCTTGTGACCTCGCTCGCACAGGGACAGTGTGCAGCTTACCATTCTGACTGCAGAGCATGCAGCGTCACAGCCCTGTGTCTCTGCTGCCTTCCGCTCTAGGCAGTGCCGAGTACGCTGTTCCAGCACGGTCTTGAGAAGCAATAGCCTAGTAAGAATCGTTCAGGAATCCTGACGCCGGCCTGGCTTCATTTCCACTTCCTCATGCTGGTCATGGACTTGAGCTTTAAGGCCTGAGGAGAAGACCTGTGGTGGTGGGATATCCCTCTGGCCTGTGGGTTCTGGGCCATGCATAAGATGTCCTCTGAGCTATGAGGACATCCTTCTGGCCTGCAGGATCTGAGCCACATGAGACACTGATGTAGAGTACAGCCTCAGTTGACAGTTTCCCGGGAAGAAAGAACTATGGCTGTCCAGGTCAGACTCGCCTGCGGGGCATTTTCTTACCTCCTGGTTGATGCAGAAGGGCCCAGTCCACTGGGCAACGCCATTCCTGCACCATAGAGAAAAGCTAGCTGAGCAGAGAACCAGGGTGCGAGCGAGCGAGCGAGCCAGTCAGCATCTTTGCCCACCTCAGTTCCTGCCCCACTTCTCAATGGTGGGCTGTAACCTATAACCTAAAATGTTCTTTCTTACCCCATCGGGCATTTGCTCATGGGTTTATTAAAGCAGTAGAAAGGAAATCAGGACGAGTTTTATTTTGTGCTCCTAGGGATTCTGCAACAGTACCGCAGAGTGTGTGGGTCACCATGGTGAAATAAAGTATCAGCCCTCACAGTTTGAAGTTGGGAGCCCAAAGTCACGGTGTCCTGACACAAGATATGCACCTTCGAAAACTCAGGAGAGAATGCGCTACCGCTTCATGTACTTTGTAGTGCCCTGGGGAGCCTTAGTCTGTTCCTGGCATTGACATATGACCTCCTTCCCATTGGTGTGTTTGCGTGTGCATGTGTGTATTTGTGTGTTGTTACCTTTTTAAATGGCTGTCTTCCACTGGGGTGGTGTGTCTGGGTCCTTGCCCCATCACATGACGGTCTTCTCTTTGAAGTGTGTCCACATAGAAGCTATGGTAAGGCTCACCAAAAGAAAGTTAAACCTGTAAAGACTACACAAGTCAAATCACACTCACACATACCAGGGGCCCCCACACAGTGCGGTGGCACTCTGGAAGCTCGTGTAGAACCCATCTGTCTAGGCCTAGAGTGATCTGTAGGCTGAGTTGGGGTCTGGGGCAGAGGGACCCTGGCTGCCATGCTTGGTGCAAAGCGAAGGGGACATGCCAGGAAAGAGTTCACCCTGGCTCTGCTTGAACTTTAGTCCTGAGAGCATTTGTGTTATAAAAATAGACTAATAAGTAGTTGTTGGCTTCACCTCCTGGCGTGAATCTAGCACCGTCATGTCTAGGTCTCCACGTTTGAGACTCCATGCCTCTGAATCTTGTGTCTGTTTGCCGTGACCACAAGCATATCCTGGCAGTAGCTCTTAGTAGCAGATATTTAACAATTTCAAAAAGAAAATAGGTGAAAATTGTGAGTAGGCAAGTGGAGTCTGGAAGCGGCAGTGGTATGCTCTGAGGCTGTCACTAGGGGGCAGCAGAGTTTGTGGCATTGATTGAGCTAAAGGAGAAACTGTGACAAACGGGGGGGGGGGGGGGGGAAGAGAGAGAGAGAGAGAGAGAGAGAGAGAGAGAGAGAGAGAGAGAGAGAGAGAATAACAGCCTCATGGTTTCAGGACTTGCAATTTCCAGGTCCCAGTCCAACATCACGTACGGCTCCAGTTTCTCCTGCTTCTCAGTTGTCCTGTCCTTTGTCCTGATCCCTGGAATTACCTCCTAAATAACACATGGGCATCCAATCCTTAGACTCAAATTTAGAGGAAACCCAAGCTAAAGCAACATTAAAAATTGAATTTTATTGTTTTACCTACTTTACATCGCATTCGCTGCCCTCCTGCCAGTCACCTTCTCCCACAATCCTTCCTCCATCCACCTCGCCTTCTCCCCTGAGTGGGTGGGGGCCCCTGGATATCCTCCCCACCCCCACCTACCCTGACACCTCAAGTCTCTTCAAGGCTAGGCGCTTCCTCTCCCACTGAGGCCAGACAAGGCAGCCCAGCTAGAAGAACATCCCATGGTCAGGCAACAGCTTTTGGGAGAGCCCCACTCCAGTTGTTTGTTTGGGACCCACACGAAGGCCAAGCTGCACATGTGTGCAGCGAGGCCTAGGTCTGCTCTGTGTACGTTCTTTGGTTGGTGGTTCAGTCTCTGAGAGACCTGTGGATCCAGGTTAGTTGACTCTGTTGGTCTTCCTGTGAATTTCCTATTCCCTTCGGGGCTGCGATCCTTTCTCTTTTTCCTTTATGAGTCCCCAAGCTCCATCCACTGTTTGGCTGTGGGTATCTGCATCCGTCTGAGGCAGCTGCTGGGTGGGGCCTCTCAGAGGACAACATGCTCTGTAAGCATGACACCGTATCGTTCATAGTGTCAGGGATTGGCTAAAGTAGCAATTTTTACTTGCCATCAAGTGCTTGCTGAGTACCTCCTGAGCCATCCAAGATAAAAAAAAAAGATGCCAGTGGCCATGCCCTAGAGAGCTTTCAGTCGGATAGAATAACAACCTCTCCGCCTGTCAGCTTCGGCCAGAGTTCTGAATCTTCTCCTGTTGTTTAGCTGCTTCCCGTGGGTTCAAACGTTCCATCCTGGAGGGGTCTCTTTATAGACCCGGAAGTTTTAAGTTGAAATATTCCCTCCAGGAAAGAAAGGGAAATGCTCATGAGCTCAGGACCTAAACAACTGCCAAGTCTCACAAAATTCCTGAAACAAAACACACAGGGCATCTCGCTAAGGTTATGAAAACTGAGAGCCTGCTGGCGGAGAGCTGAGCTGCCTGGAGAAGGTTCTGTAACCTGTGGAGATGTCTCTAAGTCACACGGAGGCCTCCAGAGTTTGAACTTTTGTGAATTGACACCTGAGCTGGGCTTTTTGTTGACACAGATTATTTCAGTTGTATTTGTTTCTGTAACCAACCCTTCTTGTACACGCCTGTAAGTAACCACAGTAAACACATTTATTCTCCAAGTTAGACTTTGATGTGATTATTGCTTTGGTTCACTGGCTGAGGCGAATAGCTGTTTGTATTCCATCCCACAGGTCATCTCAGGCAATCTGCATTTTTCTTGCACAATTCAGTTTTGGCAAAAGCACCCAAAGTTAGTGTAACAAGACCCCACTCCCCAACTCCTGTCCATGCTCAGCCTTCCTCACTAGGTCTGCACTGTACACAGTCCTCCATGGGATCCCTGGTCGCCTGGTCTGTATTCAGGGTGTGTTCTGCCAGGTGGGTTTGGCCAGATCCCCTATACCCTCACTTTTCCTCTTTTAATCCGTATCATCAAACTTGCTCTTTAACTCCAAGTTCTCATTTGCCGGGGCTGCCTGGTGAGATGCCCTGTGCATCTTGTTAGTTTCAGGAACGTTGTGAGCCTTGGTAGTTGAGCCTTATCTTGAACTCAGACAGTAGTCCCTACACTCGCAGCCAGAGCCCCGAAAAAGAGCCACCTTCTGTGGATGGTCATCATCCTTCCTTGCTGTGATAAAATACTCTGATCAGAAGCAACTCAGGGGAGGAAAGGTGAGATTTGGTTTACACATCAGGTGTAAACACAGTTCGTCCTTGAGAGAATTTAGGCTAGGAAGTCAAAGCAGAAACTATAGAAGAATGCTGCTAGCCAGACTGCTTGCAGGTTCATGCTTAGCTATAAGAAGAAATAGAGTCCAGGATCACCTTGCCAGGGCCTGGCACGTGTGTCCCTTCTTCTGGTATAGGGGATCTGGCCACATGTAGACTGGCTCCTCCTACAGCAACAGGACAATCTAAAGGGGACAATCCTCTATTGAGATTCCTTTTTTCAGATGACTCCAGGCAGTGTGTGTGGCCCTGACAGTTAAAGCTAACCAGAGATTGTGTCTAACTAAAGTTCTACCGGTCAAGTTTTTTGTTTACTACTAACAAAATGTTGCCAAATGAAATGTCATCTAGCAGAAGTATGTCTGAATGGCTGTGAAAGGGATTTCTATAATGAGATACTTTCAGTCTGGCTAGGCTATGGTTCTCACCATTTTTTGTGTCAACCCCTTCTACCTGTCCAAGTGTGTGTACTTCATCATCTATCCAAGGCTTACAAAGGCTCAGCTGACCTCTCCCTCCGTCTTCTGAAAGGCTGGGAGAGGTGAGAAAGGTAGATTACAGAGGGTATTTTATTTTATTTTGTTTTGTTTTACAGATGCTTTCTTTTTTTTTTTTCAAAGATTTATTTATATGAGTACACTGTTGCTGTCTTTGGACACACCAGAAGGCGGCTTCAGATCTCATTACGGATGGCTGTGAGCCACCATGTGGTTGCTGGGAATTGAACTCAGGACCTCTGGAAGAGCAGTCAGTGCTCTTAACTGCGGAGCCATCTCTCCAGTCCTTATTGATACTTTGATGGGGATGATAACACGAACAAGCATGCTCTTGTGACTTCTGTTCTGGGAGAAAGGCGATGGCTCTCATTTCTGTGCATCTCCAAGTTCCAGCGATATAGACGATCACCTCACTAAGTGGTTTCCAGGGAGACTAAAGCCCTTGAGACTTTTTTTTTTATAGTGGGAAAGTTCCTGGCTTCTTTCTTTCTTTCTTTCTTTCTTTCTTTCTTTCTTTCTTTCTTTCTTTCTTTCTTTCTTTCTTTCTTTCTTTCTTTTTCTTTCTTTCTTTCTTTCTTTCTTTCTTTCTTTCTTTCTTTCTTTCTTTCTTTCTTTCTTTCTTTCTTTCTTTCTTTCTTTCTTTCTTTTCTGACTCATGGTCTCCTCAGGCAATCTGCCAGGGGAGAATAAAGAGGGGAGCAGATCCCTGGAGCCGAGGAGGGGGCCTTAAATCCTATGAACTTGACTCCTGTGCCTTGCCCACATATGAAATGCAGCTACACAGGAGACACACATGTAGGGCCCATATTGTACCATTAGCCTTTCTGTTAAATGCAATATACACGAGGCCCTCATTTTTCTGTTGGATCGCGCTCTCCTGGACCTCCGTAGCCTTTCTCATCTTTGCCACCGGGTGATAAGCTCCCTATGACCCAGGGCTGTTTGTTTCGGGGCTGTACTGTCAGATCGTGACACATAGTAGCTTTCTGTCATCATCTGCAAAGCTAAAAAATGCCCTGAGACTTACAACAAATTGTGCTGGGAATCAGATGGTAGAGGGCTAGGTGTGGACCCTTAGGCGGGTCCTACCTGGCAAGCCACAGACAGCCCTGCTAGGTCTCAGGGCGTGGTGAAAAGAACTAGAAGGAGGCGTCAAGGAATGCCCCAACATTCGTCACTAAGCGGATGCTGAGACCAAGGCGCAGTTGCCAGGCAACGGCCGAGCGCAGACGCCTGGAGGGACGCAGAAGCCTCATAATCTGATGGAGGGACTGGCCAAGAAGGAGCAGCGGGCGATGGACCCCGGTGGCGGGAAGAAGGAGGGAAAGGTGGAGGTGGAAGCGGGAGAAGAAGAAGAAAAGAAGGAGGAGGATGAAGAAGACGAGGAGCAAATCACCGCTGAAACCCTGCGGGGCAAGCCCCGACCTCTGCCCATCTCAGCGATATCAGCTTTCAGTTACGTGCCGCCAAGGCACCAGGGCCCCAAGGAGCGCAGCTACTTCGGTCGCGAGGGCCAGGTGAGCAGGTCCAACAGAGAGAGGAGAGAGAGAGAGAGAGAGAGAGAGAGAGAGAGAGAGAGAGAGAGAGAGAGAGAGAGAGAGAGAGAGAGAGAGAGAGAGAGAGGACAACGGGAGGCGGGGACCGCACCATCAGGGAGGGGTCGAGGGAGGGGTCGAGGGAGGGGTCGAGGGCGGTCAGGAATGTGATGTGATGAGGGCGGGTCTTCAGGGCCCGGGAGAAGCCTGGGGGCGGGGCCACATTACTGGAGCTGTCCAGACTGTGATAGGGCAGGGCTTCAGGTGTGTCACACTACTAGAGGCATCAGCGGTTGTGCAGCTCTAGGATGAGGGTGTTGTCCAGGGCTAATTGCACTGAGCTGCAGAGTCCAGAGAAATTGTACGGGGTGCATAACTGTGGACAGCACGGAAGCCTCCTGGTTTACAGATGTAATTACTGGTCTTGGGGTTGGCTAGGGTTAAATACCGGAGTCTGGGTCAGGGCCCCATGTTTCTCCTTGTGAGGGTAATTTTATACATTGATACTAGCTAGGCAGGCATGGTTAGCAGACAAGAGAGAGGCCCTGGGCTGAGGTACAAGGACACCAAGAAAATGGCCGTCATGACCACGGGTGTAGACAGCTCAGGAAGTGAGGACGGGCAGATGTGATCCTGATGCCAGTGAAATGCGCCCTAAGAGTGGGAACCCGAGAGAGGTGTGCGCACAAAGGCGGCAGGCATCCGCAGCCATTCCCGGTGAGCTGGCCAGAGGTGCCCCTGGGAAGAGTGGAGACGCTACTATTCGTCCTGAGCGAGTACTGTCAGAACACCGGGTCCTGCTTTCTGCCCATGATATATGGGTGGGTCAGTGGAGTGCCAGGGCTGCTCTACCTACGGTGGCTCAGCTCCCTGGGGTCAGTCTGTACCAGGTCTGGGGTAGCAGGGGAAACCAGCGCTAGCCCCAGCTACAATGGCCGTAAGGTCCAGGGTGTGGGGAACATCCTGCCTCTAGATGACAGAAACAATAAGAACAGTGTCTTTGCTCGGGTTGCCGTTGCTGTGACGAAACACCACCACCAAAGCAAAGCTGGAACGGTGGTTATCTCACTCACACTCCTGTAGAACAGTTCATCATACAAAAGCAGAGGACAGAACTCAAGCAGGACAGGAACCTGCAGGCAGGAGCTGGTGCAGAGGCCATGGAGGGCTGCTTGCTGGCTTGCTCCCCAAGGCCTTGCTCAGCTTGCTTTGTTATAGAACCCAGGACCCCCAGCCCAGGGCAGCACCTCCCAGCATGGGCTGGGCCCTCATCCGTCAATCACTAATTAAGAAAACGACGTACGGCTTTCCTGCAGCCCAGTTTTATGGATGAACTGTATTAATTGAAGTTCTCTCCTCAAATGACTTCATCATGCAGAGCCGTGCCTACGTCTCCTGTAGGGGGCTCTCTTCCAGCCTCTCTATATTCTGTGTTCACTGGGAGATCAGCCAACCTCATCCCTCCCCAGGCTCATCGCAGGCCCACGTCACTGTTCCTAACTCACAGTGCACATACTCACAGACACACAGACACACACACAGAGACACAGAGACACAAACATAGACACACAGACACAGACACACAGAGATACACACACAAAGACATGCACACACTCACAGACACACGTAGACACACACAGTCAGCTCTTGGATTAGAAAGGCTATGCTTTAGGTACATTGTGAACCTATTCTGAAGTGGCTTCTTGGGTTAATTATGGAATTGAAGGCCCATGGGCATGGTTTTGTTTCAGTGGCTATTTATGAGCAAAACCTGTTCATATCGGTGTTTTATGCATATTCACATAGACAAACACCGTAGAAGGTTCTTTCTTGTACTAGTTAAAAATAAATTCTGTTTGAGTAAGGGCTGGAAAACTTTCTAACATGGAGACCAAGCTGTTCTCTGGGTCTCATGAGATAAACTGCGGTGTCAGAAGCTCTGATAAGGGGTAGGTAGCTCCAGGAAACTTTCCTTTATGCGAAGTGGAGTGCCTTTGATGAGAAGGAAATCAGCGATGAAATCCCAGCCACTATTAATAACTTCAGAACCCACTTATAAAACCCGATTTCCTTTAGAAGGTACTTTAGTTTTTCACACTAGCAGTTCAAAAACTAAGATATCAGCTTTTACACATACACAGACACACAAACACACAGTCATATACACACACAAAGACACACACACAGACACATACAGACATACACACACACACATAGAGACACACAGACATATTGACACATACATAGACACACATAGAGACACACAGACATACAGACAGCAAAAACTGAGATATCAGCTTTTACACACAGGCACATGAAAAGACATACAAACACACAGATACTCACAGGCACATACTCACAGACACACATAGACACAGAGACACAAACATAGACACATAGACACAGAGACACTAACATAGACGCACAGACACAGACACACAGAGATATACACACAAAGACATGCACACACTCATAGACACACACAGACATACCCACACAGAGAAACACACACACAGATATATAGACACACACACATAGAAACACACAGGCATATAGACACACATATAGATACACACAGATATACATAGACACACAGACACACACATAGATACACACTCACAGATACACATAGACACACAGATATATACATAGATACACACTCACAGATACAGACACACAGATGCATACATAGATACACACACACACTGCACACACAGACACACACAGACATACTCACACAGAAACACATACACTCACAGACAGATATATAGACACACAGACACACACACACATAGAGACACACAGGCATACACACACACACACATAGATACACACTCATGGATACACATAGACACACAGACACATAGATACACACAGACACACACAGACACACAAACACAGATATATACATAGATACACACACATACACATACATACACACACACAAAATTTAGTTAACTAGTGTGGCGTGAGATGCAGTACCAGTATAAACACAGCTAGCAATTGCTCTTTAGCTGTAGATCCTGATGATTAGTTTCTTTTCAGTTACTGCCCATCCCTTAAGGACCCAAGCCACCTCCCCTGTCAGAGATGAATGCGGAGGACCACAGTAAAGATGAGCACACAGCAACTGTCCCTGATCGATCTTCTGACACCCCCACCCCAGGGACCCCACCACAGCCATGCTTTGCAGGCTGCAAACTTATTTAAAACCCTGGTAATGTGACTGAATAGGATGACAAATTTCTCTTCTCAGGCTGCCTTCTAAAATGTGACCAGCTCAGCTCCGTACCGCTCCCTAGGGGGCTCTAGCAGCCCGCGTTCCCCTCAGCAGTCCGCTTCCCGAGGCTGCAGAGCAGCCTCAGTTCAATGGCGTTTTAAAATTACATTTTTTCTCCTTCTGTTGTGCACAGCATTTCTGCCCCCGAAATGGAAAAGCCGAGTCAGAGGAGAATGCCCTTTTATGAAGGGTTTGATTAAATCCCTCAAAGTATAACAGTGACATTAAAAAGAAATCGCCTAAGTGGCTTTAGAATGTTTTCCGGCGTGCTAGGGTGGATTGTAGAAAGCTGTTTTGAGGAAAGCTGGCCCTGCTCTGGCTTTGCTGGGATTAACCAGAATCCCTTCTGCATGTGCGGAATCGCAGACGTGGAGGCGAGGGCTGATGGGGTCCTTGTGTGCCGGAAGCTCTGCCTCCCTGCCTGCAGAATGTCCTCCGTCCAGGGCGGTAAGAACCTCCAGCGAGTGAGGGCTCGCGCAGTCTGTGCAGAGCTGCACAGCAGAGAGTCCTAAGGACCACAGCCAGGGTCCAGTACACCCTCAGCCCCTCACCTTAGACATCAGACATTCTTCATCACGTGTGCTTGGGCATTCTTAAGTGGCTGTGAAGAAAGATAAACCATTCTGTGGCCAGGCTCACTGTAGGGTCTAGGGGTCTTGTCTTGGCTGCTAGAGTGCAGAGCACCTTCCTGCAGCCTACCCTCCCCTCCCCTTTCTCCTTTTTCCTTTGTACCTCTTCCTAACTAGCCTACTAACATTTCCCTTGCTTATCTTACTGCTGCTCTTCCCCTAGTGAATTATCAGCTGCCCCCGGGGTAGGGTGGGGATTAATTTTTGTCTTGCTGTCTAGCTCTTCAGCAATCAAAACAGAGACTGGCATACCCTGGGTACTCCAGGACCGCCTGCTGCGTGGTAGGTCAAAGAGGGTGACTATACGGAACAGAAGGCCTAAGCCACCGTTTCAGAAAACGCGCTTGGTAAACCAGGGGTTTCTGTTTGGTGCATGTGTGGTCTAGTACGCTACCCATGAGGCGATCAGGGTTGATCCCACCTGCTTCTCACCTTGAGCTAGCGGCAAGCCTGCCCTCCAGTGACCTGTCCCCAGGACTGGCATGTCCTAGGATGTGCAGCAGAGCAAGACTGAGCCTCCCTTCAAAGC
Source organism: Apodemus sylvaticus (assembly GCF_947179515.1). Classification (NCBI taxonomy): domain Eukaryota; kingdom Metazoa; phylum Chordata; class Mammalia; order Rodentia; family Muridae; genus Apodemus; species Apodemus sylvaticus. Next base: position 9,229,825 of record NC_067487.1, on the reverse strand, counting down.
ATGTGGAATCTTGTAGACGGAGGGCCCAGCTTCTCTCAGAACTCAGCCTTGAGGGAGGAGTGAGGAAGAGGAGACCAGAACGGAGAGTGTTCTTACCAGCAACACGCCCACAAACAGGCTTGGCATGTCTTTTGGCCACGTGCCTCTACATGCAATGACATGGGTCTGATTTTGTGTTTACACACAGAGGATCACACAAACGTGTATGTTTTGCAGTTTTCTCCTTGGTATGCATGCAGGGCATACATGTCTCTGTGTGTGTGCATGCATATGGAGACCGGAGGATGACCTTGGGTGTTGACAGGGTCTCTCACTGATGTGGAGATGGCCAAGGAAGCAAGAGTGGGTGGTCAGTGGCCTCCAAGGGTCTGCCTGTCTCTACCTCTCATCTCTGGAATGGTAACTGTGAGCCACTGTGCCCGGATTTTTTTTTTTTTTTAATGGCAGGGTCTGGGGTTCTGCTTATGTCTTCATGGCAACAAAGAGAGCCTCCTCCCTCTCCTCTTTCCTCTCCTTCCTTCCCTAAGTCCCTGTTCTCCTATATTTCCTTCCTTCCTTCCTTCCTTCCTTCCTTCCTTCCTTCCTTCCTTCCTTCCTTCCTTTCTTTCTTTCTTTCTTTCTTTCTTTCTTTCTTTCTTTCTTTCTTTCTTTCTTTCTTTCTTTCTTTCTTTCTTTCTCTTTCTCTCTCTTTCCCCTTCCTTCTCTCTCTTTTTTCCTTCGATGAGGCTGAAGACTCCGCCTTTGTTGTCTGCGTCATTTGCTTACATCCATTCACTTCTGCTAGAGCTCGAATGTGCTTTGTGATCTCTAAGAGCCCACACCCTGGAGCTTGGTCCCCAGGTGGCGGTGGGATAAGATGGCGGCACGGTTTCGAAGAGCCAGAGCCCATCAGGAGGTTCTTAGGTCACTGAAAGCACAGCCTTGAAGGGGTTGGGGAACTGCAAGTGTCTGCTTCCTGGCTCCAGATGTACCCACTTACCCTGTCATGTCTTCTGCTCCCACCCGTGCCCTGAGATGGTGCAGCCAAATGGCAGAGACTCCACAAGACCTAGGTGGATCACTGAGAATTTTAGTCCTCAAAAGTTCGAGCTAGGTAAACTTTTCTTTTTTTGATTTTCATTCTTTCCCTACCAAAAAAGTAAAAAAGCCCACAAAAATATACAAAAGACACTCAACAAACAAACAAAAATTATTTTCTTCATTACTCATTTATGCTGAGAACCTTGGAATCTTGTTAGGGAGATGAAAGTTGGTTTGATATATCACCTCATCAAACTGTAACATAAAACATGGGAGCACACACGACCACATGGGCCAGCTGAGCTGGGGAGAGCAGCCTACGGACCAACACCTGAAGCAGAAGTGGTGTAACTGCGAGTCTAGATTAGCCCTGGTCTACTTAGAGAGCTCCAGCCAGCTGGGCTACATTATAAATCTTGTCTCAGAAAGAAAGAAAAAGAAAGAAAGAAAAAGAAAGAAAGCAAGAGAGAGAGAGAGAGAGAGAGAGAGAGAGAGAGAGAGAGAGAGAGAGAGGGACTCCCTTAGATGAGTCTTAAAAGAATTAGGTTTGTCTCTTCCGTATGAGTCATATCAATTTTTTGCTTTAATGTAAGGTGATACGCTTGAAGGCAAAGCATGCCTGTTTAAAAGGGAGAAGCCAGTGTAGCATCAGCGACATGTCAGCCATGTTATCCCACCGCTGCCTGGGGACCAAGCTCCAGGATGTGGGCCCTTAGAGATCACAAGGCACATTTGAGCTCTGGCAGAAGTGAATGGATATAAGCAAATGACACAGACAACAAAGGCAGAGTCTTCAGCCTCATCAGCGAGGTGGGTCTGAGAACTAAGGCGGGATGTGCAGAGTCCACATGTTCCTTCAGTGGGAGGCAGAAGTGAGTCCATTGAGAGGAATTCTGCTGACTTCAGCTCAAGAGTAAAACGTTCTTAGATTATTTGAGAAGTTGTAAAAATCATCAAAGCTTATGACCCCATTGTGCTAGGAGAAGGAACAGGATCTTGTCCGCAGGCAAGCCGTGGAGAACAGTTAAGCTCAGTCCCTCAAAGGTTCTGATTCCTGTTCTTGACAAGCTGCAGCCCTCTAGACTACAGTCTCGAATACTGATAACATTGTTTTAGCTCAGCATCCTGGCCTGACTCCCAGGAGATGCTCTGGGCCTATCACAACTCAAACAAGGCCCTTACGGAATCAATGACCTTGGAGATTTACAGTTTTGAGAGTAGGTCCTATGCTTGTGGGCAAGTAGCTTTGAAGAAAGGAGTAGCAGCCACTGACAAGTAATTTCTGCTTTAGTCAGGATGGGTTAGGAAGTGCCTGAGCAGCACAGAGGCTTAGCCAGTATCACAGCAGAGTTTGCTCTTACTAACTCACAGGACTTGTTTTTAGCATCATGTCTGAACTCTACGCCCGGTTGGCTGCCCTCATCTGGCAGCAGTGAGAATATATTTTTAATTTAAATTTCATTTGTATGTGTTTTTATTTGTTTATGCTTTGTTTGTATGCATGTCTGTGGGTGCCTGGTGCACACAGAGGCCAGAAGAGGGTATCGTATCCCCTGGGGCTAGATTATAGGTGGGTGCCAGCCAACTTACTGTGGCTCTTTAAAAAAAAAAAAATATATATATATATATGTAATGAGGGTTATTTATATTTTTATTTGAAAAGAACATGGATTTTATTATATATTGTCTGATAATTATGCATATGAATATGACACATTTGACGGCATATTCTCCTCCCCTCCCAACTTGCAGCCTTTCTTGGACTCATCTCCCTCCTCTCTCCTCCTTTCTCCTCCTCCTCATCTCCGCCTCATCTGTCCCCTTTCCCTCATCCCTCTCGCTCCTCCCACCTATCTTCCTCACCCTCCTCCTGATCCCCACCCTTGTTCTCTTCTGTCTCCCCCTCCCCTTAATCTTCTCTTCCTCTTCTTGTCTTCCTCTTCTGTATCCTTCTCCTCCCTCTACCTCTCCACCTCTTTCTCTTCCTACACCACTACATTCTCCTCTCCCTCCTTCTCCTTCACCATCTCCCCCATCTACTCCTTCACCACCTCTTCATCTCCTTTTCCTCCTCCTCTTCACGACTCACGTGCGTCAAATGAATCAAGTCATATGCACACTGGTGTTGGGAGCATTGGGCCGAATTCCTGTAGTCCAACTCTGAAGAAAGCTGACTCACTCTCCCTCAGCAGCAGGTGATGGCCTGCTGGAGTCCTGTCAGTCAGGGATGGGATCACATAGACTCTTTTCCAGTGCATGCTGGAGGATTGACTGGCTTATTCTTGTTCAGGCCTGGTTTCTCTCTCAGTGGTTCCACGGTTTCCAGAGCCTGGCAGTCTCCAGGATGTTGGCGTCATTAATCGAATCCCCTGAATTCTCCATACACAGAGATTGAGCTTGCACACCTAGAGATGGCATGCCTTGGCGCCTTCCTAGCAAAACTACTATAGGAAAATAGAGAACTGACTCATTTGTTCTCAAATAGAACAAATTTTTGGTGTTTGGTGAGCATATAGCAACATTCTCATTGCAATTAAATAAAAAAAAAAAAACATGTGGAATAGGACTTCAATGACAGCATTTGGGAGGCAAAGGCAGGTGGATCTCTGAGTTCTAGGCCAGCCTAGTCTACAGAGTGAGTTCCAGGACAGCCAGGGCTACACAGAGAAACCCTGAAACTCCACCTTGAAAAAAAACAAACAGAAAAAGAAATCACACACAAGCAGCCTTAACTAAATTGAGTGGGATATACACACACACACACACACACACACACCCAGCAAGAGGTTCATCTTGTTCAAGTGAGGGAGGAAGATGAGAGAGGGTAACAGGTGAATATGATCTCAGTACATTGTCATATACATGTATACAAAGGGATGTCTCAAATTGTCCAAAAGATTATGAAAAATGCACATCTCGATTTTGTTTCTTTCCACAAAATTTAAGCGATTCAATCCAATAATGAAGAACATGCTTATATTTAATGTCATATGAAAAGGAGAAAGGAAAGGACTTAGGTCTCAGTTTATTCTAAACCTCACACTCATTGTTTGTGTGCAAGTGCACCTTCTGGAAAGAAGAAGGCTTGTGGGTGGGGGAAGGTGCAGGATGTAATAAAACCCTACAATCTCAGGGTGGAGGGTGGGCCTTGCAGACCATAGGCAGATGCCTCCCTCAGCTACCCACTTGGATCAGTCAGGACAAGGCCAGTTTTGCTGCAGCAAGGGAACATCCCCACAGAGCTCAGCAACTTGATTTCTCATGCAAAAGGTCCAGTGGGCTGGGCAGTGTGCCCTTGCACAGTTAAGTCACTCGGCAGCTGCCTTGGGCTGCTCCCACGCCATGCAACCTGGCTCTGGGTGCTGGCCGGCTCTTCCATACTTCTAGCCGAGGCGTCATGTGTCACTTCAGATCACAGACCATTGGGGACAAGTGGTTGTGTGTCTTCACTAAAGGAGCAGGAGCAGGAGGAGCAGGAGGAGGAGCAGGAGGAGGAGGAGGAGGAGCAGGAGGAGGAGGGGCAGGAGGAGCAGGAGGAGGAGGAGGAGCAGGAGGAGCAGGAGGAGGAGGAGGAGCAGGAGGAGGAGGGGCAGGAGGAGCAGGAGAAGCAGGAGGAGGAGGAGGAGCAGGAGGAGGAGGAGGGACAGGAGGAGCAGGAGGAGTAGGAGTAGGAGGGGCAGGAGGAAGAGCAGGAGGAGCAGGAGGAGGAGGAGCAGGAGGAGGAGGAGCAGAAGGAGGGACAGGAGGAGCAGAAGGAGGGGCAGGAGGAGCAGAAGGAGGGGCAGGAGGAGCAGGAGGAGCAGGAGGAGGAGGGGCAGGAGGAGGAGCAGGAGGAATAGGAGGAGGAGGGGCAGGAGGAGGAGCAGGAGGAGCAGGAGGAGGAGGCACAGGAGGAGGGGCAGGAGGAGGAGGAGGAGCAGGAGGAGGGGCGGGAGGAACAGGAGGAGGAGGGGCAGGAGGAGCAGGAGGAGGAGGGGCAGGAGGAGGAGCAGGGGGAGTAGGAGGAGGAGGGGCAGGAGGAGGAGCAGGAGGAGTAGTAGGAGGAGGGGCAGGAGGAGGAGCAGGAGGAGTAGGAGGAGGGGCAGGAGGAGGAACAGGAGGAGAAGGGGCAGGAAGAGGGGCAGGAGGAGGGAGGGGCAGGAGGAGGGGCAGGAGGAGCAGGAGGAGGGGCAGGAGGAGGAGGAGCAGGAGGAGGGGCGGGAGGAACAGGAGGAGGAGGGGCAGGAGGAGGGGCAGGAGGAGCAGGAGGAGCAGGAGGAGGAGGGGCAAAAGGAGGGGCAGGAGGGGCAGCAGGAGGAGGGGCAGGAGGAGGGAGGGGCAGGAGGAGGGGCAGGAGGGGCAGCAGGAGGAGGGGCAGGAGGAGGGAGGGGCAGGAGGAGGAGGAGCAGGAACAAGAGTAGAAGGAGGAGCAGGAGCAGGAGCAGCAGAAGGAGGTGGAGGAGCAGCAGGAGGAGCAGGAGCAAGGGCAGTCCCTTGCGTCATCAGGAGTAGAGTATAACCGTGTGCTGGTGGTGCTGTCCAGCCAGCAAACTCACTTTACCAGAGGAGTGCGCTCCTTAGGCCTCTGGCCCTGCTTAGCCCGGCAGCCTCTGATTTAACCCTATTTTGGCTTCCCAGTCGTTCCAACCATGGCTGCTTTTACAGAGTGTGTTGGGCATCAGTACAGCACAAAGTGGCCCCGGCTTAGTGTCTTGGAGCAATGGGAACTCAGCTTTCAGAGTCCCGGAGAGCAGAGGCTTGGTCCCTTTTGTGGGCTCAGAGGGAAACATCTTTGTTTCTCTTGATAGCCATCTTCCTGCCCTGTTCGGACTGTCTTTCCTGAAATATGTCTCTGTGCTTCAAATGCCCGTCCGTGAGAACACCAGTCACATTGCTTGGTGCTGTCTTATGCTAGTGTGACGTCACCTTACTAAGTACATCTTCAGCAACCCCGCTTCGGAGCAGGGTGGCCTTCTGTAGTCTTCTCCTGGAAGCCAGCCCACCCTGCAGCGCCAGAGAGGCTGCTCTGCAGAGTTGTAGCTGTGGGGGGGGGGGTAGCTGTGTGACTGCCAGGGATGCCAAGGCACGCCCACAAGCTCAGCGCTCACAAGGTCTTCCAATGTCCACACGATTACGTGGTCTTCAATGTCCATGAGCTTCGCAGCCCTTCTTTTAGGCCGCTGCACTTTCCCATGCTCCACCTAGTTATTTGTAATATTTTAGCATTCTATTATATTTTGTGTGTTTTTGTTCACATGCTCACTCCGACCGTAATCTCACGTAGAGTGAGATCTCTCCATTTCTGTCCCGGAGCCTAAAATGACCCCTTACTGTTATTTATAGCTCATTTTCCATCACTATAATGAAATACCCAAGGCTGTGTGTCTTATAAAGAAAATATTTGTTTAGGTCACAGTTCTCGAGTTTCTCGAAACCATGGGTACTAATGGTCTCACTGGCTGAGCATCCTGGGGCCTCAGGGCACACTGACAGGCCGGGAGCGTGCACACATGTGCTCTGTGCAGTGGTGCACGGCCTGCTAGAGGCTGGGACTATCCACACACGTTTTTCTTTGGACTCTGCTTCACTCAGCATAGAAGCCACCAGACTGCCCTGATAACCCCACCTCAAGTCAACCATCTTGGAAGGTACCACCTCTTACAATATATTCAGATCAAGTGCAGCCCTCTTAATACCTAACAGTGGATATCAAATTTCCGCAGCTGAATTAATCCCCAATTAATCTTCTGTTCCAGAAGGAACAGACCCCGTGAAACTTGGGAGTGGAAGACAGGCACCGTTGGGCAGATGACACCCGCACTCAGCTGGCTAGGGACTACTCAGTATCGGGAGTTGGGAAGCACAGGAGGTGACCTGAGCCAGGCAGGACATCAGACGCCACGTGTGGCGCACAGCGTCACCACGGTTGAGCAATGCTCAAAATGCAAGCAGGCAGAGGTCACAAGCTATGCTTATTTATTTATTTATTTATTTATTTTTAGCTAAATCCTAGGGAGAGACAGGCGAATCTGAGAGATTTTAATTGTGCTGCACCAAGTCTGTGTTGTGATAGCATCTCAGTCCCGATTGTTTTTTATTAAAATCATCTTGCTTCGAGCCACAAAGGAATACAAGCACAAAAGATGAAGGCTCAGTAATGGAAGACACATTTGGGCTCCGCTCAGACACCGGACACGGATAGTGGTTTGCTCTGTGAGGCTGCCCGGTTGCTAGTAATTTTTTCCTTTTTAGTCTTTTTCTTCAGTGGTAGAAGAATTCATTGTTTCCCTTCTGGAACATTTCTGAATATGCACCACACATGCGGCACGGTTGGGTGGGGTGGGGTGGACGGGCAGGATGGGGGTGGGTCGCCTGGGCTCTCATTAGCCCTGTGCCCAGAAGCAGTGAACTTCCTAATCCAGATCAAGATGGCCCAGGAGCTCGCAACACCCTGGGATTGGGAGGCAGCACGAATTCTTAGCTGCTCCTGCTTACAGAGTTTTAGGAGACCTCGTTAGAATGAAAAGCAATAGACTGTTTTTTTCCTTTTTCCGGGGAAGTTGCGGATTGCAATAGGTTTCTGTGGTGTGTGGAGCATTTGTAACAAGTTCCCTTTCTTCTTGAATCTGTTCTTCTGTCTTTGGGTCTTATTCTCGGACAAGCTCCGCCCCCTAGCAGGACCCACTCCACCCTGGAGGGTTGGCCTGGCTGAATGCACGCTCGCAAGAATCACAGCAAAGGGAGACCCTGGCAAAGTTTCCTGTCTGTCGGTGCTTCCCCTCTTCCGGTGCAGGTCCCCTTACCTGAGCAGGCTACACATCCGGTGGAGCACTGTTGGGCGTGGGAGGGGGAACACTGTCCACGCTCTACTTTTGCATACGGTCCTCAGCGGGCAGAAGAGAACGACTTGATCACAAGGGTTCATCCTTCATGCTGTCAGCTGCTCCTCCTACCCTACAGACAGCACAGAGATGGCCAGGAAGGGAGGGCTTCCAGATAGGCAACAGAAAACAGATCAGACCATACGCCTAACTACCATCCGATTGCTTAAGAGACGACTCAGCAGTTAAAAGTGCTTGCTGTTCTTTCAGGGGGCCTGAATTCAGTTCCCACCACCCACATCAGGCGGCTCACAGGCGCCTCCATCTGTCCATCACTCCATCTCCACGAGATCCGATGCCCTCTACTGGCCTACAGACAGCACGGCACTCCGCTACCTTTCCTTCAAGTATTCATTCACTCACATGGAAGTACACACGTACACACTACAGGGGGCTTTCAGGTTAGCGCTGTCTTGCTCCCAGTCTCTCCTCAGCTCCGCCAATAGCTGTAAGCCTCAAAAGGCCTGGATCTTTATATCCTCCCTTGAAGAGGGATGGAGTCACCATTGCTGCAGAGTGGTTGTCATGCTAGAACTTCCTCTGTGCTACCCAGCGGTTTCTGTTTCTCCCAGAAAGCACTGGTGTGCCTGCACGGGCAGGCAGCCCACGAGCTTCTGCAGCAGCAGATCTGCACTGAGTATTCAAGGCTGAGATTTCTTTGTCATGACTTAAAATGGGATTTTAAAGAAACTTAGATTTATTTGATAAGCAAATGCCTACTTTTATAGAGTCAAAGTGATTGATGTTTTCTTTGTGACGTTTTCCTTACTGCGTTTATGCGTGGGAGGTCCTTCGGGGCTTTCTTTTGCTCTTATTTTCCTAATTCCTCTAGAATTTACTTTTGTCTACACTGTGATGTGAAGAGACAAGGAACTAGTCTGTTTTACAGCACCGAATGCTGAATTTAATCAATCCTCCACGGAGTTAGTGTTTCTCACACCCCTGTCTAGATCATGTGTTACCTGATCAGGAGACACCAACACTCAGGGCAGGTGGTGCAAACACACTAATGACAGTTGTGATGCAGAGAGAGAAGCCACAGTCTCTGGTGACTGACCGGAAACGGCTGAATTTAGTGAAGCTAGGATTCTGTCAGTGGGGGAAAAGTTCCCTGCGTATCTGGTAGAACTCTTACAAATCCTGGAACTGCGACTAAGACACCATGTTGTCTCCTTCACTGGATGGTCGATACATCAGGTGTTACCAGGTGTGAGCTGTCTCCCGAAGTCTACCCGGTGATCAGCCCATGAATGGCCTCACTGCTGGATGCTGCAATGCTAGCCATGACTGTCACTGCCAGAAATGCTGAGTTCCTGTGATCTGTAAACAGGGTCACTTGTGGTTTCCAGACCACTCAACATAGGTGTGCATCTGTCCTTGCCACATGTCAGCTTCCTTGTCTCTATCCCACAGAGGAAGTCATTCTAGTATCATGATTAGGAAAAACAAACAAATAAACAAACAAAAACACCCAAACCAACCACCCCAGCACATGTGAGACAGCTGGTGGTCAGTTCCAGTCCCACAGATAAACCAAGTCTGGTTTCATTGCAGACAGAATGGGGACATCTAGAGCAACAAACACAAGTTTGATGTGTAAGATGACCACCTAACCCACGGAGTACTTAGCACTGGGCACCGCACAAGCAGATCGGCTAAGACAAAGTTGAGGAAGAGATGCAGAGATCTATAGAACATAGTTATATTAACAGGTCATCTTCTAGAATACCTAAGCTGTGTGTATGTACATCTATGTATAAATACTCGCTTATGTTGCTTGTGTAGACATATTACACATACTCATGGATATCAGTTTCAAAGTTCTATAGCTGTACATTGGGTTTAAGAGAAATATTTTTGTCTCTCAAGAGGTAGGTTTGCATATAGGCAATTTGACCACTGGCCGGCATCTTGAAGGGTGACTCATGCTTGGTTGTATTGTTGTAGCATTCTGTTACTGCCAAGTTTTCAGAGCAGAGCAAGACTATAATATTAGACACTTTGAGACCAGGTCTTGAGGGTGGTGCCCTCACAAACAGGCTTTGTGCCTCCAAAGAGACTCGCGTGAGCCTCCGCGGTCTTTCTCCCTTGTGATGGCGCAGTAAGACAGTGCCATGGATGAAGCTGAAAACAGCTCTCCGCAGGCGCTGACTCTGTCCACCTCTTGATCTCGGATGTCCAGCCTCTAAACTGAGAAACGTATTTTGTTTATGAACTTTTTTTAAATTTTTTTTTTTTTTTGAGACAGGGTTTCTCTGTGTAGCCCTGGCTGTCCTGGAACTCACTCTGTAGACCAGGCTGGTCTTGAACTCAGAAATCCGCCTGCCTCTGCCTCCCAAGTGCTAGGATTAAAGGCATGCGCCACCACTGCTGGCATTTATGAACTTCTTGGTCCATACTATTTCCTCATGGCAACTTGAGCCATGGCTGAGGTTTGAACTCCTACAGCAGTGCCGGAGGGGACAGGCTTGGAGGAACACCAGAGAGCGGAAAAGAGGCGCTGTTGAGCATCTGTGGTCTGCGTTTGCGGGTGGGGTCCGAGCTCACAGCTGGGTCTGCCAAGCGGGGTGTCCCTCCTCAGTGCCTACTCACATGAAGGAATCTCTGCACTCTCAAGTGCCCACTGCAGTCTTGTTTTCGGTGCTGTTTCAGATACCAGTGCCTCGTCCTTCAAACACAGCTGTGACTGTCTCTGTTTATTCCCAGACAGGGGTTGTCTCCCTCTATGACTGCGTTTTTAAGAGGAGACTAGATTATAACCAGAAATTACATCGAGATGACAGAGAACATGCAAAGAACCTGGGGCTTCATTTTAATAAAGAGGTGAGATATGATAATGATGCTAACAGACCGTCACAACTATGTGAATGTGAACATACCCAGGCATACATATATATATACACAGACAGTGTGAGTATATGTGTACAAATACATACTTACATATATGCATATGCAAATATATGTGTGTTATATAGGTTACACATGTATTATGTATGTTCATGTGCATACATGTGTATATATTGAATGTGTAAATATATATATCTGTGTGTGCCTCATTACACATTTTTAAATCTTTGTATACACATATACACACATACAGGGTGAATATAAGTGCACAAATGCATATACATAGATATTGGTAACACACAAGTATTATGTATTTCCATGCACATACATGTGTATATATTGAATGTGTAAATATATATGTGTGTGTGCCTCATCACACATTTAAAAATCTTTATCTGTATGAAATGCAAGAACATGCAGATATCTATGCACATATATACATGTATTTCATATATGTACATGTATGAACACAGGCTTGTATATGTTTATATTTGCATGCATATACATGTGCTGATGCATGTATATGTGACCACACAAAAACATTTGACTGTGTTCTGACGCTTTATGTAGCTTTATTTATGTGACTGGCATCTGTTTTATTGTGCTGAGAAGTTGAGATGCTTCTGTTCTGTGACTCCATTTTTGCATTAGTTTTTCTGATTTGTTCTAAGGAATCGGACAATTTAAGGAGAGTGAGATTAGGAAGCTCTTTTCAACAGACAGGAGTCTTGCTTGCTTGCCCACTGAGCCCTGGCTACAACAGCTTTTCTAGGGACACTAGTCTTTCTTTTCCCCAAGTCTAGTTCTCAAGTTCTCACCATATGTGGTACAGTTCTGTTTTGATCTCCCCAGTGTTTCTTAAAGAAGGTGGCTGACAGTAGTGTTAGTTCTGTCAGGGACCCAGTGAGTAGATGGGTGCTGGGGGTGCTTTCTATCCTGGACTAAACTGGGGTTCTTCCTGGTCTGTGTTAGACATTTCTACCCTTTGACCTGCCCCTCAGTCCACACTGAGAATGGTAGTCTTTTTAAAGGTCGGGGGCTGGGAACGCAGAGACTATTAGACAAAGCATTGCATGGAGATTATAACACAAAAGCTTCTAGCGGGGTTTCTGTCGAACCACTGGCTTTTCCCCCTGTGACTGTAATTAAGCTCTCCAAGGTTGGAGATTTGGTACAGTGGCTGAGTGCTTGCTTTGCGTGTGAGTGAAGCCGCTCGCTCCCGCCATCTTGCCACTCTGAGCACTCTTGAGTTGGAGTTAAGGGATAAAGGCACAGGATATCACTGATTTCACCGTCATGGAATTTTTGAATTTGCTTGTGCTGGTGCATTCTGCAGTGGCACTGAAATTCTTGTTTTCTGATGAGCAGAAGGTGGCTCTGGTGACACCTTGTTTGATGTTCTCCTCTCTCCTCTGGAGGGAGCATAAAGGAACTAAGGAGCAAGCCTGTCCTTGTAGAGCTGACATTCTGACAAAGAGAGAAGAGTAAGAGGCAAGAGACAAGGAAACAACCTGGTTTCGTGTTGACGGACAACATGCACAGAGAGCTCTTTAAAGTACAGAGCTAGTGAAAGGGATGAGGCGGTTCTGGGGAGAAGGGTCGGGAAAGACTTCCTGTACCCTCCCGGAGCTTGAGGGACTGGAGCTCTGTCAGTGCCGTGGACAAGCAGGGTGAGTGGGGTGAACAAACTCTTGAAGCTCCAGACTGCTGTTCTATATGCAGAGGTGAAGAGAGGCTGGCAGAGGGCAGGGGAGGGGAAAGGAAGGGGAGGGACAGGACCTGAAGTCAGACCACAAGTAGTATCTGGTTCTGCATCTTACATCTCCTCCGGATAGCAGGGTAGTAGAGGGTCGTGCGCAGAGGGACTGCAGTCTGGCTTTGCCAGCACAGGTATGCTAGCATCACTGAGACGCGGCCTGGGTGAGGCATCTGAAGGACGGGATGCTGTACTGATGCATTGTGGGTAGAAAGGCTTCTGTGCTCCCGATGGTCTCTGCGAATTTCATCTTCGCAGGAACAGGAAAGGACTGTGCCAGTGCTGATGTCCTCTGTCTATGGGAAACGCATCAATCAGCCCGTTGAGCCGCTAAACAGAGACTATATCCGTGTGAACCACGTGAAGACCGACTTCTACAGGAAGAACGACATTGCCAGCATCAAGGGGCCCGGCTTTGGGCACATCACTCCAGCCTGAAGCAGTTGTGTGGTTTGTAGGGCACTCTGAGGTACCCTATCAGCAAGTGAGGTCGTGTATGAACCCATTTGCCTTTCATGTCATGGTCCTGGCTCGGCGTCTGGACAAACTTGTGTTGAAAGTTTTAGTGTAAGGATGTTCACTGGACTTATTTAAAATGACACTGACTGATTCATTCTGAGACTCTGATTAAAAGACGAGCTTGCGTCCTGTTGGTAGCAGCTGTGTTTGTTTTGTGCGCTGGCATCTTTTCCTTTGCAAGGACAGGGGCATCCTGCCGGTCCTTCTCTGTCACTTAGGGAAACCCCTGCCCACGATGCAAACAACCCTTTTCTGTTTCTCTGAGAGGAACAAAAATGGCCCTAGACGTGACTGAACTCTAGACAGGACATGTTGTTTTCTCGAGGCCACAGATAAACTGAATTTTGCACAATGGAGCATAAAAGCTCCCGTCCATCCATCCGTCCTGCCAGCCCTCCAGGGAGAAGCCGTTGCAGGCGCAGGGCGCAGGCTAGACTCTGCGAAAAGTCGGCCTGCTGCATTTTCTTTCTGTGATCCGATGTTTTATCTTCTTTAGGGGAAATTTCCAAACTTTGACAAGTTTTCATGCTAATCAGAATACTGCCAGAGCACAGCTGTGCGCATGGTTCACAGTCCCCAGCACTGAAGCTCTTCTTACCCTCGTTATTCTTCACACTGAGGTCTGAACCCAGCTTTGCACACTGTGCCACTGGGGTCCACATGGCCTTCCCTTTGGACAGCGGTTTCCTCTTCTGGAAGCAGCTGATTTTTTTATTTTTATTTATTTTTATTTTATTTTATTTTTTTGCTTTTTCGAGACAGGGTTTCTCTGTATAGCCCTGGCTGTCCTGGAACTTACTCAGTAGACCAGGCTGGCCTCGATCTCAGAAATCCACCTGCCTCTGCCTCCCAGAGTGCTGGGATTAAAGGCTCGCACCACTACCACCCGGCTGAAGTAGCTAATTTTAACCTAGGTTAGAAGTATTTATTTCACAAGAGTATCTGGCACACACTCAAGAACTAAGATATATTTTTAATGAATGTATCTTTTGGAAGAAGGCATCTCTCATCTACTGTGATTGAATTTCCCAGAGCCGAGCATTTAATGGGCAGGTGATGTAATTGATTTTGGTGCTCAACCACCGGTTTTATTGTTTTGAATCTACAAGGCTGTTTCTCTAAGGACACATGGCTCAGAATTGCTGTCCGTTTCAAGGATGAGTAATTCCTAAATATTTATATTTTGAATTTTTTGGCGTTATTGCTCTTTTTCCCCCAAATAAATAACAATAGTATATGTGAGGTGCTCCTGGGCACGTTGTAATAATATAAAAACATGGAAAACATCTGGGTCATGGAAGGTTTTAAAGCATTACTCATTTATTTATTCTTATAGCTAAAAACTATTAGTAGATGAAATAAATTCATATCAAACTAAGTTATTTTCATTACTTCAGGGTGGATCCTATACCCTTAACCTACTGTCTGTTTTTATTTCTTTTCCTTTATCCTTTCTTTTTTTCTTTTTCTTTTTCTTCTTCTTCTTCTTTTTTTTTTTTTTTTTTTTTTGGTGGTGGTGTGGAGGAATTGGAGCTAAGGTCTTATAGAACTCTGGTCAGCCTCGAACTCATGATATAGCCGAGGCTGGCCTGAAGAATCTTTACCTGCCTCCCTTTCTTAAGGGAGAAGCTGAGGTAGAAGGTGTGCATGACCCCCCCCCCCCAGAAGCTACTTGTTTTTACAAAGGGATAGACTCAATCAAGGTTTCACACTGAGTATAGTAAAGAAAATTAAACGGATTTCTGTTGGCTTCTCCTCTCCAATTAATGAATACTAGGTAGAGACATCTTAAGGGGGACTTTTTTTTAAGATTTATTTTAACCTACATGTATGTGCGTACATGTGCGTGTGGATATGTGCACAGCTGCTGAGGTCTGATAGAATGTCAGTGTGCACCGTTAGGTGCCGAGCCTTGTCTCCAGCTCAGAGAGTATATCCCTGTGCTAACAGACTGTGTATCCACGTATCATACACTTGCTGCTGCTTGGTGTTGTTCCTGCATATGGATGCTGATAAAGAAGCCATGGAAGGCGGAGAAGATCTGATGGCCACTGGCTTCCGAGGCTCCGTAAGGAGGCAGAGAGGACACCAGAACACCGATTGACAGCGCATTTCAGCCAGTCGCAAACAGCGACATTAATGCACAGGAGTTAGGGAACTGGGCCGATGTTTTTCAGGAGAGGCGTCCTGTAATGCTCAAAGTGAGGGGTGCTCTTGAAGGAACTTCTCCACGATTCCTCTGACTTACATGTTTCTGAGGATATTTTTATCAAGGTCAAGGGACTCGGATCGGGAGTGGCTGCTTGCGGTTTGATGAAACAGGCAGTTTCCTTACCCAAGCAGTGCCTTGGCCACAGAGCAGCCAATAGACTAGGGACAGCAGCCTGGGTGTCTCCGTGCCTGTCTCCTCATTTATAAATTAAAGAGGAGGGAGTCTCAAATTGGGAAGGTGATCTGAATCACTTGGGGACTTTTAAAACAACACACGAGAGAAAGTCCCTTTGGGAATTTGTAAATGTGGTCTAGGCCAGCTTTCTTCCTTGGGGGCTCAGGTCTGGGTTATCTTGGCTGAGATCCCACCCGGAGAGGCTGGTGTGAGGCCAGAGCTGTGGAATGCACACGCAGATAAGGACCTTAGCTGCTGTCACATTTTACCGACGCTTCAGACAGCTGATTTAGCTCTGGCTTCTATCCTTCCAAGTTCTTTCGTCCACAAGGCCCAGTCAGGGTCTTGCTGTGGGGGAGTGTTGAGAAAACTTGATGAATGGCTCAGGTGGGTATTTACTGGGGCACGGTGGCCCAGGAGCACCTACAGGATGAACTGCCAAGGAGGAAACCGCAACGGACACTTCTGCCGATGGCTGAATCTATTGGAACCTCCAGCATGCCAGCCTAGAATCAGTCGTCAGTGGGAAGAGGAATGGTGTACCACCACCTCTCTCCCGTCAGGTGCCACTCGGAGATTAAACGTTACTACAGGATCCAAAAGCACCTGATTGAGGCAGAAAATTGACAAGGCCATGCTGTATTCACACCGCATAGTATTCACAAAGGATAGTTCTGAGTCTCGAAGTGACAGTGGTGTGCATGCCAGGCAGGCTGGCGGGAGCACACTGGCGGGAGCACGCTGGAGGGAGCACGTTGGCGGGAGCACAGCGCCTACTGCCAAGCTCCGAGTCATCATCTCATTTAATCACAACGGGATCCCCTGAGCTTGCATGGAAGAAAATACTCCTAAGAGGAATTGAGAGGTGCGCTCCAAGGCAGGTAGCTAGTAAAAATCAGAGCCAGGAGTCACGGAAGCTTGCGCGTCACGTCTGGGTGTCCACTACTACGGTTTCCTAGTAGTCTATCTGGATTCTCTGCCTCCTACGAAGCCTTCCCTCAACTAAAAAAGGAAACCAGCCTGTTATTTACATTTTTTGTTTTCTTTTAAACTTTTTTTAAAATGCATGACTACTCTGTTTTTTTTTTTATCATTTGGCAAAGTATAATTTCTTTATGTTAGAAAACAGAAAAAAAAAAGCCAAACTTAAGCAACTTTAGAGTTGTATTTTAGCACAGACACTGGGTCTGCATCACCTTAAGCCTCCTCAGACACCACAGGCAGCCCGAAAGCGTGACTGTCCAGGCTACAGCGGCAGCTCAGTTACGTGGTTGGTTCCAGGTCCTTATGTTGGTTGCATCTGCAAAGCTCTGGCAAGGTAATGCCCTACAAGAGTTCTCAGTAGGCAGAAAGGGCTCTGAGGCTCCAGCTGGCTTTCTATGTTTAAGTGGTTCTCGAAAGATAGCAAAATTAAAACCAGACCATCAGACACGCCGAGCACAGGCTCTCTCCTCTCATAAAACCACGCCATAATTTACTGCATTGGAGACTTTGACACTCTCTCCATTATCCAAGAGTCTATCTCAGTCCCAACTTCTAGGCTGTCTCTGAAAAGGGAGATGGAAAACATATTTTTCTTCTGGACTAAATCACAGAAGAAAAAAAAAAGGAAAAAAAGGAAAAGAAAAGATTCAGGCACTATACATCAAAGTACATAAAACTTTTAATGAATTAACCTTACAAAAGACAAATGGCGTCAAAACATCAGACGAGTCTGGTACAAAACTGGTCCTAGGCTGCGAGGACTAATTCTGGTGATGGGTGGCAATGTGCCGCTGCCACAAGACAACACAGCAAGGTGACAAAAGCCCCAAGTCTCAGCTGAGACCCACGGGCGACCACCGGCGATGAGACACACGGATGGGTGAGCACAGACTCCATGTTGGGTGACGGGATCGGCTTATTCACAAATACTGTGTGTTTGAATATCGGACTAGGGATGCAGTTACGAGCTACCGTATTTTCCAGAGAAGAACATGCACCAGAAGATAATATACACCCCCCCAGTTTTATTGCCTTAAGAATGTGTGTTCGCTTCACCTCTTCCTCCATCGCTTCTGTCAATGCTCTCCTTCCAGGACACGGTTCCTTCTCCTCCTTCTTAGGAGCAAGCACAGTGCAAGTGGCAGGACAATCTGGGCGCACACAGACACCAAACAGTATGCCACCAGGTCACAGGAACTAGTCTGCAGGGGCTCCAGAGGATGGGACAGAGCATGTACACTGAGACGAAGGGCAAGGGCTGCAGTCACAAAGTGCGTGGTACCTTCCTGCAAGTGCACTCCACTTGTCAGGAAGGGACAGCTGCTCAGGGTGCCAAGTTGCTCTGAGAAAGGGACCTTGACATCTCGGTGTTTACAAAGTACGTCTTCAGGTCCCCTTTCCCCTTCACATTGATGATGCCTCGACACGTACACGTGTAGCCGAGCGTCTGCAGGATGAGGCTTGTCTCCTCCGTCACCTGCAGGCCACAGAAACACAAAGGGGTCACTTCCCAAGTCAGTGCAACCTGCTTCAAACAGGGTCAAAAACTCTTCCTGTTTCTGCTTCAGGAATTCCATTCCCATACAGAAAACGTGGCACATTTACACAATGGGGTGCTGCTCAGCTATTAAAAACAACGAATTCCTGAAATTCTTAGGCAAATGCATAGAATTAAAAAATATCATCCTGAGTGAGGTAACCCAGTCACAAAAGGACACATATGGTATGTACTCACTGATAAGTGGATATTAGCCCAAAAGCTCAGAATAGCCAAGATACAATTCACAGACCACATGAAGTTCAAGACGAAGCAAGACCAAAGTGTGGATGCTTCAGTGCTTCTTAGAAAGGGGAACAAAATACTCAAAGGAGGAAATATGGAGACACAGTGTAGAGCAGAGACTGAAGGAAAGGCCATCCAGAGACTGCCCCACCTGGGAATACACCCCATATACAGACACCAAACCCAGACACTATTGTGGATGCCAAGAAGTGCTTGCTGACAGGAGCCTGATATAGCTGTCATCTGGGAGGCTCTGCCAGAGCCTGATAAATAAGAGGCAGGAGCTAGCAGCCAACCATTGGACTGAGCACGGCATCCCCAATGGAGGGATTAGAGAAAGGACTGAAGGAGCTGAAGGGGTTTGTAACCCATAGGAAGAACAACATTATCAACCAACCAGCCCCCCAGCCCCCTAGAGCTCCCAGGGACTAAAGCACCAACCAAAGAGGGACCCGTGGCTCCAGCCACATATGTAGCAGAGGATGGCTTTGTTGGACGTCAATGGGAGGAGAGACCCTTGGTCCTGGGAAGACTTGATGTGCCAGTGTAGGGAAATGCCAGGGTGGGGAGGTGGGAATGTGTGGGTGGGGGAAGCACCCTCAAAAAAGCTGTGGGGGGCAGAGGATGGGATAGGGGGTTTCCAGAGGAGAAACTGGGAAAGGAGATAATATTTGAAATGTAAACAAAGAAAATATCCAATAAAAAATAGAAAAGAATTCTATTTCTGAGAAATTAATAGAAAAAGAAATGTACCAGAGAATATTAGAGTCAATAATGCTTAGTTTACTGCTGGTATGAAAATTAAAAAACAAACAAACAAACAAACTGAAAAGAGCCAAAAAATACCAAGTAATGTTCAAGATGAAGGCACCTCTGGCTTATGGGGGAGAGATAACTAACATTAAATACCTTGGAAAACCTTATGGAGATGCTACTGTAGAAACTTCCTAAAGTGCACTCATACTTTGGAGTTGAAATGAGTTACCCTATAATTTGGGGGGTGGGGCAGGGGCGTTGGCAGTGCCTCTCTCAGCACCATAGGCTGTCAAGTGGAAGCCTGACGGCAGGTATGGCCACCTCTTTTAGAGTTGGTGGCCAGGAGGGTCCTGTAGAAAAACATTACAGGCTACTGCCACCGCTCTTGGCTACCTTCCAGAACCTGATGGTAACACCTTGTTACTGAAGGCACCATATACTGAGTCACAGGGCATGGGGGACTTGGTAGAGACCTCGAAGCCTCATCCCTATTGGCTAGCTTTCATTGTAGTGGAGGATTCTAGGCATAATACTAGAGGAGAGACCCAACCAACAATCTCGTTTACTGAGGGACCTGCAGTTGACAATGACAAGTCTGGGAAGGCATGCCTACTAGCACACAAGCCACAAGACGGAAAACACACGTGGTGCCCCTAAACTGGGTCAAATACCTGTGGCTAGAAAGGTCATAGCTCTAGGGGACAGCCTCTGCTGCATGGGTGTGGTGTAAATTGCCCCCCCCCCCAAGCTCTTTCGAGACTACCTAAAACTTAGTGGATCTCTCAAGGTTAGTCAGAAAAGCTTTGTTTTTCACTCAATGACAATTAACAGAGACCGGAAACTGGCCTGCATGCAGAGAATAAGAGATGGTGAAGATCTCAGCTCTGCGTGGTATCTCTGCATCACGCCTTTTGCCCACAAGGCTCAGGGATCATCACAGAAGAGTGGATGAAGAGGCTGTGCTGACCAGGGACTGTGGCTAAGTAGAGTGAAACAGTGTTCTCTGGACACAAGAGGGCAGCTTCATATAAGAGTGTGACTGCTGTGTCTGCATGTACAGTATCTGCATAGGGCAAGCCACACAGCATTCAGAACGGAAGACAGAGCTAGCGTGTTTGTCCCTAGCTGAAACGTTGTTGGCAACTGACAGCTGCTAGCGGAAGGAAAGTCAGTTTCCTTCAGGTGTATGGCTCCCGAGAGGCTGTCTGTGTACTAGTAGACGGCCTTACATTCATGCACGCACTAAGGGCACGAGTGGACTCTGGGTTTTAAAAAAACAAGGGAATATGAAGCTGGAAGAGCATGATTTATGAAATTTTCAGTCATAAGAAGATCACATTTCCATCACATTTGGATTGAGAGCAGGCAGCATCCTAGGAGGAAGCCTGCCTGGTGCTCACACCAGTTTCTGAGTCAGCACAAGCAGCAGCCTGCAAATCATCTCAGCCTCCACAGAGACCTGCCCTAGTTCCTCCTCAGTCAGTCTGTGGAGATGCTCCACCTGTCTGAGATGCTCCACCTGTCTGAGATGCTCCATCTATCTGAGATGCTTCACCTGTCTGAGATGCTCAACCTGTCTGAGATACTCCACCTGTCTGAGATGTTTCACCTGTCTGAGATGCTCAACCTGAGCTGTTTCACCTCTTTGAGATGATCTACCTGAGATGCTTTACCTGTCTGAGGTGCTCCACCTGAGATGCTTCCCCTCTCTGAGCTGCTCCACCTGAGCTGCTTCACCTCTTTGAGATGCTCTACCTGAGCTGCTTCACCTCTCTGAGGTGCTACACCTGAGATGCTTCCCCTCTCTGAGCTGCTCCACCTGAGCTGCTTCACCTCTTTGAGATGCTCCACCTGAGGTGCTTCACCTTTTTGAGGCACTACACCTGAGATGCTTCATCTGTCTGAGATGCTCCACCTGTCTGAGATGCTTCACCTGTCTGAGATGCACTGGATCACATCGAGTGTTAGTGCAGAAGTCCTGAAGAGTCACACAGGACACTGACATGTTGCACAGTGACTGGTAACACATATACTCATGTACATAATTAAAAATAAAAATGAATTAAGTGGCAGACTCTATTCCCTTTTGCTGTATGGTATTTCTTATTTCAACTATCCGGATGGCCAGCAGCCTCCCACATTCCCTTCTATGCCGTCCCATGTCATTCATTTTCTTCCAAAAACTACAAGAGGCTGTCTTCCCCCTCTGTGGGCTACTCTCCAGCCAACCCCACACCTAGCTTTCATCTTTCTCCTTAGTGACTTCATAACACCTTTCTTCATTGTCTCTGTCCTGTGGGCATTGAGCATATTTGTCAAAGACCAGTATTCGAAAGGGGGATAAAGAAAAGAAAAACTAAAAGGTACAGAAGAAAGCAGGCAGACCAGCATCACCATGCTCTCTGCAAGTGGTTACAAGCATCCGCTCAAAGAGCCTTCTGGAAAGGAAAAGCCTATGGCTTCGTCAGGGACTGGTAATCCCTCCCACCTCCTTTTGGGTAGCTTCGGAGGCCAGGCCTCAACACAAGGCTAGAGATGGAACTTAGAACAAGTCCTTGACCTTTGTATACCATAATTTCAGTGATATTTCTATTTCTAGTGTTGTTTAGGAAAGAGAAAGCACAGGTTCAAAACTTCTACAGAACAAAGGTGCTGTAATATCCCAACTCTCCATTGAAGAGGTAACCTTAAAATCATTTAGGAACCAGATTCCTGAATGATCAGAATCCCTAAACACTTCAGTGTATCTGGTTTTTAGCCAAGATAGGACCAAGGACATTTCTGGCGTATGACCAAATACATGAACACACACACACACACACACACACACACCACACACACACACACACACTCAGAGTTAAGCTCCCTGTCTCTAAGTTCCTACTTATGTCTATCTATTGTCATCCCCCAGTGTCTGAAAAGGAAACCCTAATTGCCATCAGAGAGTCAGGCAACAACTAGAGATTATAATTCCTGATGAATAGGATCACTGGCTGTTGCTGTTGGGGTACCCCCTTCAGTGGGCCTATCTAAGATACCTTGACTATGCAACAGATGTGACATTTGTCTAACAGCCAGGGCTGGTAGAGAGGAAGTCATTGACTAGTGCCTAGATAGAGATTCGAGGGGGAAGATCCCCACAGTGTTCAAAAGCAACCATTAATCAGCTTCCCTTTCTTGTCTGTCAGCTTGCTTTCCGTCATGGTACAAAACATGTCCGTCCTGTTTTATGATGCGGTCATTCTTTGATCACACAGCTGTGATGACCACAGTGCATTCCGTGTCTTTGATGCAGCACTGCTCCACAGCGTGAGGACACTGGGTGACTGATGTGTTCCCTGCTCTAGACACATAGCTCAGCACGGGAGTGGAACCAGGAATTGAATGAGCTAAAGTACCAACCCTAGGGGTCACAGATGCCTTCTGGGTAGCCTCCTTCCCATCTTTTGTGCTCTCTGTCTTGACTAGTTGACCACTGTTCAACTATAGAACTGGAAGAATTCCATCATACTTCCTATAACAAAGTTTTTCTCATGATCTTTATAGCGATCTCTACTCTCCCCGTCCCCCCGCAGGATGTGATTAGTGCATTTTTAATTAGAGTTACTGTTTCAGCCATGGCTGAAATTGATTAAATGATCAGTGGGAATATTAACATGAAATGATTTTACTTTTTCAGTTGTTGCTTTAATTTGTCGGATATTGTCTTTCTTTCCCTTGGGTGGGCTGTAGAGATTTGGGGTCATTTAGAGCTCTTGAGATATCTCCAGGACGATTTTATTCTGTTCTTTCTGTCAGTCTTACTTCAGTTCTCCCACTTCCCAGCATTCATCCTTTCTATACTTTCCCTCCCAGGAAGTCAGGGCTACTTCCTGAGCTTTGAGCTGCAGATCTCCCTTGCAGAGTCTATATGTGATGGGGGCAGAAAAGGGGATAGTTCATAAGGCATCGCCTGGGCTGCTGGCATGGGGGGCACCTTCCCTCTGGGGCATTCAGGGCTAGCGGTCAGTATCCTGCCTTGCAGTCATCTCTGGTCAGAGGATTTGTTTTTCGAAGACCCACGCCTTCTCATCATTAGAGTCTGGTTGGTGTCATTTCTAATAGTTAATGCAAAAACTAAGATTTTCCCTATAGAAGGGTTTAAATAAACTCTGTTTTCCTATTTAAATTTTTGTTGTAATGTATTATTATTTATTATCACCATCATCACTATTATAATCAATGACAGTTTCTGAGAGACCCAAGCATGGCGGAGAAATATCTGCGTTACCTGTATTTTGTCCAAGACCCCAGTGCTGTCCATCCTGCTGGCAACATTGACAGTGTTGCCCCAGATGTCATATTGTGGCTTCTGAGCCCCTATGACGCCGGCTATTACAGGACCATGGTTGATACCTGCAATATATCAGAACCTGGTTAGCAAGATTTGAATTGCAGTATCTCTCTTAAGTCAGAAGTCATTCAGATCATGCATGAAGCATCAATATTAAACAAATCTCAACCAAATCCATGAACTGCAAGACTTCAGTGTCCAGAGCAACTCCAACTTTATCGTCTCAAAACGCTACAGTGCCCATGCCTGTCAGTGTTGCTTTTAGAGCTTGGCCCATGTTTGCAATGCTGTTGACCCTTCTGTGCTGTAAGACCTGTGTGCTTTGAAACACAAATTGTTTTCTTGAAGTCGATAAGGAATTTCAGGTGAAAAATCATCATGAGACTCTTCCAGAGTTCACAGTTACATGAGTCTCATCTTGTCTGTTTTCTCTGTGTTGCAGCTCAGACTGACTTTGGATTTCAAATCTTCCTCTTAAGTGCCGATATTAGAGGTGTGAGCTATCATACCGAATATAGTTAATGCTCATTTCCAAACAATCATGTTTTAATTCTTTACCCTCACTGGATGAACTCAGTGTACCTTACCTCCCTGTTGCCCACATGACAAGCACAGTAGCCACCACAGTCACGCTAGTGCAGTGTCTCTGACTTCTATGAGCTACCTGCCCTTCATGCCTCCCTCAACAGTCCTGACAACCCCAGGAGGTGGGTCAGGCCACCATTATTACCGTTTTGTGGGTAAGGAAACAGAGGCAGGTGCCATCATAGAGGCAGAAGCTGGGGTGCAAGCCAGGGGTGGCTTCTGGGCCCTCAACAGCACATCTCTCACCTCTACCTGTGCATGTGGGTTTTATCTGCATGGTCTTGCTGCTTCTGAATGTGTTCGGGATGGTGATGCATTTTGCTACCCTGTTTTCCAGTGGATTCCCTTGAACTTCTAGAGAGAGCTTCTACTCAGGTCTGCACTAAAAACAAAACAACTAAAGTGTGTGATTAAAAGAGCCTGGCAGAACTCAAATTTGGGGATTTAAAAAAAATGACTGGTGTGTTATACATACAATACATTGGAATTTAGAAGCAGGGGATCTGCGAGCCTTGAGATGGTAGGAGAGTTGGGCTGGTTGAGGTTGCCCAGTGTGAGGAAGACACACACTTGACCAACCTCCAGGCTTCTTGGGTTCTGGTTCCATTGGGTCTGGGTCCTCTGGTTGGTTGTTCCTCAGAATGAGGGTTGCCATCCTGCTAGGATGGAAGCCTCTCCCCTAACCCCTGAGTCTCTATGAAGACCAAACACAAATGTTGTAGAGAAATACAGCACACTCTTTCTGGCCTGGCTGGCCCAGTTCTGGCTGAGTCACAAAGGATTTGTGGGAGTCTTGGAGTACGCAGACTTTATGCATTCCCTCCCCAGATAAATACGGCACTTTCCTCTATCCATCACTGTTCTTAAAGGCGACGGTAATTCTGCTGAGGTCCCTTTTTAATCAGCTGACATTGTGAAGCCTGATTATTAACCCCTGATTGGGGTTAGAGCAGGTCTTGCCTAGGGGTGGGGCGTAGAGACATCACCTACTATCAGAAGCTAATGGATCAAGAGTCAGATTAAGGTCTCTAACTGACAGGAGACCTGGGATTGTCTCAGCCCACTTCAAAGACTATGTTGATTTATTTCCTGGAGAACTCAGTTCATGCACACAGACCTTTAAGTGTTTTTGGGGTGAAGTAGAGGAAGTCCATTGGAATAGCTACTGCGATTCCCTGGTTACTCTTTTACATTTTCTCCTAATCTACCCTTTCACCTTGAAGCATTACCACAGCAGTATTAACAAGGGTATTCCCGAGAGATGTAGATTCTGACTGCAGACCTGCCTACTGATGGATTTTAGGGATTTTTTTTTTTTTATAGTGTGAAGCTAGGCTCAGAAACAAAATCCCAATGCTAGTCCATAAATTCCTGCAGGTACGAGAGGTGATGAATACATTCCTCTCTGCTTTTGTGGTGTACTCAACGAAATTTAACTTCTGCTGTAGACATCCGGCTTTGCCCCAAGGGTCAGAGCATCCAGGGGTCTGGTCAAGATGCTGGCCTGGGATTCTATCCCCTCATCTGCCAGCATTTCTTCTGGATGTTTATAGATTTCTGCTTACACAGCATCTCTTGGGGATGGGTGGGGCTTGAACTGGTTATGGCTGGCAACGGCTTATCTCTACTTGGTGCACGGTGAGTGTGCATGGCTTATGCCTCTGATTCTATGGCCTGGCATGCAGAGGAGATTGCATCTGGAGTGAACCTTGCTTGTGATGGATCCATTGCTTTTTGCGCTAATTTTAGTCCATGTTCCCAGTGTGAACTGCCACTCGATAGTGTGCTGTGCTGGGGTCAGACAAGGAGCACGTCTTAGGGGTGCCTGAAGGCTTGGGCAACGGGGACTCAAAGGCAAACAAAACATCAGGTTAGCAGACTGCAGGACTGATGTGGAGGCTGACTGGAGAGATTTAAGTCACTGACTCATCGGAAGAAAGCAGGCACTCAGCAAACACCCACTGAGAGACTGTATTTATTATTCTCCCCGAGACTAATCAGCAGCAACTGGTCTCAAACCACATCCTCACTCATCTCCCGGGTCCACACTGGTTCACTGCGGGCTTCCTAAGATTATCGGTGGGAGAGAGAGGGAAGGCCTGTGTGGTTGGAAGAGACAACAGCGCAGGGTCTTTGCTCTTCCAGCAGAGATGCTTGAGTACAAAGCGGAGGCCAGTGTGGCTTTGCCTCTCCACTCCAGCGAGCAACTTTAGAAAGCACAGAGGTCCCGCCTGACTTACCCGCTGTAGTGCAGCCTGCACCTCTGCAGTCTAATGCTCTTTCTGCAGAGCTCAGGTTCTGCTCCTGTGCATTTTCTGAGCCCCCCTTTCTGGTCATTTTGCTCACTGCATTTTGTCGGCCTTGCCTTTTTCCCCCCTGTGACCCTGAAGTTATGATCTGTGGAGTTCACCAGCTCTGCAGCAGGCTGCTGCTCATTGTTGCCCAAGCTTCATGTATGTTTGGAAACCATGCAATGTATGGAAATAGAATGTTTGGAAACGGTACTGGGTCACACAGAAAGCTCAGTGTTCAGGCGGTGATGTTAAGGTGATGGGGTCTTTGGAGGGATGATTAGGTTATTAGGAGGTGATTACGTCACTGTGACCTCAGCTCCCACAGATGCAGACTGTTGCAGAGAGTAAGTCTCTCTGGCCTCCCAATTTGCCATGTGACCCCTCTCACATATACAACTATCATAACGTCATTGCCCCCATGCTGTGATGTAAGCATGAGGCCCGCACTATAGGTCAAAGGGACCATTAGCACCTGATCTTGTACCATCAGCCTCAAAAACTATGGGCTGCACCAACCTGAGTTTTTTTTTTTTTAAATGAAAATATCCAGGGATTCCATTGTAGCAACAGAACAGTAGCGTCAGAGTCTGAGGACCCCATTTCCCAGGCTGTCAAGAAACTATATAAGGAGAGTTCTGGTCTGGGATCCACATCTGTGATGTGGATGGATGGCTGTCAGGGCAGAGCCCTGGTCCCCTTGGCTCCCTGACTTCTGTGTTTGCAGAGTCTAGATAGAGGCTTACCCACACAGAAGTGACAGAGTACGAAGCACAAGGTGCTTGGATGCTCACAATCACCAGTGCGTGTGAAGAAGAGCATCTCATTTGTCGTCAGGAGACTTTTTAGAATTCACGTTACATATATAGAGAAGGAAGAAAATCACTTCAAATATCTAGATATTTCTACCCCCCCCTCCAAAGTAGAAATCTGTATGCAAAAAAAGTTATAAACCACACAGATGGAGCTTGACACAGGAACTTCTTGTCTGTGGACTAACTGAAAAAGCGAAATGTGTTGCCAAGAAAACAAAAAAAATTGTCAAAGAAGTTCTTACAAATCACAAATTCCTGCAGACATCGTGCATATATTACGGGCCAGCTGTGTGCTAAGTCGGTGGCTTCAAACGCTGAATTTTTAAAAGTAAGACTTTGGAAAAGGCAAGTCATCATGAAACATGCTAAATATCAACTTAAAGCTTGTTAAAAAAACTTCTCAGAAATCGAGAAGTTTCTTTTTCCTCAGTAAATTAGAACTTATGATTTTTTCTTTTTGAAAAAAAAAAAACAACTAAAACTCTCCCCGAGATGGAAGTAAATTGGAAAAACTACCTGGGACACACATTTTGTGTTCTTCAAGGCTGTGACCCTGTGAATGCAGGACTAGATATTCCTGTTTAGTTTCTGAGACAGAGTCTCATGTAGCCTCGGCTGTTCTTGAATTGTTACGTAGCTGAGGATGGTTGCGAATCTTCTGCTTCTAACCCTCACCAGTGCTAGGATTACATGCCCATATGCCACCACCCCCACACTGAGATGCTCTCTCTCTCTCTCTCTCTCTCTCTCTCTCTCTCTCCAAAGGCATCTCTTATCTCTGGCACAGGTTGAAAGGCTAGTTGATGGCAGGTCATTGGTAACAGCAAAGCAATGTCACCTTCCAACCCATAAGGCACAGCGAGTGAACAATTCTGTGCCAGGTAGACCTGTGGCTGAAGGGAGGCTCTGGAGACTAAGATTCAGCACCAACTCCACCTGACAGAACCACGTTCCTAGAGTTCAGCCAAAGGGAGCGTCTCTTTCCAAATTGCACAAAAGTGATTCTGGGGCTCACAGTTTGTCTACACCCTTCTCTATGCAGCCAGGCCCACTGCACTAGTGCCTGCTCAGGTTCACAAGCACCAGGGTCCCTGTTGATTCTTGGGGTGGTTTGAATATGCTTGGCCCAGGGAGTGGCACTATTAGGAGGTGTGGCCTTGTGGAGTAGGTGTGTCACTGTGGGGTGGGCTCTGGAAGGCAGTAGTCTGCTCCTGGCTTCTTTTGGGTGAAGATGTAAAACTCTCAGCTCCTCTAGCTACAACGCCTGTCTGAATGCTGCCACGCTTCCTGCCTTGATGATCACGAACGGAACCTCTGAACCTGTAAGCCAGACCCAATAAATGGTTTCCTTTAGAGAAGTTGCCTTGGTCATGGTGTCTGTTCACAGCAGTAAAACCCTAACTAAGACACTTCCGGAGGCATTGCTCCTCATCCCAGACATCGCCGGTTGCTCCGATCACTGCACACTACGTACCCACTCGCAGTTTGAAGTCATTGAAGGAGTGCTTATTAATGGCGTCCAGCTTCCCCACCAGGGCATACGCAAACTCCACCATGGTACCTATGTGCATGTACTGACGCTCGGGCTCCTATAAGAGAGCAGAGGCGTCCGTACAGGGTTAGAACCACGGAATGGCATTGTCACTCAGTCAGGAGCCTGGGCCCATCCTGAAGGAAGGACTCACACCTTTGTGGGAGTTAAACCTCACCTGAAGGAAATATTTTATCTGAATCTACTGTTGGGGTCAAAGCATGACATTAACCTGTGGAACCCATTGGACTAGCATCTCAGGCGTCTTCGGGAGAAAGCATCGTGGTTCAGAGATGTGGCCCACCTCAGATCTCCATTCTTTGACATGCAAGGCACTGGTAGCAGTTAACTTCGAGAGCAGCTAGATCCTCACTGTCCACATACCCAACCTTACCGAGGCTGGCCCTGCTGCTCGCCTGGCTCTGGGTTCTATTGCTTTAGCCTGCTTTGATGATGGAGGTTGGTTCTCACCATCTGGAGCAGGCCCAGCATTCCCCGATGGCAGCTGTTAGCCCACGGGGGCCCACGGTAGCTCTGGGAACACACTCCTTCCTTTTGCCTGTTCAGGACCCAAGGTGGGCATGCTGAGGGCCGAGTCTTGTGAGGAAGTCTAACCTTAGACACTCAGGATGTGATTTCATATCTTTGGAAATCTTTAAACAGGCCATTTAGTGAGGTTACTAGATTGAGCCTTAACCTATGGGATGGACAGTCCTGTAAGAATAGATTGAGATCAGATGTACATAGAGGGACAACCGTGTGAGGACTCAGGAAGTGGCTGCCATCTAGCCAGGACAGATGCCTCAGGAGGTGCTCCTCAGGAGGTGCTCCAGAAGCACCTTGATTTTGAACTTCTAAGACAATGAGCACAGAGGGCTAGCCACCAGTTGATGTAGACTAACACAGAGGAATCCTGTCCTTCATTCACCCCTGAGTGTTTTATGAAGCACTTCATATGAAGTTACATATATATATATATATATATATATATATACACACACACACACATACACACACACACATATATGTGTGTATATGTGTATATGTGTATGTATATACACACACACACACACACACATACATACTACTTTTTCTTGCTGTGTATTTAACAAACATCCATCCCAAATGACAGACCATTTTCTCTATAATGCACATGGCCTTGGGCATCTCTCCATAGATGAGGAAGATGAAAGCCAATTATTGAGCTTCTATAGGAGTGAGGTAGGGGAACAGGAAGATAGCAGGCATAAACCTTTCATTCAAGAAAACAGGAAGTGGAGACAACCCGGGGAGCAGCTGACAGGAAGGGGACAATGACGTGAGGGCGACTTGGTGAATCACTTGGTGAATCGGCCCAGGACTTCAGTATGGACTTGGGAAAGGCGCCTGACTAAAGCAGGTTCCCACTGTGTCTCTATTGATTGAGCTGAAACCTCAACCCTGTGTTCTGGGGCTTTCCTGGGAATCACACAGTGTTTATCTGCACTGCTGTCTCTACCATGGATAGGGCTAACGGCGTCTCTCTGTCCCCTGGGGGGAGGGATGGTGGGTCAGAGAAAGGTTAGTCTAAGCTGAGAACTACTGAAGTAAATAATGTAAACGTGAGAGGACAAGAGAGATTAAGGTTCTTATTAAGAAAGATTTCTTCAGTTCATCAGCTGAACACCATTCTAGAGAAAGCAGACAAATGAGGCAGTACCGTTACCATTGTCTTAGGGTTACTTCTGCTGTGATGGAACACCATGACTATAGGAACTTGGGGAGGAAAGGGCTTATTTGGTTTACACTTCCACATCACTGTTCATCTTAGAAGAAAGTCAGAATAGGAACTCAAAACAAGGCAGAAACCCGGAGGCAGGAGCTGATGCAGAGACCATGGAGGGGTGCTGCTTACTGACTTGCTCCTTGTGGCTTGCTCAAGCCTGCTTTCTTGCAGAATCCAGCACCACAAGTTCAGGGATAACACCAATCGCAATGGGCTTGGTCCTTCCACATCAATCACTAATTAAGAAATACCTACAGCCAGATCTTATAAAGGCGTTTTCTCAATTGCTCCCTCCTTCGCAAATAACTCCAGTCCATGTTAAGTTGACACAAATTCAGTCAGCCTAACTATAAATTTTTACAAAAGATTCTGGTAGAGATGCAGTGTTAAATAATCATCATCATCATCATTATCATGTTATCTAAGGAAGATTCATTCTCTGCTTGGTGCTCTGAGGAACTCTGGTCATACCTGATGGCTTTTTGCAGAGACATCTACCCACTGCCTCCGGTGAGCAGAGACCCCTGTATGCTGTTATCCTCAGCTTATGCTGGCAAAGGTGTTCTGTGAATACTGCCTGAGTCAGACAAAAGCAGATTCAACTCTGCGTTCTCCAGTCAGTGGATATGTGATTTTTGGGTGAGTCACTTAACTTCTCTGAGTTTTGATTTTCTCACTTAGAAAGAGAAAAACTAAGATGGAACAGCTGTGTAATTGGACTCACAACAGGTTGGAAATCGCACCTGGTGTTGAGAACTTAGCCAACTATCTGGGGCTAGCGAAGTCATGGATGTTAGAGAAGACCTTACTATGTAGACCAGCATAATCCCTAACTGTTCTGTAAATAAAGGACGTTATGGACAGTTATCCTGTGTGCACAGCTAAGTGTAGTTGTCGCCCTTCACCAAAGCAGACACAATGTGACAGACACAATGTGACAGAGACAATGATGGAAATCCACAATTGACCACAATACAGAAAATGACTGACCCTGGGGTACCAGGCCAGCAGAAGCATTTACAATACAACTCTTGCAACCAAAAGTTCAGGGAACACTGAAGAAGACAGGGAAGAAATACTGTGACCAGGAAGTCACTGTGAATTGAATTCATATTTCCTAAATGACAGGGAAGCTTTGCCCATGATCCCTCGACAATATGGCTGCCTAAATAAGATGAGATATCACTGATAGACAGTAATGTGGAAATCTCACGGGACCACATGCCTAAACAAAGAAATACAGGTAACCAATGACTAAAGAAAGGGAGAATTAGCCCTGGCCAGGGATGAGACCTTTAAACTACTTCGCTAATACAAACTGGTGAGCCCTGAAGTCATATTCACACAAGGAACACTAAACAGACTTGGCAGCTTGTATTTCAAGATTTATGTATGTGTACGTATATATGTGTATGTATATATACATACACTGTATACATATATGCATATACACATATATATGTATATACACACACATATATACATACACATACATAAATATGTAAATATACACACATGCATGTAATAAATATGTAAATAATATGCATGCAAATAATACGTATAACATGCATGTAATAAATATGTAATATAGTATTATTTACATAATAAACATGTAAATAATATGTATAATATTATGTAATAAATATGTAACAAACATAATAAATATCTAATACATTTATAACTTGTATATAATAAATATATAATAAATATGAGTAATGATAAATAATAAATATTAATAAATATATAAAATAAATATGTAAACAACACATGTGTAAACAATATGTATAATATGTATGTAATACATATGTAATAAACATAACAAATATCTAATAAACATGTAACATGTATATAATAAATATATATAAATAATAAACATAAATAATAAACAACAATAAATATTAATAAATATATAAATGCTATGTATGTAAATAATATGTATAATATGTATGTAATAAATATGAAGAGATATACATATATACATAAATATGTAAATATATATTTATGTATGCCCTGTACCTATTGGGCTTGTTGCTAGGCAGCACCTGATAGAGGTATGGGTGGCAGAGATGCAGCTTACCTCCTTGTGCCTGGAAATGAAGAGCAAGAGAAAGATGCCGGGTCCTAATACTTCCTTCAAGGGTAGTTTTCAATGGATCTGTCTCCGAAAGGTATTGCCATTCTTCAGTGCACCAACAGGCCTCTAGAGACCAAGCCATTACCAGGGAACATTTATCAACACCTAGGCAGGGAGCTGGCTACCTTGGGGTGGCCTAATTCAGGACTTTCCCTCTCTCTGTGTAGGGAGTCTCTCACACTTTGGAACGACTTTGACAGTGGACAAAGCGTCTGGTAAGTCAAGAGTCCTTGAGAGTCTCAGTTGCACAGCTGAGAGGGATGGCTTGTTTTTTTCCCCTTCTGTTTTCAGGTCCCTAGTAACAGCACAGAAGCAGAAAGAAGTTTGTTTTCCTATCATACTGTGAAAGCTATGGCGTTTCGACAAGAACACACAGCCTCCACCCTCACTTAAGCGAAGAGTGAAACTGCCCTTCACCCTTCCCAGGAAGTGGGGCTACCAGCTCCGGTGGGCACTTTGGCTTCTGTAACCTGGCAGTGGGAGAGCTCAGCGGATACTGAGATGCTTCTCTTTCTACCAGTGGGTTTCTGCTGGCATTTCCTGTACTCTCTGTCTCTCATGTTGAAACTGCTGTATCAACTCTTCATTTCTACACTTTAATCAGAACAGCAGTCATCAACAATACCTTGGACTAGGCGCACAGTGAAAAGAAGTCCCCTGTTGGGTAACAACAGCCACTTAAGATTCCTAGCAGCTGTACTGGGCGGCTCCTAACTTGGGCATTGAAGACGTGGTGGCGGTTGAATCTCTGGTTCACTGCTCTGCCAGCAAGCTCTAGTTAAGGATGTCCTGTATGAGCCAGCTCAGATTTTTCAGGGGCTCATGTGTAGCCTGAGGCCGAATTGGGCTGGCTGGTGATGGACAGTGTAGAAAGGAGAAACATGAGCCTTCGAATTCTGGGTGGGGCTGGAGGTCCATCTCCGGATGCTAACTGGTCCTAACCAAACCTGAAGCCTAAGTCCTGATACCTGTTTTGTTCACATTTAGTAAGCAAATGAATTAATTTAAATACTATCTGAATGGACTATTTTAAAATTAAAATCATTAAGAAAAATGGATGCCAAGGTTCGATGCAGACCCAACCCCTGGTGCTTGCACCCTGGTGAGACAGGAAGCTTTCTCTCTTGCTAGGTTCTCCCTTCCCAGGTTTGCTCCAGCCCTGGATGTTACATCCTTCCAAAGGGGCGTTGTGCTGTATGCAGTTTGGAAAACAACAGGACAGAAGCATGGGATTAAATGAGCTTTCTTCCTTGTGTATTGTCTTTGACTTCCTGGTAGAATCGGGCGAGGAAGATATTAAAACCACTAAGAATTACCACCAGTAATAATACAGACTTCAGATAAGGAAGGGGCTTCCTCTGCAGGCAGTGGACCTACAGAGCTCTACAGAGGTGGAGCGAGGGAGGTAGAACAGCTGAGGGCCGATCATGGAAGAGCAAATGGAGGGAAGCAGCTACTTCTGCTCCTGCTGTTCATTGTTATCAGAACCAACAATGGGTGTGAGCCATCATTCACTTCAGTGACCATCATTCAGAAATGGTCTTTAAAAAGGCAACACTCTGCAGGTCATAAAACTATCCTTGGCCCACCATTTGGCTACTGTGGGTTGGGGTCTAAAAGTCCCAGAAAGGAATCAATGTGGTGGTTTGTCAGGACTAAGCTTTGAGAAGCCTGAGGTCACAGGGGTAAAAGTGAGGGCCACAGGGGTGGGCCAACTCCCAGTTTGAACCATGATAGACTTCCTCAGAGGACTTTTGGTCACCAGGGCACAAGTCACAGAACAATGGGAGAAGTCTAGAATGCGAGCTGATTCTTTGTCTCTCATGACAAATGCCGGATTTTCTTAAGAACAACAGTCAGCTCTTAAAGGTGATGCCATCTTCGAGTAACATTATCTTAGTGCTTAAAATAAGAATTCCCTGTTCCATTTTAAAGAGGAAATGAAGGGGAGCAAAGGCTGGGACTAAAGCCTGGCCTGGCTGAATGCTGACAGGACTCTTTGTATTTAATTTGCGGGTAGATAAATCAGGATGTTGTTCTGCCAATAGACAATGCTGAAGCAATTATAAAAGAAAACCAAATTCCAAATGGCCATAATTCACATTCTTTTGCCTCCTTTTGGACTTAAGAAAATCCAATTAATTCTTGAGAAGGTCTACATATTCTGCAAATTGAATGTTTGGGCTGTGAATAGTAAATATTTGGTCACATAAATATATTTTGCTT
Organism: Apodemus sylvaticus; assembly: GCF_947179515.1. Taxonomy (NCBI): domain Eukaryota; kingdom Metazoa; phylum Chordata; class Mammalia; order Rodentia; family Muridae; genus Apodemus; species Apodemus sylvaticus. Next base: position 9,195,234 of record NC_067487.1, on the reverse strand, counting down.
ATAACTTTAGGTACAAACTATTTAGCACATTTTAGAGATGTGGCATTCCCTTTTTCCTTTTTTTTTTTTTTAAAGAAAAGATAACTAACATTAATATTGACATTTTTTACCTCATAAAATGCAATGGAGTTCCTTTATAGAAAGCCATCATTGTATGACCTGTCAAAATTCTAATTAAAAATTGTAACCACAAATAGCCTCTACTGGATAGACATTTCTTGCATGGATATAATATTTCATTTACGCCCCCAATAGCTCTTATCTCAGTTCAACCAGAGAGGACAAGGGCATCATCCTGGGAGACGGAATCTGTATTACCATTATTAGCTCCTTTATTGCCTACGAAGACCATGGCTTAAATGAAATATTTGAATAGTAATAGTAGATGTCATCTTCCCAAGAGCCTTATGAGTGAAGGGGTGGATATTTGTCTATATATAAGGAGACAGATGCAAAATCCAGCTGTTTTCTGTTTATGCTGAAAACCATCACTGGCAGACTACTGCCTGCTCAGAAGGCAGATTTCTAGATCAGGCACAAGAGGACATGTTCAGAGATACAGTTCACGAGGGTAGAGGGATGGGGCTCTGAGCGGGGAGTGAGTTGCTAAGGCAGGATAGAAGCAGAGATGCCTAATGGTGCTCACATTCATGTTCAGGTATGAACACAGCAGGTGGAGAGCATCAAGCAAGGACAGATGAGGAGGAAGGCAAAGTAGTGTTAGTGGCAGCTGTATTCCAGACAGACAGACAGAAAGACAGACAAAGAGGCGTGCATGCTACATTTGGACACTGGTCTGCACTCTGCTGCGTAGTTCTTGTTCTCTTTACTGCCTTGGTCAAGTCTGTGACTGCTCCTTGCCAGTTTCTCTAGATGCGGGATGTTCCAGAGAGTTTATCAGTTAATATTTGGATTGCGACAGCCATCACCAGATATCCAAAACGTACACTTTGGATTTCCTGGTCTCCGTCTGTGCTGCTCAGCGGTGCCCAGAGGACCAAGATGGATAGTTTCTGGCAGTGCTATGCTGTGCATCGTTGGAGCCCGAGGCAAAGGAAGAGGGCCTGTCCGCACATCAGGATTTCATGTTACATTTAGTAGCTAAGGTTTTCTAGGTCATTAAAGGCATGGACAGAGTCTGTTCCTTTCTATTAAAACAGAAAGTAAAAACTTATAATGATCTCTGCTTTGATTATAAATGAGATTCTCACATTAAACAATGTTGCATTTTAAAACCTCTATTTGACTTGAGCATATTACTGTGATGTGGAAAAAAAAAAACCAAAACTATTAAAAATATGCAAGAGCATGCATAGGGCTTTTGCCTCAGGCTCTAAGCCTGGCTTGGGAGGTTACTACCAAGAGTCCATGCGTGAGAATTTCTTAGGTTTCTTTTACTGTTTCTTCTCCTTTTTCTTAATGATCAGTTAGTGTAGTCATTGAAATATTTCTTGGAAAGACATCAACCAAAGTGGAGGACAGATGGTCACTGAGTCAGGGTAATTTGAAAGTTACTTCTTGTGCTGCTGTGGCGATGCGAAGGAGACCTAACCCCACGAACCACATGCTTGAATGCTTTATCTCCAGTGGGTGGAAATATTTGAGAAGGATTAGGAGGCGTGACCTTGTTGGAGGAGGTGTGCCACTGAGGGTCAGCTTCTATGTTTGAAGGTCCATGCCATTCAAGTTGGCTCTCTCTCTTTCTCTGCCTAATGGTTGTTGTTTCAACATAAAGGGTGTCAGCTCCTGCTCCAGCACCATACCTGCCAGCCTTCCACCATGCTTCCCACATGATGGTCATGGATTCAGTCTCTAAAGCTGTAAATCAGCCTCACGTGGCCTTGGTCATGGAATTTCCTCACAGTTAGAAAAGTGACTAATTCAGCTGGTTAGTTTTCTGTTTGTGTTTGTTTGCTTTGTGAACATGACTCTTTCTTGGGAAGAGGAACTCTCAGTTGACAAAAAGTACCTCCATCTGATTGGCCTGTAGACAAGTATGTGAGGATGTGAGGGCATTTTCTTGACTGATATGGGAGGGTGCATTGTGTATGGTGCCATCCTTGAGCAGGTGGTCCTGTATAGTGTAAGAAGGTGGGCTGAGCAAGCCAGTCAGCAGAACTCCACTGTGGCCTATGTATCATTGAGTGCCTCCAGGTTCCTGCCTTGTTCCTGGACGATGGGACTACAGACTTCAAGATGAAATAAACCATTTCCTCCCTATGTTACTATTGGTCATGGCATTTCACCACAGCCATAGAAACTCCAACATCAGACACCTCTTGACTCAGAATTACTCTTTCTATTCTTTGTCTGTGAATGCTAGGATGGGAACAGACCTCCCTGTTATTTCTGGGGGATTTGCGAAGGCTCAGGTTGTGTGTCCATTCTTCCAATGGAGGTGGACATGACCTGAGAATGTGGGGTTCAGCCCTTCCTACCTCTGAATTCCACCTGCTTTCAGGAAACCATGTTTCTGGTGTGTTTCATGCAGTACCTGGCAGAGAGAAGGCTTCATGGAAAACTACGCCAAGATGCTTAGGACGTCTGCTCTCCTGACAGGGTGGTATGGTCTTACTGATCTCTTCTAACAATCCAACAAGTAACACAGACATGTCTACACTAACATAGAAACAGAACACTGCAAGAGAAGAGTCTCAGCTCCTGGTTGATTGAAAATAATCAAAGTCCATGGACCTAGGGGAAAAGGTACTAATATTATTTTGCTAAAGGAGCACAGCAGTAAAATGACTCCAAATGACACAGTGCTGTACCCATAGGAAGAGCATTTCTCAACATTCATCAGAAAAGCTTCTTTTTGTAGTAGATGAGAATTAACAAAGAGACCCAGAACTGGACAATGTGAAGAGAGGGAGAGACTTCAGATCATTCAGTCTTAAATATGTCTATTTGTCTGATATCAACAAAATATTGATTGCTTCGTCTTCTCTACATAATCAGAAGACTCTAAGAAGTCTCCAGACCTCTTGCCTCCTTTTCCATCTTAGGACCATGAACAGTCAGCTACAGGCAGTACACACGATAGAGTTCTGGTGGTTTTGGTTACAGGACAACGCCTCGACACAGCCATGCATTGTATGGTAGTTGACATCTGTGTACCTACCTGGGCATGCTCCTGGCTGGGTACAGCACTCAGACCCGTGGCTGCCATGTATGTGCTACCAATGGTCTTGATCTTTTCGACACCACTGAACTTTGGCTTGGAAAGCAGCTGCAGAGCAAAGACAATCATTCAGTCACTCAGCTGGGTGCTGACCGGAAGCCTAGGTGCTCAGAGCCATTCTAGGATGCTACACCACAAAAAAGGGGCAAGCCATCCTCCCGCCTTGAGCACGCAGGAAACAAACATTTTTATGCATTTCACAAGTGTGTCACCTCGGGGAGAGGAAGATAACACAATGACGTGCTTGGGAAACACACAAATTGTCAAACTCAGGTAAAGAATCAGAGTAAATTATGATGCAAGAGATAGTGGCTGGAAATAAATCCCCAGCTCCGTGCATGAAAGGCACCAGTACAACACTGATTCAGTGTGTAAGGTCTTTCCTTCACGTTCTGCAATGATCAGAGCTGAGGACAGTCTTTGACAGCTGAGCGCTGGAGGTGAGGAAAATAAAGACCTCACCCTTCCATTGGCCCCAATCTAACATTTCTGTCTCAGTGTCAGCTATAGGCTTCTGCATTCACCCGTCTTCTGGCATGGTGGGAAGGCTAAAGCTAGGCAGAAGCCATGGAGGGATAGTAGGGATGGGAGGAGACTCATTCAGGAGGCCAGGCTCAAATGAACAACAGCAACCAAGGACCAGGGGCATGCTTTCTCAGTCCTCTGCTACTCAGAGAATAATCTTCCAGGCTTGATGACAAAGAAATTATGTGAGAAAATCCTGGTGCCACATATCCACACAGCCACTGTCACTCATTTGTCAATATTGGGAAGACGCACTCTTGCTGCAGGCAGGCCGCAGCTAACACGCCACTGCCTTTCACTAGACATGTGTCTTTGATGGTCATGAGTCCTCTGTGATCATCCACGGGGAACTCACAGTGGAGATGGGTTGGGGAGAGCACACAGGGCCCAACAGATACTTGGAACTGCATAGCTCCGAGACCAGCATGTTATACAACATCCTCACTGATCCCGAAGCTGCATTGCAGAATCAGGGTGAACATACTCTCACAGCTGACAAAGGTCCTCTGTTTTGTATAATATCAATAAGAATGGTGCAGCTGCAATGGCCCTGAAATCACACGTGTGGGTTTTTCTTTCTTATCAGAAAATAGGGCATATTATTCTCTATTAGAACATCACAAGTTGAATAATGATACCTATTTCAAAGTCTAAACTATGTTTCATGTCCACTCTGGAAAATGATGTATTACCCACACATAATGCTTTGTCAACTATAAAGTCTGCCATTCACAAACACCTCACTTTGGCATCTGCCAGAGACCTTAAAATATGCACAGTGATGTCAATAATTTACTTCTATAAATAGGTTGATTATATTTTAATATACAAAGGGTCGGGCAATTGTTTTTCTTGAAGCTTAAGCCTTTCTTGAAAGTCGTCCTAGTGAATTAGATGCAGATTTAATAGCTGCTCCCTGCAGTTACATTAACTTCAAAATAAAATGTAATTTCTCATTTTCTCCCCCCAAATCATCCAGTGAGTGAGGTGCAGATTATGACTGAGTCCAAGCTACCAAGAGTTAGGTGGGAAGACAAGTCTGAAAGTACGCCACTGTCCAGAACTGATTTCACCTGTGTAGGAAGCACACACTGTGGGGGTGGGGCACCCCTGCTCTTCAGGTAAGTCTTAGCACTTACGTCATCAAAGTCAGCAATGATCTCATTCAGGAGCCGGAGGCATTCCAAGCCTTCCTTGTTCACGTCTGACTCTGTGTAGAATTCCTTGAAGTCCGGAATGGAGGCAAACATGACGCAGACACAGTCATAGGACTGGTGGTATAGCTCCTGTGTGGAGAAAGAGAGGACTTGAACACTTGGTGACCTCCAGGAAACCCCCCTCAGATGTGTGGCCTTGTGGAGATGATGATGTTCATGGAGAGGGGGAACCTCTCCCTGCCAGCTACACAGGCAGCATCAGCCACTCAGTGCAGCCTTCACTCAAGGCTGCCCATCTGCTTAATGGAACCTTCTTCATGCATCCTGGAAGATGTTATTGATACATGCCCCAGTGACCATAAGTATCCCAATCCTGAGCCCTTCAATAGCTTCCACTGAGACAGACAAACCTTCAAAACGCAGATACAAGTTCCCTCAGCCACCAACTATCAGGAGTGCCTGTGGGAAACCTGTCCTCTCTACCTCAGTTTTCATCTTCCAGAGGCTGCATTAGGACAAAGTGACATTCAGATGACTGAAGAGAAGTAAAATCCATTCCTCATAGAACAGTACTGTATTACAATAGTGTGTTATGGCCCCATCCTTTGGATGTAAGTCTGCGTTTTCCTTTTTATTGGCTCTTGGAAGGAAGTGATTCCTTTAATTTCAGCAGAAAGGATGAATGAACCACCCCCACCAGGCCACTTCTTCACATGGCATGAAACCCTGACTGTATCTATTTGGAATATCTTTTCACTTCAAGTAGACAGAGACTTCTGGTCCTTTGTATAAAGACAGTAAAACCGCAGCACCCAGCACACGGAACTTCAATTGTATAGTGTTGTCTTCACATCAAGGCTTCAGAGACAAGGGCTGTGGGTGGGCTCATCCCGGGTGTGGAGGGCCTGTTCACAGCACAGGCATAGTGGCTTGGTGCCGCCGTGTTTGCAGTGCAGCATCGAAGGGATGACTTTGCCAGGAAGTGTGTGGGAAATTTGTTTAAATCAGACAGACAGTCTCCCAGTCAGAGCCGCACTCAAGCGGCTGGGCCTCCCTGGCAGGGAGAAGGTTCAACTCTCTAAGAACACCGTGAGTGAGCTCTGCTCCACCAGGACCCAGGCCCATCCTTTGGGAGGATGCACGTGCAAACAGCACTGTAACTCCAGGTTTGAGTGCCTCGGAGAGGGACTAGTTTTTACCTCCATAATAAACACTTCGGGGCTTGGCAAACCCAAAGGGCGGTCATAACAGCTTCAAGGCAGAGCAGGTTTGCACCAAGCTCCCGCTCCCGGGAGCTCTGGGAGCTCTCATCGGATAGGGCGTTCAGCTGCTGTCTCCAGATTGGCAAACACTGCAAGAACAATAGCATCAAGGATCTCCTTTCTTCTCTGCGCTCAGTGTGGTTGAGATGGCCCGCAGTGCAGACATCGCTCGGCAAAGCTGTTCGGTGAAGTGAACTTCATTTCCTTTGTAGACAACTTGAAGGACCTGAGACTGCCGGGGCCAGGTTCCAAGAATGCTGGCTTTAGCTCAGCAAGCAGGGAACCAGCGAGGAGCGAGCAGCTAGGAGCTCATCTTGGCTGATAGCATTTAATAAAAGTAGTAAAAGATGCACTGATTGTTTTAAGGATAGGGGTACATGTACTCCACCCACTGGCATCAGTCAGGGGTCCCCTAGGAATGAAGTATAGATGGGGTAACAGCCACCACATACTGAATACCCATTTTATGACAGCATGGCCACTTTTTTGCTTAACTTTTTCTTTTTTAGATATTTGCTTTATTTACATTTCAGATGGTATCCCCTTTCCTTATTACCCTTCCAACCTCCCCATCCCCATTCCTCCTCTCCTTCCTCCCCCGCCTCAATTTCCTGACTTGCATTCCCCTATTTGGGGACTCGCACCTTCACAGGACCAATGGCCTCTCCTCACATTGATGTCTGAAAAGGCCATCCTCTGCTACATATGTAGCTAGAGCCATGGGTCCCTCCATGTGCACTCTTTGGTTGGTGGTTTTGTCCCCGGGAGCTCTTGGGGTAGAGGTTGGTTCATATTATTGTTTCTAGCATGGCCACTTCTATGCACACGATACTTTCACTAATACAGATTACTGCCTACAGATAAGGAAACTGAGGCACAGAGCAATTGCATTAGTTCTGTAAAGCTGAAATCACTCAGGTTGATCATGGGGGCTACCCTCATAAAGGTTCGATTGATACTTTATATAAAATTTACCAGATGACTGTAGGGTGGCTATGCTCTCTGTAACCGGGCACCTAGTACTGTGGATCCTGTGACTTCCCATTTATCTCCCCCCACCCCCTGGAGTCTTGAAGCTGTCTGGGAGTGGGACAAGATGGGACTATCATTGTCCTGACTCAGATTTGATCTTCATGTTGTCTCATGCTGTGGTTCTCAGGTGGGAATCTGTAAGAAAATCAGCTCTGGGGTTTCTAAGAATGTGGCATCAACACTGAGCAGATAGCGTCACCCTTAAGGACGGACTCTGAGTATCCACTTTGAAAAGCTTAGGGGATGTTCTGTTGTGTGACACCCCCCCCCCATGACCAGCTGGGGTCAGAAGCAAGTGGAACTCAGAGGGGTTGAGGAACCCAAAAAGGCTTTCAGCTGGCTTGAGAGGTGAGTTAGGACCAACCCCTGCATTAGTGGCAGGCCATACGTGCAACGAGAGTTCCTGAGTGGACACTGCTCATCCCCTCTTCTGACAAAGCAGTCATCTGGAGTGGTTAGAGAAATGCCAGGGGTCAGTAGGGACACTGTGTCTCTGCTTCTGAGATTCAGGACTCCTAGATGACTACACCCAAAACCAAGGGACCTCCAGTGGGTCTCCAGATTCCTTGGCGCTGATGAAACCTGAAGGCTTGGACACATAATCTGAACTCATGGACAGCTCTCATCCGTTGCTTCCGGCATGGAGCCAGAGCAGACCACATTCTGACTGGTGGGCGTCCTAAGCTTGGGATGCAACTCTCCAGAGGATCAGGGGACTGGATGGAGACAGGAACATGACTCTTGAGAAGATCCCGCAGTTCAACTGGGAATGAGTGACTCACATAGCTCTCACAGAGCATCACCAAACTCAGATGCGTACACATATGATAACACTATTGAAATGCCAGGACTGGAAGTATCGTCACCAAGAAATCTTCTGTGTTCATCGTCTCTGTTAATTTGCAAATGTACCAATCTCTCTCCTGATGCTGAGCTAAAAGCCTGAAATAACCTTGAGGGTCTTCTTGTCACTCAGGCTAATTCAATACATCAATAAAATGTTCTGACTGAAGAGTGATCAAAAGTCTGGACCAGTTGACCTGTGTGGTGAGGAGCTGGGTACAGTAGGCTCTTGCTCACTATAACTGACACTTCCTTTGCCAGCCAGGATGGTGAACATGGGGAGGAAAGACGGTTGGGGTACAGGCCAGTTTTCCATTGACTGTGTCACCCTGGGCAGCAACACCTTGTTTTGCCTCCATACATGTTTGTGACGGTTTGCTGATGACTACTTACTGCTTTCTCATTACTGGGCTCTTCACCTGTGCCCCACGGTAATAGCATACACACACCTAGCTGTGGCTCTTCACCTGTGCCCCACGGTAATAGCATGCACACACCTAGCCATGATCCCCCAGTCTTGTGCTCTCAGACCATTCTAGATTCTTGGATGGAGTCTGTTTTCCTATCCAGGGAATTTGGTGAAACAGGACCTAGGTCAAGCCCCTGTTGATGCTCCTTTGCAGCCTCGGTGTCTGAGAAGAACAGCATCTTTACTCTTCAAGAACCTTACAGTGTAGTTATAGTCCCAACCTTTGACCTCTGTGGGCCTAGTCACTCAGACATAGTTTGTTGTTGGCATTTTATCTCTATCCTGAGTTTCAGGAGCTTCCCAGGATCACTCAGAGCCCTCTGTCGGTCAGTCAGTCAGTCAGTCAGTTGGTCGGTATTAGACTACAAGTTATGGGAGGGGCCTCGTTATGGCCCTTGGAATGAGTCTCATTTTAACTAATTCTTTTCTTTTTCAATATCTAGTTTCTTACTCAGTTCCACACAGGTCAAAACCTATAACTGAGTCTCAAGTGGAGCATGCACAAGTTTTGCCCACCGTTTAGTAGCTTCTTTGGAACACAAGACTGAATGTCTGTGTTTAATGCTCCGTACCACAAGCATGCACACACACATGCACTCACACATACACTATTGAGAAAGGTTGCAGTAGTTAGGGACACAGGTAAAACGGCCACATAGACCCTACTTTTAAGGTGCTGAAAGTTGGAGAGGTAAACAATTGCAGAAAACATAAAAACAAATGGAGAAGACTGGGGTTTATGCCCAGAAATGTCATGCTTGGGGTGCCTCACCAGGCTGGGAAGAGTTAAGTGTGTCCTGGAAAGTGTCTGCAGCTGTGTTGATGTTTTCTCTTCTAGGCTTAAGCTACTCCACCATGGTCTCTTGTCTCACTCACTCACTCACTGATCTCTGTATAGATTGTTTATCACCGTGATCCAAATCCGTCAGGCAATACTAATCTGTTCAGGAGCTCATGTGATTAATATCTCCCGAGAGTGCAGTGTAAACCAATCTGCCCCTCACATGGGTAAGGAATGCTTTGGGTGTTGGGCTGGAAGTCCTTGAAGGGCTCTTATTTACAGAGAATATCCACAGTGTCTGCTGGTCAAGCCTTGGTTCCCTGAAGGAGACCACCTGGCTAAACATACCCAGGAAAGGGTCGGCTGGGTGACACATGCAGTCTTCTCATCTAGAGATGAGAGTGGGCTCTGATCTGTGTTTAAGGCCTACACAGTGGAGAGGACCACCCGCCCCTGGGTTCCCATCAGGAGTTCAGTATTTATAGGGCAGGGCTATGGGATGTCCAGATTCAAGAGGAGAGCAAGGGTGTGCCATGAAGGGTGTGTCCGTGAAGGGTGTGTCCATGAAGCTGGGTTCAGAGCAACGGCAGGCTCTGAGCAGAGGCACAGGGAATGACAGCCATCGAAACGAAAGCTTCAGCAAATTGTTACAGTGATCAAATAATTATTGAGTCCTAGATATGAGGGCAGATAATATTTCTGCTTTATACAATGAGATACAATGGGTAGAGGGAAAGAGACACACTGAAGGACCTTGGCTGATATAGGTGATGACAAGCCCCACCATTTTACCAGGAAGTTTTATTATCAGAAAATTACTGTGTAGTGAAGGATGATTAAAGCTACCAGCACTTGCCCCACCCCCACACACTACAGCACAGAGGAATAAGAAGCTGCTTCCTTGGTCTCGGTCTGATGCGGTGGATGCAGGACCTTGTGTGATATTCTGTGCCTGCCTCTCTCGGATTCGGTACTAAGTATCCCATGACATCCACAGCCAAGCACAACTAGAGAAAGTCATCCTTTACAGATGGTGAGACCGAGGCTCAGATGGGGCAGGTTCCTGGATGAAGGCTGAGGAAGTAGGTAGCGCTGAGAGTAAGATGCGAAGCCATGCTGCCCAGCTCCAGGCTCCCTGGTCCCCTCACTCTTCTGATTGCTGCTGAGACAGAGCTGACTGTCAACCCGACTGGGCTGAGAAACACCTGAGATTTTTCTGGGACGCCTCTGGCTGTCTCTGTAATGGTGTTTTCAGAGATGATTAGACCGTGAGGGCTCTGACCTAATAGGGAGATCCTTCTGTTATCACTAGAAGGCAGGAACACAAGGAGGCAGAGCTGTCGGAGGAAGTATGTCATGTGGAACATACTTGTCCTCTTGGGGCTATGGCATGTTCTGTCTCTGCATACTACCTTTTTCTTTTTTTCCAGGCACTGTGATGGACTGAATCCCTTAAAACCATGAACTTTAACCAATTCTCTCATGTTTCACTCATATTGATGCAAAAGGAGTAAATGTTATTGAAGAAGCATTTCTTTTGGGTGCTTGTCCCCTTCCTGCCTGCATCCTGGCTCTCCCACGGTTTCCCTTCAGTCCTTCTATGCAGGCTGGAGACTTCTTCCCTGTCACTTGCTGCTTCTGTCTTACAGAAGTTTCTAGTACTTTCTTTTCAGAGTCAAGGATCCCTTCCTTACAAGTGAACTTCTCAGAACCTGAAAGCCACTCTCCTGATGTGCGTTGACAGACTGTGGCCCCAAGAGAAGCCAAGCGTGGCCATTCTGCTCTATTTCTGTATTTAGGACAGCCCCGGCTGACTCTTCAGGCGGGAGCAACAGAAGCGGCTGCATTAGTAGTCAAATGGACAGGGGTGGCAAGATGGCCAGGGGCGGCAAGATGGCCAGGGGCAACAGTGCTTGGTGTGCAGATATGGGTTTAGTTTATAGAAAGCATGGTAGACGGAAATAACCAGCCCAAAGATTGTCATCTGACCTTCACACGCACACATGACACATGCAAACATTCACTTACACATATCACTCTGGTAACACACAATAACAAATAGCTAACACCTGGGAACAGCTAGAGGTATAAGAGGCCACTATGATTTCTTAGTATGTCTAGTGATTTTAACTTCTTGTGATCAGCAACAAATAGGGTTCTGAGAAAACTGCTTAGGTCAGAGAAAACAAATGACAAGAGGAACACATGCTTCGACAGGATTGCTACACCTGCACCCTGAGACTTCTCAGCTGCTCCATTTTGATTCTCCAAATCGAATCTTATTTTATTTGTAAATTGTAAGTTAATTTTACTAATGGTACATCTCTACCTATAAGTGTGATACATTAAGCACCATTAAACCCCACAGCGAAGTCGACAAAAATTAATATACCCAGGAGACCGAACCATAAGCAAAGAGCAGTGGATAGAAATGCGAATGTCTGTTCCCACACTAGCTCGCAGCACGGGTGAGCTATTGCAAGCCCCCTCACAGGAGGATGCTTGCCGGCCTATTCTGCCAGGTTGAGTTGATCTGGGGATGAGTTCATCTGTCCAGTTTCCTCTGCTGCCTTCATATTCTCTCCCTCCCCCACAGGAGTACAAATCTCCTGTGGAGAAGACTGTGTTTAGCCAGATCTGGAGGCATAGGGCGATGCCAGCAGTGCTAAGCCCATGGTTTGAATGATGTGCAGTTAGAGATCTGTCCGTTTGCCCTTGCTGCTCAGCAGTATTACAGAAAAAGCAAACACCAGAGCACTTCATTGCTCAAACCACTTCCATATTTCAATGACAGTTGCAACACTGCTAAGTATGGGCAGACACAGGTCTGTGTGTTCTTGTATGGAAAACTCTTTTTCCCCCCTAAGGACTGCCTTTTTCTTTCTCTTTTTTTTAATTGGATATTTTCTTTATTTCCATTTTAAACGTTGTTATCCCCTTTCCCAGTCCCCCACCCCAAGCCCTCTATCCCATCCCCCTGCTTCCATGAAGGTATTCTCCTACCCATTCACCCATCCACCCACTCACTGCCCACTCCCCTACCTCAAATTCCCCTACACTGGAGCATGGGGCATCGAGCCTTCACAGGACCAAGGGTCTTTCTTTCCATTGATGCCTGACAAGGCCATTCTCTTCAACAAATGCTGCTGGAGCCATGGGTCCTCCATGTGTGCTCCTTGGCTGGTGGTTTAGTCCCCGGGAGCTCTGGTTGGTAGATATTCTTGTTCTTCCTATGGGTTTGCAACCCCCTTCAGCTCCTTCAGTCCTTTCTCTAACTTCTCCATCGGGGACTCCATGCTCAGTGTATGGAAAGCTCTTAAGTTCAGGATCTCATGACTTATCTTGTTGTCTTTGAAAGTCCAAGACCTTGAAAGTTTCCTAAGGAACCTGACAACATGGAAACGCTGGCCCTGGGACTTCTGGCTTATTTTGGCTTCCTGACTTGGACTCCATCACTGTGTGCTGGTATGGAAGTGTCCTCCGTGGATGGGGACAAAAGGCCAATTAGAGGACTTGTGTCGGAATGTTGAGCCTCTTAAGTCATCACGTTCAGAACTTGACATGATTAAGGAAGAAATTTTAAATTGCATTTCTGTTTGCACACGTGTGTGCCTGTGTGTATGCGACACTGTGAGCTTGTGGAGGTCAGAGGAGTTGGTCAACTAGTGGAGTTGGTTTTCTCTTTCCACCATTTGGGCCCTAGGGATGGAACTCCCATCATCAGGATTGGTGGCAATCACCTTTACCCATGTGTCACCCCACCAGCCCGGAAGAAATTCTTCATAACAAATTATTTGTTCCTTAGATATTAGAAGGTCTTGCATAGCCCTTTCCTTATTCAAGGCTATCCTTGAATTTGTTAGGCAGCTGAAGATGGTTTTCAACTTCTGATCACCCGGTGCCCCCGCCCCCACGGCCACCTCCCACATTCTGAGATCACAGGCATGCGCCATCTCATCTGGTTTGTGAACTCAGGACCTTAACAGGCATGCGCAGTCGAGTCTGGTTTGTGAACTCAGGACCTTACCAGGCATGCGCAGTCGAGTCTGGTTTGTGAACTCAGGACCTTAACAGGCATGCGCAGTCGAGTCTGGTTTGTGAACTCAGGACCTTAACAGGCATGCAGAGTCGAGTCTGGTTTGTGAACTCAGGACCTTAAGGATGCTAGGCAAGCATTCTAGCAAGGAAGCTTCGTCTCAGCTTTCCCAGAATCTCTAGGAATAGTCAATATCCCCTTGAAATGGTAGATTCGAGGCTGACTATGGACACGCTGCCCGTGCAGTGTGCAGCGTCACAGTACAGTAGTCCCTCCAAAGGCCTTCAGCCTCCAAGCCCTCCGCGACCCCGCCCCGCCCCAGCCTGCCCCTCTGACCTCATTTTTCAGGCTCCTGGCCAGGAAGTGTTCGGCCACGTGTGCAGGAAGCACGTTCTCCAGCAGCACTCGGTTTAGGTTCTCCATGGTTTCTATCTCCTCCCGCTCTTTTTTGAACTTGTTCTTCCATAAGAAGTCTAACCTACAGTAATATTCACTCTGTTACAAGAGGACACAGAGGTGAAGAGACAATAGGCAACTTGTCCTGCCAGAGTGGAGGTCATAAAGAGAAAACACAACAAGAGAACAAAGCCGCCCAAAGAACGGCCACCCTCCCTGAGAGCCCCGCGTCCCACCCAAATGCCTGTCAATCACCGTATAATATAAAGAAGAAGCCGAGGAATGAGTGAACCCCAACAACGGGGAATGGGGGCTTTGGTGGCTTACAAGTCAAAATGATAGCAAGCCTCCTCTAGATCTCCAATAGTCAGCTTACTCAGGGTTCTGGTGGCTTACAAAGGAAAGGGTTGTAAGCTCACTTTTAGATCATCACTCGGCAGCTTGAATTATTTTTTGAAGTATCATAGTGGTATGAAATGATGAACAAATAAGAAATTCAGGATGCTTCCTAGACAATGATTTCATCATACAAGAAATACTTTAAACTGGTGGTGATTTGTCCTTAGAATTTGGAAAGCAGGCTCTGCTACCACAATTCCATGTTTGTTTATTATAAAGTATGGACCTTTTTCATTTAGCATTGCACTGTGTGCTAAGAATGCCAGTACATTGTAGGTGAGAGTGTATGTTGATATTGAGTTAGGAAAGGGGCTGTTGTTAAAATATACATGCTCATGATTTATGGTGTATTATAATACAATATAAAATATATGAGCCAGTTATTATTAATACTGATGAGATGGAGACATTTATTAGCTGACAAAGACCGTCTTTGGCCTTGCCATCATTTTGTGTCCCCTGTGATACCAGTAACCTTGAGTGAAAGCTTCTGTCAAAGATGGGCTTCAGGAAGGGGGGGACTTTTAGCTACTGACACACAAATGCAAAGGAGAGCAAAGCTAAGTACTGGCTTGATTAATTATAAAAATACAGTGCAAATTGGAATAGTGCATGTACACACACACACACACACACACACACACACACACCTCTCACGCACAAGTATGGATTCTAAAAAAAAAATAAATTCACGCTTCAGCCTGAAAGAACACTGGGTATTCATTAATCAGGTTGACTCAAACTATATGTTGTGAATTAATAAGCATTTCCTTCCGTAGTGGGGCATTTATTTTCACCTATACAGTGAGGCATTTTGAACTATTCAAAGCTGTACATTTAAAGCCAAACTTCTTACACACTGTATTGATAGAAATTGTATAATGTACTGACAGGAAATGCCCTTTTCCGAGGCTGGTAGTCCTGGGTTCTATAAGAAAGCAAGCTGAGCAAGCCAGGGGAAGCAAGCCAGTAAGCAGCATCCCTCCATGGCCTCTGCATCAGCTCCTGCCTCCAGGTTCCTGCCCTGTGTGAGTTCTCCTGACTTTCTTTGGTGATGAACAGCTGTGTGAAAGTGTAAGCTGGATAAACCCTTTCCTCCACAACTTGCTTCTTGGTCATGATGTTTTGTGCAGGAATAGAAACCCTGAATTAGTTTAGCTTCCTCTGGACCTATGGATTGTGGGTCTCCCTATCATCTATCTTCTGCCTTCCCCTACATGCCGTCCTGCTATGGTTGGGTATGATTACAAGAATCCATGAAAGGGTCAAGTGTTAGAAATTTTGTCTTTGGTGAGGCCATGATTATGTGGAACCTTTAAGATGGGAGGGGCAGTTTGATGGTAGATCCTTTAGTTACTAGAGGCATCTCCTTGGAAGGGACTGTGAGACTTGGAAGACTATCTAGCTTCCTGTTCTGTGATATAATTCCTCTTACTCACAGATATACCGTATAATGTAGGATGTATTTAAGATGGCCTGAGATGGTGGCAGGACCTTGCTCTTGAATGTCTAAAACTTTGAATATGTGATAAACTTCTTTTCCTTATAAATGTAGCAGGGTTATTATCCATCAATCTAGCAGTCTATCTATCTATCTATCTATCTATCTATCTATCTACCTACCTATCTATCATCTATATAATCATCCATCCATCATCTATCATGTATCTATCTCTTTTTACATGTTAATTATATAATCTATATCATTAACCAATCATCTCTATATATTTATGTATCTATCAACTCTCTAGCATCTATATCAGCCATCTCTCCATTGAACCATTTCTTCAAGCAATGAAAACCACTTCAGATCCTCTCTCCTATGTATAAACAGTGTTCCTAAGAGAAACTCAATGTTGAGATGTTTAAAAGGAAAACAAAGGTATTCTATCTTGAACCAGTTGTAATAAATTGAACAGTGAGTGTCCTAAAAGGTAGTTCCAAACCCTCCTTGTTCCTGATAACCATGACTATGGTCTTCCTTGGGCATAGAGTATTATTTGGTATATTTGATGGAGATCTGGAGATGAACTCATCTTGGAGTTAGGTTAGACTCTAAATTCAATGGTTGTTATCTATGTAAGACAACATGAGAATGGAAAGGGAGATTTGATGAGGAGACATGGGGATGGGCATGTGACACATCCAGAAGAGAGTGACTATATGGCCTAGGTGACTGTGAGGATGAAGATGTTGAAAAGAAGAGCTAACACATTCTGTCTGTCAGCCTGAGGAGAACAGTGGTTGTTCCATGCAGCCTCCTGGAGTCACAGCTTTGCTTTGTAAACTTCTGCTTCTCAGACCATCCTAATCTCTCAGATTGTTTCAGGCAGGGTTTGGGTCAAGGGTGTCTGTGAGCCTCAATGCAGAGTCGCACTCATCATAGTATCAAGGTGGTTTCACGCTTTCCCTGTTTTCCAAACTCACCCAAGCAACCATAGAGCTTCTGCATGGACAGAATCAGGGGCCATGGGGGTGCTGAGCCTGGCTTGAGATGACTCGGCCATCTTTGGTTTCCAGACACCCCAACAGAATGACATCATTGTCACTGTGGGATTGTGGAGACGGCCCGGCTTCATGATAAGGATGTACCTCACTTGGAACACAGACTTGACACTCAGCATGCCACAGTTTAAACTAGAGGAAACATGGGCGTCTTCCATAGTCTAAATAAGACCTTTAGTGGGCTAAATTAGACTAAGAAACTGGATTTCGAATACAGCAAGTGTTACTGTACATCTGTATAAGATATTGAATAAGATTTCTTTAATTATTAGTTGTATTTATTTTGTGTATGTGTGTGTGTGTGTGTGTATGTGTGCCTACATATATGTAAGTGTACTGTGTGTGTTCCTAGTGTCTATGGAAGCTAGAAGAGGACATTGTACCTCCTGAAACCAGAGGTATGGATGACATATGTGCTGGAAATTGAACCTGAATCTCCCATGAGACTAATAAATATTCTTAACTCTGGAGCACACTTTCTAACCTGTTCTGTGCTTTTCTTAAGCATATACAACTGGAATGGTCTTTAGGCTGATGGTTTGTCCAGAAAGGAGATGTGTCAAGGGAAGGTGATCATGGGGAAAGGAGACCACACACTAATCTTAGCTTGCATTAATGTCTACACATCTATGTAATAAACCAGTTAGCAAGTAGTCAGTCCAGGGCCATGGATGGCACAGCCCTTGGAGACCTCCTATAATTCAGGTGGCTGTTTGTAATTTATTTGTGATTTGGGAAGGGAGTGGAGGTATGGTTTTTCTCATTCCAGAAGACTCTTATGTAATAACCTGATGTTCCTGTGATGATTCTGGATTGAAGCTCAGCCTCCTTGCCCACCATAGTGTTTCCCACATGTCTCATCCAGATGTGTTATTCACAGCCAAAGGCTACACACATGACTACTAAGAATCATTCTGCTCCTTTGGGAAGCAACACCTTCTCCAGGTGTCTAGGTGTGGAGAGCATGCATCATTAGGTTAATGAGAAAAAGGAAGGGCTTCCTATAAAGACTCCTTAACACAATTATGCCAGTAGCTGACCATAATGTTGAATACTTACTTGTTTACTTTAATTCTATTACAGAGCAATGAGTCAGTCATTGGCCCTGACCACAATTACATAGTAGTATTGAATGTTGGCCATCACTGTTGCTATTAAGAATAGGGGTTGGGTGGGATTAGCATCTCAAAATACTCGATGGGAAGTGATCTGAGTGGTGATTATCACAAGAGAGACTCTGGACAGAGCATGAATGGTATGGTGCACAGAGCAGGCAACTCATGAGTGGTTGTCATTTCCTGAAGATTGACTACGGGGGCATCATTGCACAAGGAAGCTCAGTTCTCTGTATAACTTGTCGGGTACTCTGGGAAGCATAGGGGTTTGGCTGCTCCATGAATGAGAGCCTCGAGCTTGTCAGTAGTGAGAAACAAGTGACCAGTGATCAAGCCACAGGAGAAGCAGAAAGGGAATGAGCCAAAAAGTGGACAGGGTGTTAGGATGGCAAGCCAGAGACTGCAGAGTGGAGAAATACAGATGCCGAGGGGCTGAGGAGACAAGATGAAAAGCTCACACAGGATGGGTGTACGTGGCTAACTTAGCCTGGGGACTGCCACACTGCTGGTTCCTGCCCGAAAGCAGGCTACTCATACTCTGTCGGTGTCATAGTAGGGGATGTTCCAGATGTGGGAAGCTAGCCAACAGAACAGACTTCCCAACTATGCAGTTGTTAATAGCTACCTAGCAGGAAGACTGGAAGCCAGATTGAAAGTCATAAGTCTGCAGGCAATTGTTCATATGTTTATTTAATAATGCACCCATGCTAAACCGTTGGTGCCTTTTAGCCCAAATCATCCACTTGGCTTCACACTGCCAGTATCACATGCTTTAAACCAGATGCTGGGTACAGAGCTGCCTGGCTTCAGATAAGTCTTATCATCACTAGTGGCTGACTTTGTGCACAGGCAGAAGCATGGTAATCCTTAAATTCCACCATTCACAGCCTCCCCTGGGAGACCAGGAGCAGGCAGGGGTCCTAAGAATCAGCAATAGTTTCATTTGCATCACAAAATACAATTTTTAGCAGAGAACTGTATTTTGAGAAATGGTTGCAAACGAAGCAAAATTACCAACTTTCAAAAGAAATATGCTGTTTACTGCGGCAGACCAGTAAACAGTAGTTCTCCATTAGTCCAGCTGTTCGCCAACTACAACACACTTGTACTTTAAGGTTTAATAGGAAATTATTTGGTTCGTATCTGTATCTGAAGTTTGTTCAGATGTTGTTCTAAAGTTTGTTCTAAGTTTGCCCCTGTGGCAAAACAACCTTTTCCTTCACATCTGGCGCGCACTCTGGCCGCTTACTTTTCTCTTAAGTGATCGGATGGTTCTGATTCTTACACACATTATTTTTTTACCCAAACATGGCTATAATGCAGATCTGCACGGCAGGAGACGAGAGAAAGAACGTCTTACCTGTCTACCCAGAACGAGCAGCGTGATGAAGAATATAGACAGGGACACGGAGCCCATGGTCTTCAGGTCTTTCCAAATGCCTGGTCTATTGAAAACACAAACCAACAGGCAGACGGACAGATGGACAGACACATCACAACAGCACACGACATGCATACGAGACTTAGAATCCCAGTAGCGACAAACTTCTGAATCCCCAGAGCATTGACAGATTTCATCCCAGCCAAGTACACATTTCAAATATATCACAAACCCCAATTTGCATAAAAACCACAAATAATTAAGTCCATATATTGAGGACACAGTGAATAAAAATATGTGCAAATTAACACAGTCTTTTACTTTGCACTGAGCTCTAACAGATATTGCAGGAGAGACTTGCAGAATACTAACCCATTCTATTAAGGCCTGTGGGATCAAGACGGATAATTGGATATATGGTTTCTTTGGTGTTTTCATTATTGCTTTCAGAAAGAGTAATTTTTAAATTATCGACTCTATGAGGTATAAAAATGCAATGAGGAAGTTAGTTTCTGCAAGGGTCTCCCACTTGTGACAGGCGGAGAGTTTCATATAACACTCCCTATACGTGATGCACATTCTTAATACATTTATATAATCCTGTCTCACAGAGGCAGGAACCCCATCCACTGCTAGTCTGCCCTCAGATTCAGGGGAACACTGTCAGTCAGCTGCTGAGCTGGGCTGGGCCTTCCCTACTTACCACAGCCTTCAGGGCAGCAACTCAGCACATCTGCATTAATGCAAGGAGGCCTCTACTGCAATCCTTGTCAGTGTTCCACACTTTCTAGGCAAGCAATGATCCCACATTAGAGCATAAGGAAGTTCTGAAAAATACTGGGTGATTTTCTCAGACACTGACCCACGAACAACATGGCGGAGGGCAATCACTTTCTTCAGTACTTATCCTGCTCTGTGAGTTTCCATTTTCCCCACCGAAGGTTCAAGGGCAAGTGAAACACTAAGACTCAATGTAGCTCAGTGGGCTCTGAAGTAGGGGTGCCTGGCCTTGTGCTGTGAGCTGAGGGCCTGTGGAGAAGTCCTCTCCAGTGTCACGACCCTCATCTGTGAAAGGGGATGTACACTCCAGTCCTCTGGGCCCTTCTGGATACTACATCAGAGTTAACACGCCTGGCACAGAGACTGGCCCACAGCACTCCCATGGTAAACGGTGATTTCAGTATTAAGTGCGGGGTGACGTTAGATATTTATATACGCAGCACATACACTGACCTTCAGCACACTCTCCCCAAATGGCCCTGGTGGTTTCAGTATTAAGTGTATGGTGACAGTAGAAAAATTAAAAAAAAAAAAAAAAGGAGATCAGTAAACTTCACAGAAAGGAAAGTGTGAAAGGTAAGGAAGGATCCATAGATCCCATAGATCCCAGTGGCTTCGGCTCTGGAGCCTCAAAACCCTGCAGAAGGGCAGGTGAGCATTTGTGCGGTTCCCTCTGGATCACACCTCTGGTGCTCTTCCCCCCTGCATCACACCTGCAGGTGTGCACTTGTGCTCTCCCCCCTGGATCACACCTGCAGGTGTGCACTTGTGTTCTTCCTCTGCATCACACCTGCAGGTGTGCACTTGTGTTCTTCCCTCTGCATCACACCTGCAGGTGTGCACTTGTGTTCTTCCCCTGCATCACACCTGCAGGTGTGCACTTGTGCTCTTCCCTCTGCATCACACCTGATGACCCTGCTAAAAGGCTGAGCTCTATTTCTCCAAGAATTACTAGAAGGGCGTAGGGCTGCTTTTGTATTTCATCGGCACTGATTTAGGCAAATGTGTCTAAGGGCTCAGTTTAAATGGGCATGGAAACCTATAACAACAATGGTGACATCAGAGAATTTTAAACTCCTTTCCTTTCTCTATGTTAACCATACAGACACTGTGATGGGTAACAGGGCAGCATTGCACAGCTACCGTCCCTGCAAGGTGCAGGTTGGACTTCTGCAGGCTCCTGTTACCTAGCTTTGTAAACCAAGGGACAGAGAGAGAAATGACAGTCCCTCTTCTGGAGCATCAATCAAACTAAGAATAAAGAGCTGAGCATACAGGTCAGAATTTCGTCGTAGTTTTGCAGTGACACAAGACAGAGTCAATTCCCTTTTGATGTCTAGGTAGGAGACTAGCAGCCTCAGATACACAGAGACAAGGAGTCAGAGACAGGTCCTCTTATGGATTCAGAACCTAGTTAGGTTTCCATTTAACACATAGAAAGTGCACATAATCAAGTCACTGGGGATGCCATTCTGGGGTGCCTCTCACTAATGCTTCATGAATGAGGTCGCAGAGCAAGGGTTGACACCACGGTCCCACCTGTCTTTCCTATGACTCGAGGCAGCAGTGAACTGGGAGTGGGATATCTGGAAAGAAACCAAAGGCAGGCTCTCCTTGTTGATCTTGGAGGTGACAAACTACAGACCCCAATAAACCTTGCAAAAAGCAGTATCCAGAGGGCCTGGAGAACACTGTGCACCAGCAAGTGGAAGCCCTTTTCTGCTGTGAAATTCCCCATCTATTGGGGAAGAACTGAATTTTCTCAAAATGTTCTCCCAAACACATCTTTTATTGAGTAAGCAGAAAGGACTGCCAGAGGGTATTGTTGACTCTCCTCATGACAGAACCTCCGCGGACAGATGACGCCGAAATCTGAAATCACATAGAGATCCATTCTTGGGTTACTCTGCTCTTCAAGAGCGTGTAGACAGGGTGGGCAGGAAGGGCGTAGAGAAAATAAAGTCCTGGATAGACTCCCGACAGTCCAGTCCTCCCTGCTCCAGCTGCAGCACAGGCGCCATCGCTGAGCGGCTCCAAACCACAGAAATGCATTCTTGCAGAGGCTTTGAACATGACGCCAAGCTGACTCTGGAGCCGCACTCCTCTGAAAGCCAGGCTCTTCCTCCTCTCTTTCCAGCTCCTGGCAGCTTGCTGGCCACCTTCGGTGTGCTCTGACCTGACGGTGTGTGTTGTCACTCTGGAATCTGACTTCACCATCCCTGGGTGCACAAGACCTTAAGCTCTTGTGCGTCTGTCTCTTCACATGTGATCTAAGAGGACTACAGTCATTCTGGGCTAGAGGCCACCTTCCTCTTGTTTGAGCTCATTTTAATTTTATTTTATCCTTGGCTGTCCTATTTTATCATAAGCTTACATTATGAGGTCCTTGAAACAAAATTTCGATGTATCTTTGTGGGGGTGGTGTCATAATTTGAATCATTGAATGGGTTCAGTGATTTACATAAAATGATAGTTCAAACTCTCTGAGCTCATTTGTTCTCTGTTCCACCTTTCTCTGTCTCTCTGTCTCTCTGTCTCTCTCTCTCTCTCTCTCTCTCTCTCTCTCTCACACACACACACACACACACCATGACACCATGAAGATAAAACCTTTTTGATCTCTTCTAGTTTGGTGGTAGGTTGTCAGATAGCAACAATACTGAATTGTGAAGCCAGAAGATGTAGCCAGTGTAGCCGGTACCATTTCCAACAGAGATTTCTAATGGAAATTTCTAATTTCTAATGGTGATGTGTGCTTTCTTTCTACCCAGAAGTAGACACTGGGGACTTGGGCCCACACATGCCTGAAGTCATATACTAATATGCATCTATATGAGCATCTGCCTGAAGCTGCTAATTAGCAATCATTCTGACCCTCGGAATTCAGGAATCGAAATGAACAAAATGCCCTCGTAAGTTGAGTGAGAGAGATAGAGGAGACCCTCCGTGAACCAGTCTCTGTCCTGAAGGTAAACAGCTCTGATGAGGTATGTAGGACACTCATTACTCTGGGGAGAAAAAGTCATCTGGATATATGGACACACAGATTATCTCACAGATGCAGGAGATGCTGCCTGCGTAGTCAGAGAAAGGTGTCCTTGCTGAAGACTGAAGCTGCATCTAGATGTTGTACTGAAAAGAGAGAGGTGGGGGTTACAGGGAAGATTAAGGGTTGACATGACAGGGGCTGGAAGCTGATGGGGGGATATGGCTGTGGGTGTGTGACCACAGCTGACTATGCACTCCCACTAGAAATCCTTGACGGCATCTGTAAGGCTGTCTTTATATTCTATCTTCTAATGCAACTAATTGTAACAGACTAAATTGTAAAGCTAGTTCTAGCCAGAAGCTCCTGCCTATGAGGCTGCCCCATAGACAAGGATTTGAGGCTACCAGGAAAGACTGTGGCTACATCTTGGTGTTAACTCTCTGACATGGCACAGCAACGAGTTTATCATGTATGTATGAGAACAAAGGGACCTGGTACATCTGGCAGCATTAAGACACCGATAAGGTTGGGGGCAGTGACACTGGTCACGTGACTGGCAGATAGTTGACAGGAAACCATTAAGAAAGTACAAATCACAGGTGGGTAGACACAGGTTTTAGCGACCCCTATCTGGGTGGGTATCAAATTCACAGATCAAGGAGTTCAATGTCTTTTCCTTTCTTGGCACTCTGGGAAATTCCTCTCACTTCCCATTGATTCCTCATTTTTCTGTAATTCTACTTAACAAAGGTTGCTCCCACTGCAGAAGAGTCCTTGTCTTTGATTTTCATTCAGCTGAGACACAACTACAGAACCACTGTCTCAGGCTGGTCTTTGTGACCTTTGAGTGTTAGGGACATTAGGAGCCTGGCTCAGGCACAGAGGCAGAGAAGGGTTTCCCTGAGAAACTACTTAACATCATTACTTCTAAAAATTTCTTATCTGAGGAGCTAGAGAGATGGCTCAGCAGTCCAGAGCATGCATTGCTCTTGCAGACGACCTTACGTATGTTCCTGGCACCCACATAGCAGCTCACAAAGATCTTTCTGATACTCTCTTCTAGCTTCCACAGGTACTAGGTACATACAAGAGACATACATACATATATACACGTGAACTACTCTTCACATAAGAATAAAAAATACGTCATTTTCCCCAGATGATATAGTCTATTTAAAAAATACTTCTAAGGAACCCAATTTCTGTTGTGCTATGAACTACACACAAGCTGAGATAATGTATTCTCAGGTCAGTGGTGTCTGGGATAACTCAGAGGTCTTCTCCCTAGGGCCCTGATCAGGAGCCTATAAAAAAGAGGCCAGTGGGCTCAGTGGTAAACAGTTCAACAACTGCAAGGTCCTACATTTCTGTCCAGCAACACACACTCATGTATGCATGCATGCACACACACACCACACCACACACACACACACACACACACACAGAAATCATCATCATCAGTGGCAAAGAGATAATGCCTCTGCTTATCACCTACCCATACAGTATTCAGGGCTCCCAGCTGATTTACCGTTTGGCATCTGGTCTACTGCCTCTCTCTTTCCTATAGCACTGCATTAGGTCATATCTACCTGGCTTTGGTAACAAACGGCTTTTTGAGTCCTCAGGAAGTTTTAATGCCACATTAGGCAGAAATAAAAGGTTCTCACATTGATGTCATGAGGGTGAATCTTCTCACTGTCTCTCGCCCAGCACAGGCCATGAAGCAAGTGATGGGGTCAGAAGTCAATGCTACCCAGAGCTAAATGGAAAAAAGCAGCCGAGAAAACATGCTGGACTCAAATGACAAAAGGGACAGCCCGTGCCATCAGTCAGAGAGGCTTCATGTCATCTGGATGTGAGGGATGGGGAACTGGAAGATTGTAAATGCACCACCCCCCCCCCCCCCAGCCTTGAGCGGGCTAATCCGGCCTTGTTTTTCCACAGTTGCCTAGCCCACCTGGAGTGGAGTCTCCTGTTTACCACACCCACAGTATTCCTGCAAAAACAAGACTGCCTGCTGACACTTGTTTTGAAACAAGAACCCAGCTGAACCTAAGGCTGGGTCTTTACCTATATAAACACAGAACTGAAAATTAAACTTTGAGCCTTGAGCAGAACTTTTGCCTTGGCTCCATTCTTCTCTCGCCCCCCCCTGCCCCCTTAATTCCAGCCTCCCTTTCAGGTAAACCCAGTTTGCCCGTGATTGCTGGATGGTTACAGAAGATGGACACAATGGTCCTTCACAGTGTTGGCCGGCTGTCTCAGGGAGGTGGTGTATTGGCTATGTATGACCATGACTGCCCTCGTTGGATGCTACTCCTCATTCTGAGTCCCCAGTGACTTTATCTAAGTGAAACAATGGCTGGTAGGGGGCTTGATGACAACAGTTCATGGAGGGCTGCAGCATTCCCTGTAAGTGGTGCCAAGTCACAGTCCTTATGTTATCCAGAGACAGGTGGCTTAAGACTTGAGAACCTTTCAGAGTAACAAAATACTATACCACCACTAACTGTACTGAGGTATTAAGGCATGCTTGGAGAGTGTCATGAAGGTGGCTACAGTTCAGAAGTGATAAAATCTTGGCTGCAGAGGCGCTGGCAGTGCAGGGTTCTGGAGATAATGATGCGCCCCAGTTAGTGCAGCTCTGGGTTCTCTGTGTAGAGACTGCATGCTGAGTGGAATGCAGATGCATGCAATGGGATCTGATGCCGTGGGCTGTGCACAGACTCAGCATCCAATCTGAAGCACGGACCCTCAGGGAATTCTCTTCTATAGAATCTGTGGGAACAGGCGTAGTTCCCTATCCTTCACTCAAACAAAACAAGCTTAAAAAATAGAATGTTTTTCCAGGTCAGTCCAAACAAGATGTGATATGCTTCAGGTATAAGAAGATGGTCTCATCCTACAGACGGAAGGTGTGGCAGAGTTTGGACAGCTAGGTTTTCCTCCCAACACTGCTGATGGAGGGCATGGGATAGCACAGCGGATGCTTCTTACCTTTGGAAGATTACAGAGAAATAGGCAAGACTGGGGAGGTTGAGATATCAAATCTCAAAGTAATTTAAAACAATTGCAAAATTAACTTTGACATATTATGAGAGAATGGATAATTAGAATACATTCCAATGAAAAGAAAGATGACCTTCAATAGATTCCAGGTGTTTTGAATATCCATCACTATCTACAGAGGGGGTAGATGTGTGGGTCTCCCTTCTTGCTCTTCTGTACTGAAGTCCTCAATTCTTTCTCTCAACTGACAACTAGTTCAGCATTCCCTGATCACAAGATGAACAAAATATATCACAGTTTGACAACCTGTAGACATTGAGGTTCTCAAGAGATGCAGGAAAGATGAGGGAAACAGAGACATTGCACCTGGAGGGTCTGGACTCTTGCCTCTTAGTGATGCTTCCTGCTTGGAGCCCCCACCAGTATCTGGGAAAAGTTTCTGAGGCTGAAGTTGGGAAGGTGAACTTACTAGACATCACAGCCCAAAGTTATGGAAGATGCTAAGCTCTGGATGTGTCTGCTGATTATGCATTCATGTGCTGTGCCACCTGCAAAGCATTTATTTTACTCCACTCTCTGCTGCAGTGGCTGAGTGTACAGAACTCCCTCATGGCTCCTCTCTTGGAACTCCTCATCGTTCTTGCCTCTTCAAAAATAAAGAGACACGTCTGGCCTTCCAGAGGGTTACCTAATGCCTGGTGCGCATCACATGAACCATAACTCTTGCATCTTGAGACTTGTCAATCTTCAAGAGAAGATGCTCTTAAGAGACCCGATGGTACTTTGTAGATTCTGCAGTCAGACTGCATCATGGGAAGTGCAGAGGCAAAAGCACTTCCCTCTGCTGACACTGCCCTTAACATCATCTTGAAGAACGAATGCTTAGTGGTCCAGCAGCAACGGCTAAGAGCTGTCGGAGAGAGTGCCCAGGTCCTTGTTTAGGAACTGGTATGACTACATCCTCACAGACAGCATGTAGGGCTGTTGAATAGACTCAGAGATGCGGGAACAACTCCTTCTGCACCTTCCAAACACATCCTTCACCACGAGGTGATACAGAAGGAGCACATGTTGCCCGTGCAGGGATGACGGGATGACAGTGATCCGCCACAATGGATTGTTAACAGTGCTCGCACCCCATGCAGTCTCACTTTCCTTCTGAAAGATCTTGCTGCATTCATGAATTGGTAATGACACTTTTGATGTCATTTTATGAATTATTCAATCATCTGAAGCTTCTCTGTTGCAGACTTCTATTTTCTTGGAAAAAGAGAACTCAGAAGAAGAGGGGGAAGGCTCCATCAGTTTGGGCTGTCTTGTACAGACCTTGGCTTTGTACTATATTTATCATGATCAATATCAAATTTGGCTTAGGAAAGGCTACTCACCAAGCCATGATGAACCACTCTGGTTGGCCACACACCATGCAAACTGCATTCATTTGTTGGCAGTATCTTTAAATAGAGATGGCCTTTCTCCACGCTCTTTTTTGAGTGACCTGACCTTGAGGAGCTGCAGAGGCAGGAGGTAGGTGAGGGGAGCCTTCATCATTACCAGTGTTTGTAGGCTTGGTATTGTTTGGAATGCATCCAGATTGTATTTCATTTATTAAGCACCAAGAATGTGTCAGGCACTGTTGTAGGCACAGCAGGGTTCCTGGGTCTGTTTTGCTTGATTTGAGAGAATTAAAGCCCACAAGATTGTCTGTCTGTCTGTCTGTCTCTGTGTGTGTTTCAGAGAGAGAGAGAGAGACAGAGAGACAGAGAGACTGACAGAGACAGAGAGACACAGAGAGAGGACAATAAATAAAAGTCTGTGTCCAGTTTATTGAGGATATCAATCTTTATTTCCAGGACGGAAACATGCCAGGACTTATTGTGTATTTTGGCGTGCCTTCAGATGAAGGCCGGAACGGGAGTGAGACCCATGGAAACACTCCGTGAAGAGCAAGCCCAGAGGCCTTGCTGGAGGGGAAGGGTGCTGGATCTCATAGCCGAGCTGTGGTGGCAAGCCAGTGTGTGCAAGCAAATCTGGAGTGAGGGTGGGATGAGGATATGATGCCTAAGACAGGATTAGAAAGGGATGCAGCCGGGTGGACTGCAGCGGCACATTGGCCCCTGCACACGGCCTGCCTTGCCTGCTCATCTCTGAGCCAGTTCCCTCCTGGAAGGGCATTCGTGTGCTGGGATCAGAAGATGCTCACTCTCCAGGCAGCAGGACTAGACAGCATACTTGCAAATACGCCCCCCCCTCTCACATCAGCACCAATAACTATCCTATCTATCCTATCCTATCCTATCCTATCCTATCCTATCCTATCCTATCCTATCCTATCCATCTATCCTATCCTATCTATCCTATCCTATCCTATCCTATCCTATCCTATCCTATCCTATCTATCCTATCCTATCCTATCCTATCCTATCCTATCCTATCCTATCCTATCTATCCTATCCTATCTATCCTATCCTATCCTATCCTATCTATCCTATCCTATCCTATCTATCCTATCCTATCCTATCTATCCTATCCTATCCTATCCTATCCTATCCTATCCTATCTATCCTATCCTATCTATCCTATCCTATCTATCCTATCCTATCCTATCTATCCTATCCTATCCTATCTATCCTATCCTATCTATCCTATCCTATCTATCCTATCCTATCCTATCTATCCTATCCTATCCTATCTATCCTATCCTATCCTATCCTATCCTATCCTATCCTATCCTATCCTATCCTATCTATCCTATCCTATCCTATCTATCCTATCCTATCCTATCTATCCTATCCTATCCTATCTATCCTATCCTATCCTATCTATCCTATCCTATCCTATCTATCCTATCCTATTCTATCCTATCCTATCTATCCTATCCTATCCTATCTATCCTATCCTATCTATCCTATCCTATCCTATTCTATCCTATCCTATCTATCCCATCCTATCTATCCTATCCTATCCTATCTATCCTATCTATCCTATCCTATCCTACCAGTATCTACACACTAGGCAAAGTGCGGGGAGATCTGGAAGCTCAGGATACTGAGAAGCAAGAATGTTGGGGTGAGTTAGAGATGTTGGAACGACACTGAACTACTCTTAGTGCCTTTTATTTGGGGTTCCCTCAGGTGTTAGAGGACATTGTTAAGCTGATAGCAGTTTGTTCTTCTGTTCTGTTTCTAGCACTTCTCCTTCAGCAGAGAAATGTCTTTGGGGGGTGAAGTAGGTGCCCCAGATATTACAGGTGTCTGCTGGAGAAGGGCCAGATCCTTCTGAAGGAGTTCTGAGATGGGCAGTGGGCAATGCCCCCGAAGAGGATGCTGGCATCCACCAGTCATTCCTGTAGGGGTGAAGTCACTGGAATTCCAAAGCAAGTCTTAAGTAGGGCAAAGAGGGCTAGGTACTTAGCTTAAGTACCTAGCAGCCACCATGTCACTGCTGGGACCTCTTGAAGATTGTGTCCCTTCATGGACTTATTCCATCCCCAGGAACAATAATGTCCCCATCAAAAGCTTTATAATCTGATTTTCCCTTTTGCTTCAAATGTATAATGTATCTCAGCACTTTGAATTTAATAGAGGAAAATTTAATAGGCCCATCAGCTGTATGCAAAAATCAGCAATGCTGCATTTATTTAGGAAAGCAATGCAGGCTCATTGGATATGGTAGGGATATAATAAAGCATGCTTCGCTGGGGATTTTAAGAATTTATAGGAAAATTAACTTGTGGTTTCATTCTCATCTTGGCTAAGGAATAATAACATTCTGTTAATACAGTTATGCATTTCTCCAACTTTATGCCCTCAGCTTGCTTACAGATTATCGGGCTTCACAGCATGGAGAAGGGTGAGAATTAAATTAGGTGATGAGGACAGCTGCCACCACATTTGTGAAAGCATTTGTACTGAGAAGAAATGTCTGGTGAGGTGGCCATGTTGTGCACGTGGAGAAGTGGCTACACAGTATCGACAGAACCATCTTTCTGGGTCAACATTTCTATGCATGTATTTGAGGACTCTCAATATTAAAAAATGGACAGGATAGAAAGAATGGGAAATACAGCTCAGTGGTAGAGCACTTGCAGGGAATGTACAAGGCCTGGTTTAGACCTTCCGGTCCTGAAAAAAATAGGGAAATGATATTGAGAGAAAGGCAAAGAATTTATAGGTAATCCCTGGTATAAACCAGTGCTTGATGGGCACAATTTGCTTTTGAGATGTGAAATGGCTAATGTGATAATTAAAATGTTCTTTTTCGAGTTTAGAAGCTTCTGGAAGCAATTTGATAACAGAAAATTTTCCTAAACATGACTTCATCAACCAATAGATGCTTGTGTGTGATAGCAGTGATAAGAGCTTTCTGATAGGATATTTTTCTGCATCTGGTCCTGAGGCTGGAAAAGTCAACAGGATTGTGTTTGTCTTGGGAGTCAGATTTTACACAGAGCCAAAAACGTTTCTTGGTTTGAACTTTTCCCTCTACACAGTGGTATTTAGGGGGATTCTACAAAGAATCTTTACTCCATAACTTGTGAAAATAACTACTTATTCTCTTTGGTACTTTTTCTTCTGAACTGGATGACATTTTGCCTTCAGATCTGTCTCCTTGGGAGATCTGGTGACTTCTGGGTATATGTTTGATTGTGGTGAGCTTCTGTGGAATGATTGTGACTGGTGGGTAGAGAGATGGAGACAATGAAATGTCATTAAACACCCTATCATATATATATATATATATATATATATATATATATATATATATATATATATTTTGTACAACCCTGCAGCAGAGAACGGCTTAGGGCAAAATGTTAATAGGGCCAAGGCAGGGCCCTCCAGAGGGCTCCTGATGCTACCTATCAGTTCTGCTGTGCTAGCCACTGGAACGGCTAAAGGGTGAGCATCATTTTAGCACAGGATCTCAAGTCTAGCCTAGGCGGAGAGAGGCAGGGGAGGGAGGATGGGGCACAGGATGGACAGACAAGGAAGAAGACTCAAATTATACAGATCCTCTCTCTAAAGTATGCCAGTCTCTCTACACGCATTATCAACACATAGTCTAAGTCATCAACAATGAAAACCCATCTCACCTTCTTGAGCCATCATTTCAAAGAAACTCTCACCGAGATTACCAACAGCAGAAACTTCGATAATTTTCACTGACTGTAGGATCAAAACCGCTATAAATGAGGTAAAGATAACCAGACACAGGGTGGGGTCAACTCACCTCTTAAACAGGACCTGGCTGTATGCATCCAGGACGTGGGCATGGGTGTGGAGCAGAATGGTGTTGTAGCCCACGAGTGCCACCATCATGATTAACATTTTCAACTCGTAGTTCACCCTCAGGAAAACGGAGCAGGAGATCAAGCCCAGGATGCAGCTGTATATGAAATACTGGGAAAGGAAAATAGGATGGAAAGAGAAGTCTTAGGATTGCTAAGGATCCATTAAGATTGCTAGGAAACCCTAAACAGTTCAATTTGGGAACACCATCCAACAAGTATGGTCAACGTGAAAGCTGGCCGAGGAGGCAGGTGCACATCTCCACTTCTGATATGATACTTGGTGTCTAAGTGTGTTTGCTTCATGAGAAACGTGGGGTGCAGGACACTGGCACACAGCATCTCAGCCCACAGGAAACGGTAGGCCCACCTACTTCCTTGACCATCTCCTCTCTGTCTACCACACGTAGCAAGCATCGGAGAGCCCTGGATTCAGCCGTACCTTCATCACTATCAATGCAGTGAATTTTGACTAGTGACATCATCACTGTACAGTGAAGGTCATTATACCATTCTTATAGATGACTACAAAGAACAGGTGCAGGGAGTACAGAGTCCAAGCCCTACAGCCAAGACAGACTTGCCAAAGGGAGAAGTCAACCTTTCTGTATGTTTTCTGCTGCTGCATCATGGAGATTCTATGAATCTGGAGCTAGATTTCTATTCCAGCATTCCCAGGGTGGAAAGAGCGTGGCAGAAAGAGCAAGCTTCTCAGTGGACTGGACGGGTTCATAGGCATCTGGTTGTGATTTCCTTGAAGTGATGTACCACTCCCAGTGATGCACCACTTGTGAACTCATGCCTCAGCTCGGCCATCCCCACGAGGTGACAAGTCATAGAGGCCACAGAACAAGGTTCTGCTTTGTAACGGGGGAGGGGGGCTCAATTGTGTGGAGGCATTGTGCAGGCATTGGGCAAATGCTTTACTGCAGAGAACTTGAATCTCACATCCCTGTTTTCAAAGGAGACAGAAATTCCATCCCAGTGATACAACTGGATTGCCCTAGCAGAAATGACAGTTTTCCTTGCATGGGTGGTAGGCAGCCACTCTCCGCCTATGGTGGCATCCATCTTGTGAGACCAGGAGTGTTGTAAGTACTCATCAGTGATTGCTCTGACCACCACAGAAAACAGAAAAGGACAGAGGGCCATGATAGGCTTATTCAGGCCAGTGTGGAGAAAAGACATAAGAGAAACGTCAACACTCAAGTAGCTAAGTCATCCTCTCCTTACAGCGGGTTCCTTAAAATCAGCACTGATTATATCTTAGGTAGGTAGTCAAGAAAGCCTTAGGGGCCTTTTGAGGACTCATAATACAATACACTTTTGCATTTCTTGCCTAGGCTAGCCCGTTGGCTGACTAACAATTCTGTGATGAGCCCTAGGAGACCTGAACAGAACATTGATAGCAATTTCATAGAATTAATTTGTTTCATTTAAAACTAACAGAATATGGGCTCACATGCATGCTTGTTTTTAATCATTTCCTTTTAGTTTTGGGGATCTACCTTTGTTATTGTTCACAAAAGTATGAAAGCATAATAGATTAGAAATCAAGTGAACACAGCAAAATGAAAACCAGGTCTTTCCAGGAAGAGCCCATGAGGTGCTGAGTTGCGGCCTGGTGGTCCCTTGCTCAGGTAATACAGGGACCCCAAGCTGCTTGCTCTTCAGCCCTGGGAGGCCGACCTAAGAGCTGAGTATGGCGGTGCCTACCTGGGGTTTCCGGCTTATCTGATTCCTACAGTAGCTCATTTCAACAAGGAAGGAAGTCCTACACCTTCCTTCTGCCACTCAAAGGAGTGCTGGAAAAAAGGGTAACCTCCTCAGTGGACTCACAGGGAGAGTAAATGCACCAACACAGAGAACTCTCGGGGAGATTATATACAACACACAGAGACTTTCCGTGGCGACCATATACAACAACACAGTTCAAGACAGTGCCTGGCTCAATGCTACATAAAATTTATGCTTTTGTTATAGGGGTACTAAAATTAAGACTGGCAGCCTTCATAAGTGGTCATTTTAAAAGGGTTTTATTGTTGTTTTATGAACGTTATCAGCCAGAAACGCGTGATGTTAAAATTAGAAGTATACAAAACAAAACACATAAAAATAAGAGTGCCTAATGGTCCCCAGTATCCACAGTCATCTGATACTAACAACCAACTCTGTGACTTTCCGTGCTTCCTACATAATTTACAACAGGTATTATTTTAAGAAACTGTCTTCCTATTTCTTGAGATAACTTTAAATAATACCTTTTAGTAACTTACTATGAATATATGTTATGGAATGTTTTTTAACCAGATTTTTAAAAAGATTTATTCATTTATTTTATATATGTGAGTACACCATACATACCAGAAGAGGGCATTGCATTCCATTATAGATGGCTGTGAGCCAGGCCGGGCAGTGGTGGCACATGCCTGTAATCCTAGCACTCTGGGAGGCAGAGGCAGGTGGATTTCTGAGTTCAAGGCCAACCTGGTCTCCAGAGTGAGTTCCAGGGCAGCCAGGGCTATACAGAGAAACCCTGTCTTGAAAAAACCAAATCCCTCCTCCCCCCCCCCCCCAAAAGATGGTTGTAAACCACCATATAGTTGCTGGGAATAGAACTCAGGACTTCTGGAAATGCAGTTAGTGCTCTTAACTACTGAGTCATCTCTCTAGCCTCACTG
This sequence comes from Apodemus sylvaticus, assembly GCF_947179515.1. NCBI lineage: Eukaryota > Metazoa > Chordata > Mammalia > Rodentia > Muridae > Apodemus > Apodemus sylvaticus. The sequence goes on along the minus strand of NC_067487.1, from coordinate 9,161,403 downwards.
AATTTTTTTAAATATCTCATTTAAAGGCTGAGTTTAATTCTACTGTGTGGTTATAAGGAAATGAATTTAAATTTTTTTCCACTTTTAGTTTTTCTCTCTTATTATGTATATGCTTGGACCAAAAGCCTTTGTGAATAAACTGTTCAATCTTTAAAATGAACTCACATACTTAAGCTTTCAGTGTAAGGAATTCATGTGTTTTTATATTTAAAACACTAATATTTTGAGAAACTAATTTGTTATTACTGTGATTTTTATAATTATTAAAGTTACTATTAAGGAGAGTTACGTCCTGGCCAGTAGTAACTGGGACCTTCTTTCCTTGACCTTCCCCATTTTCTTCATTCGTAAACTTCCTATAATATGGGTTTAGAGATATGCAGTCTTGCAAACATGCCCAAATAGTTTCCCTGTCTCCCATGGGTGAATCTGATAAGACAAAAACCATGGTACTTTCCAGGTCTTCTGGCCTTTCTATCTGCCCATGTGGTTTATACATAGGTGGGACCTGCCAGTGCAGGGCTCCTTGACAGAGTCTGCTTTCTGAGGACTCCCTGTTGGGATGAAAGACTAAATGAGGTGTTGGCCGAGGCAAATGACCGTATCTCTAGGCAAACAGCAAAGCACCATTGGGTGCAACTTTCTTACCGGAAGGAAAAACAAGTTTCGTGCATGAAGATTCGCTGCCTGGTTATCTGGGTCAGACACGTTTGTATTTGATGTATTGGCAGTCGGAAGGGTTGTCTCCTCAGAGTTGCTCAGGAAAAACTGAAAGAGAAATGTGTAATTTTCAGTGAATTATTAGAGATCAGATGAAATTCGTAGCAGGAGAGAACAGCATTTAGCAAAGGCTGTTCTTCTGTTCAGTCAGTGAACAGTCCTGGTCTCTACGCTGCCAGTGTGACAGCGCTCAGCTTCTTCTTGACCCTGTGGGATGTTCTAGACTGTAAGTATGTAACCATTACAGAACTCCTTCAGTACGGAAACTCTAGGGCTTCAAGACTGCCGTTGATGAAAACAGGAGCAACTAAATCAAATGTTAAGATGCGCACACGGGAAGGGATGCTAAGCTAGTATCACCACATACACAGATATCCCACCCTCCCTCACAGAATCAGAGAGACATGCCAGAACTGACTTCAGTCTTTGCCATCTGGGTTCAAACATTCAGTGAATCAATAGACTGAAAAAAGGCAGTTGCCTATAGCCACATTTGCCCACAGCTGTATTTGCATACAACCACTTCATTTGCATTCATCGCATTTGGATACAGTAGCTTTATTTGCATATAGCCACATTTACATACATTATTTGTGAGCATTTGTCTTCTCAGATGGTAGGTAAGAGGCCACAAACTTGAGATTTTCCAAAGGTGGGTAGGATTAGCAGTGAGCATTCAGATCTGCATCTAGAAGCAAAGGGCCGACCTATTTGAAAAGCAGGATAATAATACAGAGGGGGACACTCTGAGCCAGCCATTGAACTGAGCACAGGGTCCCCAATGGGGAGCTAGAGAAAGGACCCAAGGAGCTGAAGGGGTTTGCAGCACCACAGGAGGAACAAGGATATGAGCCACCCAGTACCCCCAGAGCTCCCAGGAACAAAAACAACAACCAGAGAGTGCACATGGTGTTACTCATGGCTCCAGACACATTGGCAGCAGAGGATGGCCTTGTTGGACATCAAAGGGAGGAGTGGCCCTTGGACCTGGGAAGGCTCGATTCAGCAGTGTGGGGGAATACCAGGACAGGGAAGTGGGAGAGGGTTAATTGGGGAACAGGGGGAAGGGAGATGGCTTATGGGATTTTTCAGGGGGAGGGACCAGGAAAGGGGGAAATAATTTGAAATGTAAATAAAGGATATATCTAATAAAAAAAAGAAAGGCAGGATAAAAACCAACCCCCTTTCTCCTAGACAAGCTGTTGCATAGACTGCCTCCGTGACCACTGATCAGTTTTCTGCCATGTGACTGGGAATATTAGACATATTCTAGAAAGATAAACTAGAAAGAGCTTCTCTTTATAGGAAGAAATTAATCTGTAAATCTTGGTTGCGTGTTCAGTATAGGGCTAAGCATTCACATTCGAGGTTGAAATGTAAGACTTTCCTGTATTTTTTCACAGTTGCTTTTGTTTACCACTTTATATTCTTGGATGGTACAGTTGTCAACTATCTAGATCAGTTTACTCAAGTAGAAAGGAAAAATGTTTATGATAGTTTGGGTGGCATGTCTTTTTTCCTCCAACAATGATGCTTGATATAATGTTTTTATCAATTATAAATAAAACATATTTAAACATTAATGAAACATAGATATCTTTATCTTCTGCTAAATAACTTGTGTCAAAATACATGATCTCTATTTGATCTATAATTCTGCTAATTTTTTTGGAAAAGTTATCTCAGGAAGAAAACTGAATGAAAAGATTACTTGACACATACCATGCTGTAAAACACCACAGATTTAGATTTGATCAATCCTAAATGCAATTAATTTAAACATGGATGAGCACAGAAAGAAAAGAAGGAGTCTTTTTAGCTTGGGGAGATACTACTAAGTCTAGTTTCAGGAACCCAGGATTTTTAAAATAATTAACAAAGGTTCTTGATCACATCACCAGGGAGACCAAGAAGTGCTGAGTTCATGCTGCGTAGGTAGCAACAGCCTCTATGAAGACCATGCCCTTGCCTGGATGCTATACATAAATACAATGCTATGAACTTGAAAGTCAATAGAAAATGTGGGGGCTCTGGAGGTAGCTTAGCAGTTAAGAGCACTTGCTGCCCTTGCAGAAGACTTAGGTTTTGTTCCCAGCAAGCCTGGGGACATGTGACTAACTGTCTATAACTCATACCCTTTTCTGGTGTCGATGGACATGTGATACACATAGAAACACATGGACACTCATACACATAAAATAAAAATAAGTCTTTAAAAAAAACCAGTAGAAGATGCCAATCATTGTGTGCAAGAACGGTTCCTGAGCACAGTGTCCCTGGAGCAAGACGCTCTTCCCCATTCTTCCATGGTATGCCGTCTCACTTCTCACAGAATCAATGTCCACATAGTGATTATCCAGAGGACTCTGCTGGAGCACTCTAATTTCTAAAGCCTTGGCAATAACTGTAAAATTTAAAGTGTCCAGAAGATACTCTTATTGAGTGTTAAGAGTGCCATGAATGTGGGACTTTTCTTTCAAATTTTATACTTCCCAGCAATTTATCATCATATCTATTAGAAGCATATTTTCCAAGTTCTGTTAACTGTGAACACATGGCCATTTGTGCCTGGTGATGCCTTTGGCTGTCATCTGTTTGGAATTAGAACTTGGAGTTGTTAACTCTCACCTGCGTGAGTCACAAGTGTAGGCTTGATTTGCCTGTAACGATCTCTTGGCATTTCCTCATTTCATGAGGTGGACTGGCACGTAATGACATCACCAGTGTCGGTACCAAAAATGGCAGGGCTATCCAGCTTCCTTCCTTCCTTCCTTCCTTCCTTCCTTCCTTCCTTCCTTCCTTCCTTCCTTTCTCCTCCTTCCTTCCTTCTTTCCTTCCTCCTTCCTTCCTTCCTTTCTTTCCTTTTTTTGAGACGAATGTTTTATGTATTTATTATTTGCCATCTATTATTATCACCATTGCTTATACAATTTATTTTTTATTAGATATATTCTTCATTTACATTTCAAATGTCCCCTTTCCTGGTTCCCCTCCCCCCAAAATCCAATAAACCATCTCCCCTTCCCCAATGAACCCTCCCCTGCTTCCCTGTCCTGGTATTCCTGTACTCTACAGCATCAAGTGTTTCCAGGACCAAGGGCCTCTCCTCCCTTTGGTGTCTAACATGTTCATCCTCTGCTGCCTATGTGTCTGGAGCCATGGGTCCCTCCATGTTACCTCTTTGGCTGATAATTTAGTCCCTGGGAGCTCTGGGAGTACTGGGTGGCTCATATTGTGGTTCCTCCTATGGTGCTGCAAACCCCTTCAGCTCCTTGGGTCCCTTCTCTAGCTCCTCCATTGGGGACCCTGTGCTCAGTTCAATGGCTGGCTGAAAGTGTCCCTCTCTGTATTTGTCTTGCACTAGGAGAGCCTCTCAGGTGACAGCTATATCCAGCTCAGGTCAGCCAGCACTTGTGGGCATCCACAATAGTGTCTGGGTTTTGTAACTGTATGTGGGATGGATCCCTGGGAGGGGCAGTCTCTGGATGGTCTTGCCCTCAGTCTCTGTATCCAGCTTTATCTATTTCGTTTTTTAAGATTATAATATAACCAAATCTTTCTCCTCCTTTCTTCTCCCCAAACACCCCTATATACTTCTGCATTCTTTCTTTCAGATTCATGACCTCTTATTTATTTATTTATTTACTTATTTATTTATTTATTTATTTATTTATTTATTTATTGATATGAATTATCCAGCTTTTCTACATGTGACTCTAGACAGCCTGCTGGACATTCGTGGGGAAGAAAACAAGGCCATTTGTACTTTGATACCAAAGCCTTATGTTTGAAAAACACTACAGGGTAATGATAATTGTTGAGATATTTATTATCATGTAGATGAATATGGAGTGCTTAGGTCATCCTGGTAAAATCTCTGAGGTCACTTCATATACAACTGATCTGGACATTCTCAGAACTGTTAAAATGCAGGGCTGGGAAACCCCACAAGTGAGTGAAACCTGTGTACAGCCTCTACGTACTGTGGCCCGTTCCCATAGCCATCAGCACAGGGAGGCTACCCGCAGCCACCACCCCTCTCAGATTGTCCTGGATACATCTGTCCCATCTCAGGTAAGCAGGACAATGGGGGTTGAGTCCAGAGAAGCCACTGAAAGGGGCTGCGTGCTCCTGGCTGGGAAGACAGAGCCAACGGAAGTTTGCTTGTTCCCGAAGGGCCATGACAGCACTAAGGAAACAAGAATTGTGAAGACAGCATGCTCTGTGAGATAGGCTGGATACAAAAGGACATCAGTGTGCGGTTTCACTCACTGGAGCATCCACAACAGGCAAATCCATAGGGGCAAGAAGGCGGGTGTGCGCAAGGGCTGGAAAGGGAGGACCAGAGATCGGAGGTGCCTGCGCTGCTTTTCAAGTGTAATTAATGCCGTGGAATTGTACATGGCAAAATGATTAAATCAAGGGCTTTAGGTAATATTTTATTCGATAAAAATACATTTAATAAAGATTAATTTAATTTAATTTTATGCATGTTGAGTATTTCATCCATGTGTGTGTACATGCATTACAACATGCATGTCTGGAGCATGCAGAAGACAGAAGAGGGTGTCAGATGTTCAGGAAATGGAGTTATGGATGATTGTGAGTTGCCATGTGTGTTGGAGAAGTTAAACTTGGGTCTTCTGCAAGAGGCACGAGTGCTCTTAGCCAATGTGCCATCATTCCATCCCTGACAATAAATAGTTTCAAAAGGAAATAGAAAAAAATCTTTCCATACCCAGGATACACGGAAGGAGTAAGGAGGAGGAGAGGTGAGGGGAAAGTGATATAATTATACTTTAAAGATAGAAAAAGAAAAGTCCCTTGTCCTAAAGAATGAGAACCTAAGCCCCATAGGAATTTTTTTTTAACCTGAGGAGCTGACTATGATTTTTTAGCAAATTAAATTTTCTGCCAGAAAACCACTTAAATTTCTTCGAGTGATTTAAGCAAACACACACATGCACATATGTACTAACCCCCAACAGACACAAGAGCTACTGTTCTTGTAGATATGTGAGCCCATTCCTGGATCAGCCTCACTGGGCTAATGCAAAAAAGTAGACAGCTTAGGAAGGAAAGGGTCATGGAGTTTGTAAAGAGCGTCCCCAAAGGCACTGCTTTGTGTGGGAAGCTAAGCAGGATGGACATTTGGAAGGAGGGCCAGGTAGGCAGACACAGACCCAACGAGGGGAGCAGGTAACAGTGTGGAGGGAGAATGGGTTTGACTTGCATTCTAGTGGAAGGTAGAGAGGAAGGAAGGGGAGCCCATCTCTTGGCTATGACTGCCCATCTCCTGGCTATGACTGCCCATCTCCTGGCTATGACTGCCCATCTCCTGGCTATGACTGCCCATCTCCTGGCTATGACTGCCCATCTCCTGGCTATGACTGCCCATCTCCTGGCTATGACTGCCCATCACCTGGCTATGACACCCTCTGCTGTCCAGGCTGTTCTCTTCACTCTCCCAAGGTGCCTGGTGTTCCTGAGCACCAGCTGCGTAGGAGAGCCAGGAGGCTGAATCTATGAGGGATGAGTGCACATGGGAGGCTTATCTCTGTAAATCCAGATACAATCTCAGGCAGGGTCAACCACACAAGTCCTTCTCTGTGATTAATACAAACTCCTGGGAAAGTCGTATAGTTACCTAGGTACAACTGCTGTCATTTTGTACACAATGTCAGTTTTTAAACCACTTTAGGATTTCATGTTGGTGTAACCACAAGAAACCCTGCACATGGAAGAGCCCGTGGAGGGTCAGTAAACGTGGCGCACCTCCCACTTGGGAGGGTGGAGCAGTGCTGGCTTCCCAGCTCTGTGTGGTTGGGCAGAAGAGGCAGGACAGCGATGCAGCTCCATTCTTGTCCTCCCAAAGTTTGCTTAGCATGTGGTACGGGACCATACGTCTCACTCACCACCTCTCTTCTCCACCAACTTTGCATGTCTTCCGGTACTCTCTCCTCACTGGCAGTAGGAATCTTCCACGTTAAGAAAGAAGGACAACGAATTGGTACAACCACCCTGGAAATCAGTCTGGCGGTTCCTCTGAAAACTGGGCACCTCACTTCCAGAAGATCCTGCCATACCACTCCTGGGCATATACCCAGAGGATTCCCCACCATGTAATAAGGATACATGCTCTACTATGTTCATAGCAGCCCTATTTATAATTGCCAGATGCTGGAAAGAACCCAGGTATCCCTCAACAGAAGAGTGGATGCAAAAAATGTGGTATATCTACACAATGGAGTACTATTCAGCCATTAGAAACAATGAATTCATGAAATTCTTAGGCAAATGGATGGAGCTAGAGAACATCATACTAAGTGAGGTAACCCAGACTCAAAAGGTGAATCATGGTATGCACTCACTAATAAGTGGATATTAACCTAGAAACCTGGAATACTCAAAACATAATCCACACATCAAATGAGGTACAAGAAGAAAGGAGGAGTGGCCCCTGGTTCTGGAAAGACTCAGTGAAGCAGTATTCGGCAAAACCAGAACGGGGAAGTGGGAAGGGGTGGGTGGGAGGACAGGGGAAGAGAAGGGGGCATACGGGACTTTCGGGGAGTGGGGGGCTAGAAAAGGGGAAATCATTTGAAATGTAAATAAATTATATCGAATAAAAAAATTAAAAAAAAAAAAAAAAGAAAGAAGGACAACAAGATTTCCCCTTCCCGAAGGCAAAATTGTTCTCTCTACATGAATCATAGTCATGGTGGGAAAATGTGTGTCAAACATGTCTACTTGGTCAATTACTATTAGTATTGTTACTTGTCTCCTTGTCAATTATTATTAGTTACCTTACATTGGATACATGTAGTTTCAAATCTGATGTTTCCCAGCTAAAGTCTCTTACAAAAGAGTAGTTCATAAATCTTGGTTGAGTAAGGTCAAACAATATTTTACAAAAAAGAAATGGTTTTGTTTTATACAGTTGCATACTTATCTCATCATTAATTATATACTCATGAACTAAATGAACAGCTATGTCATATAGAGAATACACTTCCTACAATGTGCAGGAAAACAAAGAAAACAAAAAGACCTAATCAAAGAGACATTTTCCAGTTCAATCCCATGTTAGTTGCAGCACTTATCACAACCGCCATCTTTGGAAACAATCTTGATTTGTTATTATTGATGAATGAGTATTGAAAAATGCAGCATATAACACAGAGATATTATGTAGTCTTAGGGGATCCTGTCATGCATGACTCTGGAGGACATTATGCTAAGTGAATCAAGCCAAGTACAGACAGAAAACTACTACATTTTGAACAGTTTTCTGTCTGTACTTGGCTTGATTCACTTAGGGAAATGCAAATCAAAACAACCCTGAGATTTCACCTCACACCAGTCAGAATGGCTAAGATTAAAAACTCAGGAGACAGCAGGTGTTGGTGAAGATCTGGAGAAAAAGGAACACTCCTCCACTGCTGGTGGGATTGCAAGCTTGTACAACCACTCTGGAAATCAGTGTGGCGGTTCCTCAGAAAACTTCTGGAGGACCCTGCTATACTATTCCTGGGCATATACCCAGAGGATTCCCCAGAATGTAATAAGGATACATGCTCCACTATGTTCATAGCAGCCCTATTTATAATAGCCAGAAGCTAGAAAGAACCCAGATGTCCCTCAACGGAGGAATGGCTACAAAAAATGTGGTATATATACACAATGGAGTACTATTCAGCCATTAGAAATGATGAATTCATGAAATTCTTAGACAAATGGATGGAGCTGGATGACATCATCCTAAGTGAGGTAACCCAGTCTCAAAAGTTCACTCATGGTATGCACTCACTGATAAATGGATATTAGCCTAGAAGCTTGGAATACCCAAGACATAATCCACATATCAAATGATGCCCAAGAAGAAGGAAGGAGTGGCCGCTGGTTCTGGAAAGGCTCAGTGCAGCAGTGCAGGGGAATACCAGAACAGGGAAGTGGAAAGGGGTGGATGGGGGAAGAAGGGGAGGGAAGAGGGCTTATGGGACTTTCAGGGAGGGGGGAATCCAGGAAAGGGGAAATCATTTGAAATGTAAATTAAGAATATATCGAATAATAAAAAAGAAAACTACTACATAATCTCACTTATATGTGGAGTCACAAAAAGTTGACCTGATACAGACAGACTGGTTGTTACCAAGGGCAGAGATCAGAAAATGGTCAAAGGATAAAAATCGCAGTTGTGTAGGATGTGTAAATTTAGAGCTCCAATTCATGGTAAGAGCATAGAGCACTGTATAATTTGATAATTAGCTAAAGGAGATTTTAGGCTCTAAATATACACACATACATGTACACATGAACTCACATGCATGCACATATAAACACACACACACACACACACACACACATACACACAATGCACTCATTTGCATTCAGTAAGAAGGGAAGGGGATTGATACCCTAAACTGCTCACTCAAAGTAATTATTTTACTGTATATATGCACACCAAAATATCATGTTCTACACTTCAAATATATAAAATAAAAAGAAAAACCTTATTGATTTTCTTGGCTGTTTTTGAAGATAGTGTCCCACACAGCTCAGCCTGCCCTTGAACTTGCTATGTAGCCCAGGATGAGTTTGAGCTTCTGATCCTCCTGCCTCCACATCACACTCTCCTTTATCATTGTGCTTGGTTCAGGGGATTGACCCCAGGGCCTTCTGAATGCTGGGTAATCAATCTAGCCTGAAACTCACTAATCAGTGTGTTGACATCCTATTAAATGTTGCATTTCTATAGTTTGTATGTGGTTCTGTTGTCCAGTGAAGATAAGTTTCCTGGAAATGTGCCGACTCACTGACTCTCTGCCCACACAGGTGAACTCAGGTGCAGGGTGAGGAGGACTCACAGTAATATTCTTCAGGTACCTTAATACACCCTTAGCAACCATACAAATAACTCAAAACTACAGCCATAGCATCCTGCTCTCCTCTCTAGGCTATTCCTCTGTCCATCCCTTTCAGAAGAGAGGCTCAGACAAAGCATCTCTTTCTTAAACAAACTACAGCAGCAGTTTGAGGCTGGATTCAACAGTCAGGAGGCAATTGGTGTCACAAAGACTTTATGGGAAAGTTTCCAAAGCTTCGAGACATAAGGCTGAAGAGGTTGTTCAGCAGTTAAGAGTACTAGCTGCTCTTCCAGAGGACTCAGCTGGTTTGATCCCTAGCACCTGAGAGGTAGATAACTGATGGTCTCTGTAGCTAACAGCTCTCTGCAACTCCAGTGCCAAGAGATGTGATACTCTCTTTTGGCCTCTGCAGGGACCAGGCATACATGTGGTAGACAGATATGCATAGAAGCAAAACACCCACACATATCCCAAATCAAACCGAACCAAACCAAACCAAACAAAACGAAACCTAACTGAACCAAACCAATCAACCAACCAATGAACAAACCCATCAACTGACCAACCAACTGATCAACCAACCAACCAACCAACTCAACCCAACCCAAACAACCAACTCAATCTGCAAGGCAGACCACAAATGAAATGATCTGTTCAAAGCAAACCTTGATCCAGCCCAGGGGCTTACCATGTTGAACACAGCCATGGTTAGAATGATAGCTGTGGTGACGATTGTGAGGGAGATCCGTGGCCATGGGCGGTTGGCTATGATGCCTGATGATTTCAAAAGCCACATGAGAGACGCAGAGGCCTTCTTACTGCATTGCTGTGAAGAAAGAGAAAGAAGAAACACACTGCTGTTTAGTGTATTCTTTGAAGTGTAAAATGATGGTGTTTAAAACCCGCAAGAAACACCACTTCTTCAAGATTAAACAAATGGTTTTTTTCTCTCCCTGAGGACCCATACCAAGTCACAACCACATTAAAGTTATGTTGGCTGTCAAATTAAGAAGAAATTAAGTGTTTATGACAAGGTATGATATTATTCTGTGTCTTTACAGATAGACATGAAATTATGATTTTAGGTAATTTTGGCAGAGGGAAAATTTCAGTTTATTTTATACTCTGGGGATGTACTAAATGAATATCTCATCTAAAACAATTACTATACATTTAGTTGATTTATGGAGAAAACAGGTCAATGTATTTCATATTCCTTTTACTGCCACAGCAGCTAATCATTAGGACAGATTCAGAATGTAGACAGAATTTGCTGACTGACAGAATCTACAGATATTCAATGGTGGATGGCTTTCTATCACACTATTGGTGGCTCATTCTTTCTACAGAAAAGTTCTCTCTAAAAAATTTATTCCAAACATTTCTCTCTCCTTCTCTGAGATCCACCAAATTTCACCTGTGATCCTGGAATCGGAGCCATCCATTGGCACCTGGTGGGTAGGCGTTTGGTGGCTACCTCAGTGTGCATACAAGTCCTAAGTCATGACAATGACTTCCTTCTTGAGAGCCACCACTAGTCAATACTCCCTGATCTGTGCTGACTGTCGGTAGACCTCGTCATCTGAGGGCCAGTGTAGGCAGCTACACCTGCCTGAAGTCATGGCTGCCCAGAAGCCAGCATTCCACATCCCCTTCCTTATCATACGGCCCTTGCTCGTTCTTTTCACTTTACCACAATGATCACTATGCCTTTGCAATGGTGACATAAATGTCCTGTTTACAGCCAAGCACTCACTTCCCACTATTCTCAGCACCTTGGTCAGCCATTTGCCCCTGCATGAATGTCTGAAAGGCAACTGTAGGTGGGGTGGGAGCGGAGAGAAAAAGAAGAAATGGAGAGGGTATTGGAGAGGGTGGGGGTATAGTAATTGGAATATTTTCTAATTTTTAAAGCTATAATTATTTATTTGATGTGTGTCCACATATGGAATCAGAGGTCGGAGGACAACTTGTAAGAGAGAGCTAGTTTCCAGTTAGAACTTCTGCATCAAGTGTGGTGGCCAGCACCTTTACCTACTGAGCCTTTATTTACTAAGCATCCTCCTGGCCCCTGGTTTCCATGATTTTGACTATCTTAAATACCTTGGATATGTAGAATCATACATTTGCCCTAGTGACTAGTCTTTTCACTCATAATGATTCCCTAAAACTCACCATGCCTGTAGGTGTCACCTCTTTGTCAAGGCAGCGTAAAATCTCATTGTAAGTACATAGTATACTTTTTTTTTTAAAATTTAAGTAGACGTGGGATGCTCCCACCCCATGCTCAAGTGAGCACAGCTATTGAAGCTCTCTTACTACAAAAAGGGATCAGGACCGTTACCGAATGGGAGCAGATGTTCCTTCACCATCTTCCATGGGTTCTGCACTGTAATGTGGTGTTTCACAGCTGCTCTTCCTTCCACTTCTGAATGGATGAACGTCTGTGAATCTCACCTCAGTATGGGTCAGAGGGTAGGGCACAGAGAGCTCCACCCAGGAAGGAGACATGCGATCACATGAGGATGGTGCACTTTAATATGACAGGCAGAGAATCTCTAGGGAGGCAGCCGTCAATCTTTCTGATAGAGACCAGCCCTAAGGGGATGGTCCTGGAAGCAGAACCCCCCACCCCATGTTTATATAGTGGTAGACCTGGTGTAATCTAACTAAAACTCAATGTGAGATAACCCCCAATGGCACCGGCTAACACCCCCCTCTTTTTTTTTAACCTATTTCTTATGTTCTTTTTGAGTTACTCCTAAAATACCATTGACATAAGCCCTGGGATGTGTTGAATGTCAACATGACAGTCAAGGCTGCTGCTGAGTGAGAGGCTGGTAGACGGTAAGCACTAGGCAGTACCTTCCATGCATCCCCACAGCTGTGACACTTCCAGAAAGTTAGTTATACTTTCTTGCTCAATTTATTCACACACCTCCTTGGCCTTTTTGGAGATTTAAACACAAGGCATCTAATAGGAACTCACAAGTGTTGACTTTCCTCATTATTTCAATGAAGAAAACATTGATATATCTCAACAGCATCTCTGTGACTTGGAATCTATTTATTTCATCTTCAGACAAATCAGAAATCAATTCTTTCCATTCTTACTCTTTACTATAGTTCCCTTACCCACAGTCCCTAACATAAAAAGTGAAGAATGTTAGTCTGCAACACACAAGTTCTTTAATGTAGATAAGGACCTATGCTTTGGGGGTCACTCCTTGGGTAGATTATCCTAAGAAGGTGGTCCAGAGTTTGAGTCAATGTTGGTTGACTCCCCGAGCTGAATGCTGATGTAGAAGCCACATTTGACTGGACTCTACAGATTCCCCTCCTACTAGCACACTGGAAGTGATGGAGATCTGTATTTTACATGTTAATCAAACAACAGAGCTTTAACAGGGGTTGGCAATGCTTTGAATCTGGTATCCAATATGGTGATCCTTAACACTCAGAACATGCAAGATGGGTCATGGGCCAAAGGAAGTGCATCATTGCTGTGTAATGAATACTACATCTAGTGGTGCTAATGATACAGAGCACACTCAGATCTGTGTTGTGCAGAAGCAGGGATGAAGTATGGAGATGTGTATCCAAGAAAATCTTATTCTTACGTAGCACAGACTCTGTCAGACTATAATATTTGGTTGGGCTCTGGTCAATTAAAACATCAATTCTGTGTTTGCAGTCTATGAAGTCGGATTAGTATTTTTCAGGAGATAAAAATAATTCCAATCAGTGCACCTGGCTTTATCCCTTCTCCCACACAGTCTTCACTGGACCCTCAAAGCTATGCTTTGAGACAGTTTATAAGCACACCAAGCTAAATGCTCATTATTTTCAAGGTCAGGAAGGCAGGTATCTCTGTTTCTCCCCATTTCGCCAACAAGAGGCAGAATTTAAAACAAATGGCGAGAGCTGGTCATCAGTGCTTGTGTTGAGGAAGAGGAATCAGAGGACTGTGGGGGGACACAGAGAATCTAGTGACGGCAATGAGAAGAACCAAAGATCAGGGTTTTAAAACGAAAGGAGAATTATCAAAGGCTGATGAAGAGTCTAGGCATAGTGATACAGCTGCAATCCCAGCACTGCAGAGGAGGAGGCAGGGAGATCAGGGCTTCAAGGTCATCCTTGCTTATCTAGTAAGTTCAAGGTCAGCCTGGGCTAACAAAGACCCTGGCTCAAACAGAAATGGAAGTATAAAAGGCTGCACTGAAGCCATGACTTGGCATTTTAACTTATTATAAAAAGGACCAACACTGTCTCTATCTTCAGTTCTCTACACGGTTCAAAATATTCAGAATTCAGGACTTCAGTAACATCATTGAGAGAAAGAGGCTTGTCAAAATCCTGACTATTCTGATTTGACATTATAAATGAGAACATTTCAAGTAGTAATGTTGACCTATACTCAGGAGGTGCCACTTAACTGAAGAGGAGATGGTGTCTGGGCCCAAGGTGATGCAGTCCTTGATTTAACTATTAGCATCATTTCAACAGATCTGCTTCTCATTGCTGGGTCCCAGTGCCCAAGGACTGGCTCTTACTTACACTGAGATAGGACTACATTCACCACCAAAAAAGCAGGTTTGATACTAGCTATACTGAGAAATTTAAAGAAAGAACATACACGTCCAGGAACATCTTACCCCAGAGGTTATGCTGGGCCCAGGTCACATGCGGTATAATGGAAAGCTGTGTGGCAAACACTTGTGATCCTAAACAGACAGACCATCCACTGGAGAGTGCTAATATAGAGGACTTGGATTCCAAAAAGCCAAAAAAGATGACTCTGCCATAAAACATGGTTGTCACTGAGGCCTCGGACTTGACTCAGCTCATAAAGCACCGCTTCTCCAACCATGAGGAGGATCTGAGTTCAGATCCCCAGATCCACGCAGGACTCAGTGTGGTACACGTCTGCAATCCCATTGCTCTTAGGTTGAGGTGGGAGGCAGAGATAGCAGAGATCTCTGGAAACAGGGCCAGCTAGTCTTGTGTGTGCAGCACTAAAAAACAAGAGACCCGGTCTCAAACATGGTGGAAGGTGAGGATGGGCCACCTGACGTCATCTTCTGGCTTTCATGTGTGTGTGCTTAGACACACAGAGAAAGAGGACAGAGGCAGGAAGGGAGGGCTGAACGAATGGAGGGATTGAGGGTGGGAAGCAGAGGGAGAGGGAGAGAGGAGGAAAGGGGGAGTTCTCAGTATTGTACAAGTCAGGAGAATGTGGACTTGTTAGAAAAAAATTTAAAAAACAATGATAAATGATCACAACAGAGAAAGATGCTTTTGTACAAAAAAAAAAGCTAACATGTAATATTCTCACGGAAAGGGTATTTCTTACCAAGAAAAAGTCCCAGAGGAATGTGATGGCTCAGAGGCGATAGCTAGATGAATAATTACACAAGCGTAAAGATAATGTGAATAATCTGAGAATAGTAAATACACAAAGATTAGGCAATATGAGCCGGGAAGATGAGAGGGACGACGACGCCGGGATTAGAGGACGGGGTCTGTCTGCCTCACGACGCACTTGCAAGAGCATCTGAGCATCAGGTGCCCAGCACGACCTTTAAAGTAAACTAAAACCAAAGCCCAATAAACAGTCGGGCTGCAGTGCATCACGTCTAAGCTACCGGAGAGAAGACAGTCCATTTGTGAAAAAAAAAAGACAGAAAAGAGGAAAAATGAGTAAAAGAGGCCGAAATGAAACACGGGGAATTAATGCAAGACTATCAATCCCGCCATTGTGTATACACGCAGGCTGCTTGTCAAATGAAGGAGGGGGACTTCCGGATCAGAGAAAGCAGCACGCAGCCACATGTGCTTTACCGGGCTTTTTACCGCGTGATTACTAATTTTCCAAACAGACAAAGAGAAGCCGAGGGCAAGATGGAAAGAAGGTCACCAGCAAGTTCAGCCCAAGAGGCTGCGAGTGCTGTGCTGCCATTAGAGGAGCAGACTTCAATGGACGCGCTCTCCCCAAGGCAGAAGAGAGCTTTGTGTTGGCCGGTGTGTGACCTACTTTTTATCTCCTAGGATGAACTCTGCATTTGTGCTTTCGTCCTTGTCCCACGGGAGGTGGCTGGCTGGGTGGCATCACGCCGCTTCCACTGCTCAAGGCAGGAGGTAATGATGTAGGAAATGTCTTCTGACATTTTCTAAGATAAGCTTTGTTTGGTGGTGGTGGTGGTGGTAGTGGTGTGTGTGTGTGTGCGTGTGCGTGTGTGTGTGTGTGCACACTCTATATCTGGTCAGAATTACTGTTTTATAACAGAGAGGTAAGTTTCTCCCACATGGCTCAGAAATTGTCTGGCAATATCTGTACTCATTATTAGCACTGCCACAGCTGTAATTTCTCCATTACTGGCTCTGAGCATCTGTGAGGGGATAAAGGGGCTTCACGGAGCAGAGGAGGATGAAGTAGAAATGCCTGTGTTTGGGCAGCAACTACCTACAAAACTTTTTCATGTGTGTGATGGTTTGTATATGCTCCGTGCAGGGAGTGGCACTATTAGAAGGTGTTGGAGTAGTTGGGGCCCTGTTGGAGTGGGTGTGTCACTGTGGCTGTGAGCTATCATCCTAGCTGCCTGGAAGCCAGTATTCTGCTAGCAGCCTTCAGATGAAGAGGTAGAGCTCTCAGCTCCTCCTGCACCATGCCTGCCTGGATGCTGCCCTGCTCCTGCCTTGATGATAATGGACTGAACCTCTGAACCTGTAAGCCAGTCCCAAGTAAATGCTGTCCTTAGAAGACTTGCTTTGGACATGGTGTCTGTTCATAGCAATAAAACCCTAACTAAGACAATGTGGATGTTAATGTTATACTGGGTCGTGTGGGAAGCAGATAGGACATTAGTGTTATACCGGATGTATGTAATGGTATGTCAACTGGATGTTGTGTGTGAAGCCATTCCTGTCTTAAGGGAGGAGCTGTTTATGGGTCCTTGTAGAAGAAGGGAATTCCCAACAAGGCTCAGAACAAGTTACTGAATAAACCTTTTCACATCTGAGGGTCACCAGAAAGGAGCTAGGAGCTCTGTGTCATAATGACTCTACTGTTTACACACGGCATGGTTTTCTCCCTTTTATCAGGGCAGCCATGAAATGCCAACCGCTGTGACTTCTGTGTGCTGTATATTCTGTGCAGAAGAGTATGACAGGCACAAAGTTCTGGGGTGGGGGAGTATCACTGGACAAATTTACAGCATTTGTAACTTTTCTCATTTCTGTGACCAAACAGTTAAGAAACATGTGAGAGAGGGCTGTGAGATGCAGTCCGTCACGGCCAGGAGGAAACCTGGGGAGCTGAGAGAGGGGAGAACAGTCAGCTGGAGTTTCCTCTCTCCCCTTCTCATTCAGTCTGGCTCATGTGATGCCACATCCACATTCAGGATAGCTTTTCCATCTTGTGTTAAACAGACCTGGAAACACCATCGTGAATACACCCAGAGATGGGCCTCATTAGTGTCCACACATCTCTTATTCCAGTCGAGTTGAAAATCGAAACTGAAGCTAACCATCATGCTCTCCTCTGCTTGACTTCCTTCTAAAAACCAGCTTCCTTTAATTCTTTACAGCAAGAACTTTGCATCCTTAGCATCAATCTGCCCTTGGCACTCATGTCTGCAGAAGGTTAACAGCTGGTGGGCATTCTGCACATTTTCATAAGTTCAGTGTTTAATTAACAAGTAAATGCTAATCTCATCAGCTCTTACGCAACCAGTAGAATATCCATGGCCCAGAGAATGAGCAGACAGGTGGCAGCACCGTCTCTCCATGACCACCATGGATATCTACTCAATTCTATCTGGAGGGCATCGTGAAAGACACACAACCCTTTCTAAGCCAGTTATGCATCAATAGCTTTGCTGTTGATAGTTAAACAATCATTACAAAACCCTACAAACACCCACATAACCCATTAGTGGGATAAGAATTTCTTCCTAAAGTTACAACTGGCTACTGGAGACTCTTAGTCAAGCATTCCTTTACTGGATGTTCAAGAGTATATATCCTAATTTGCATTTTCCTGAAGGTAAGGCTGTTGGATAATTTTGAAAATATTTATCATATTAGCCATTTGTGTTTTCTCTTCTCAGAACTACCTGCTTAGTTCATTGGCCAATTTATTGATTAGCAGGTTTATATTTTTTAGTGTTTTACATTTAAATGTTTTTTTACAATAAAAATTTACATTTTTATACATTCTGGATATCAATAAAAACTATTACAGCTGACAAAGATTTCATCCCATTGTATAGGCAGTCTATTTCCTCTGCTAATAATTTTCTTTTATGTGATTTCTTATAACATCATTTGTCAATTCTTGGGTAACTTCCTGTACTATTGGAGCCTTGTTTCAGACCTGTAGTGATGTCTATAGCTTGAAGTGTTCCCTTTTCTCCCTAGTAGTCTCAGCACTTCAGTTTTTGACTTAAGAGCTTGGATACATTTGAGTTGATGTTTGTATGGGGTTGGGAGCTATGATGACTCCAGCTGGAATGGCTATCAAGGGAGCCAATGACAACACATGTTAGAGAGGATGCTTGGAAAGAGGCATGCTTATTCATTGCAGGTGCAACCAGTACAGAAATCACTGTGGCTTTTCAAAACGCTAAAAAGAGAACCACCCCATGATCCAGATAGACCACTCTGGGCATATACCCAAGGGGCTCTGCAGCTTACTCAAGAGACATTTGCACACCCATGCTTATTGCTGTGGTCTTCACAGCAAGGTAATGAAATCAGCCTAGGTATCCATAGTATCAGGAATGGATAATGAAAATGTGAAACACACACACACACACACACACACACACACACACACACAGAGAGAGAGGAATTATAGGATGTGGCTGAAAATTATATTAAGCAAGATATGCCAGACTCAGAAACACAAATACCACACCTTCTCTCTCATAATGTGAACTACAGATCTTAATTTACTTTTTGAGACAGGGTCTTAGTTTATAGCCTCAACTGTCCTGGAACTTACTACATAGACCCAAGTGGCCTTGACCTTGTAGTGATTCTGTCTTGGTCTCTCAAAAGCTAGGACTGCAGGTATACATTCATGTGGGAGTGAGCGCATGAACATTGTGAAGGGGTCATGAGCTGAGGCAGGTTTGGGGTAAGTAACAAAGTGGAAAGGATAATTCTGTGGATGGGAGGGTTCAAGTGAGGGAGAATTGGGGGGGTGAGCAGGGGAGGAGGGTTACCCAAAGCAATGCATGTATGAAAATGTATGCATGAGGAAAAGTTGTTCCTCTTTCATGCTAATTGTAAAAGTAACTAAAAAAGGCAAGTTTAGCTTTGCAATCCCTAGCATATCTAGTCTTCTGAGAGGGGAGGCAGACCCTGGTTCTTTGTAGCTTTGAAATTTTCCCAGAATCAGCAGGGAGTTACAAAGAACTTGCTAGTGAGTGTCAAGTAGGTACCAGGGTTTGGGAAGTCCCCAGGGAGGGCGGTGGCAATGATAAAGAAGGACCACCAATTTCATCTTGATAGAACATGGGGGGTCCACAATCTAGGAACAG
This sequence comes from Apodemus sylvaticus, assembly GCF_947179515.1. Lineage (NCBI taxonomy): Eukaryota > Metazoa > Chordata > Mammalia > Rodentia > Muridae > Apodemus > Apodemus sylvaticus. The sequence goes on along the minus strand of NC_067487.1, from coordinate 9,142,271 downwards.
GAGGGATCAAGAGATATGTTAATTATAAAGACTGGAGTCTCTGAGGCCACAAAGGGAGGCATGTGAAAGACCATAGTATTTTATCAAAAGGAACAGACCCAACTCCTCCATGATTGGCCTCCATGTCAAAGACAAATACAGCTTCTTAGGCACAGGTGTGTAAACAATTGCTCTTAGAATAGGGCTGGATTTGCAGTGGAACCACAGTGATAAACTTAGTGCTGAAGACTAAGAAGCGGGCTAAAGAGGGTTTGTGGGGACAAGGTGAGTCTGCGTGCTTCACCACCAGGAAGGCTATGGATCATGGAAAACCATGCATATTCTCAGAGTTAGCATTCTATTTCCATTTTATGTGAATGATATTTTAGCCGCACATATGTCTGTGTACCTGCATACATCAGGCTGTGCATGCCTGATGTCCAACTTAGGTAGCCTTTCCTATTTTCCCTTGTATCCTATGAAGAAGATGAAATGTTGGCTTATCTTCTGTCTCCCCTTTGGCTTTCTAAGATAGCTTTCATAGTGATCTGGCCAGCTATCAATACTTGCATAATATGAAACACTAAATAAAGAGATGACTTTCATATCCCAAACTAGTGTTCATCTACCATATAAGTTATAAAACTGTACAATCGTTGGCTTAAAATGCAAATAGGTAATGCTTTCTTCCATTTGTTAGGTTTCAAAGTTTTATATCTTCAAATAGATTTAAAAGTCATGTTTAAAATATTTTACGGGGCTGGAGAGATGGGTCAGTGGTTATGAACACTGTCTTATCTTCCAGAGGTCCTGAGCTTAATTCCCAGTAACCACATGGTAGCTTATAACCATTTATAATGGGATCTTGTGCCTTCTTCTGACCTGCAAGGGTTAAATAAATCTAAAAAAATGGTTTAAATATTAACTGTCCTTTACATGAAAACCTCATTCTTGCATTCACTGCTACAAGTAGTATGAAAATCAGAGAGGATTTGAAAACACTTGACAGAAAGAGATGAGCAAACCCACGGAGTACTATGGAGTGACATCAACACTTTTTCTGGGTGCAGTGGTATACGTTCATTTCCCCAGCTATTCAGAAGGTTCAAGTAAGACGATATCAAGTTTGAGGCCAGTCTAGGCCTCAGATTGAGGCCTCATCTCCAGGGCTGAGAAAAGCTATCCACCATTGTAATAGCAGTCAAAAGAGTGCCTTAGTTGTCCATGTGATGACTCAATCTACACCTGAAGCTGTCTCTCCCACTGACCCAAAGGGTGCTAGAAACCACAGTTCTTCAAATATCCGTCAATGATTCCCTTCCTTTTGAAAAAATGACGTAAGCAGTTTCAATAGGATGAAAACACTTCCCAATGGAGTTCTGTGTTTGAAGCACCTACCAAAAGCTGTCCAGCGAAGCACACAAAGAGGATGAAGATGAGGGAGAGAAATGCAGCTCCGAAGGAGAAGCCGAGGATGGGCGTCCTACCAGGAAGGAAAAAGCAACAGGTTAGTTAGGAGGCCACGTCCATCGTCACATCCATCGCTCTGGAAAGCACCAGAGTGATGCTTCTCACTCAACTACGAATTACCTAATCAGGATTTCAACCCTCAATAATTTTTTTTTGAAAAAATGAAAAATGAAACAAACTCAAATGAGATGCATGTCCTTGGAAGAGTGTTGACAGCCAAGGTGGAGCCACACACCACAACCGAATGAACCAGTCCCACAGCATTGGTACTCCATGGCAGAAAGGACCATTTCTTGTTTTGTTTTTTGTTTTTTAAGATTTATCATTATATCTAAGCACACTGTATCTATCTTCAGGCGCACCAGAAGAGGGCATCAGATCTCATTAAGGATGGTTGTGAGCCACCATGTGGTTGCTGAGATTTGAACTCAGGACCTTTGGAAGATCAGTCATCTTTGCTAAGCCATCTCTCCAGCCCTAGAAAGGACCATTTCTATATGGCACACATTTTGTTTGACTTTTCAATCCTCTGTCAGTCCAAAGTCCAAACCTTTCCCTGAGTGGCCTCTTTTCTACTAGTGGTGTCCTAGAACGTATTGTTTCTATGGCTACCACCATGATTGCCTGGAACAGCTCATCCTACCCTTTCTCTGGTGTCCTGAGGACACTGCATCTCCCACGTCCTCCATACCTCCCACCCAGATTCACTTTTATTCAAAATGGACACAGTCAAATGTCTCCTGATCTTCTAGGATTTCATAGGGCAGGCCATGCACATGCTTGATCAAGCCAGCAAACATGAAAAGCATGTCCACCAAATTAAACCTGCCCAGACAGCTTTCAGGCCAGGCTCACATATAAGAACCACCGGCCAGGGCCACAGAGAAAGCTCAGTGGATAAAACACTCACTTGTAAGGATAGAGACTAGAGTTTGCATCCTTAGCTCCCACATAATAAACCAGGTGGGTATGGAAGCTCACGCATTTAGAAGGAGAGACAGTGGCTCTCCAGGATAAGTCACCTGGTAAACTAGCTGCATTGGTGAGTTTCAGGTTCAACAAGAGATCTTTTCCCAGTAAATAAAACAGAGCAATCATTACCAAACCTCAACATTATCTGACTTCACATGCATGTATTCACACACACACACACACACACACACACTACACACCACAAATACATATGATAAAATTTTTTTTATGTATTTCTGAGTAGTATTTTAAATAACGAACAAACTCGAAATCTTTAAAAGTTGTTAAATCCTATCCTAGAATTCAGGACTAAGACAAAGGCTGGAAGCCATTCTTCCAAGAACAACTGAAGATGGCATTCAAATGGAATATCCAAGCAGAGGCCATCATGGAAGCTTATGCCAACACAATTGGCTAGAAAAGGAAAAAAAAAACAAAACAACAGAATATGTAGTGTCAATATGGAGAGAACCTTTATTTTATGTGCATTGGTGTTTTGCTGGCATGTAGGTGAGTGTCAGACCTTGGAGTTACAGACAGTTGTGAGCTATCATATGGGTGCTGGGATTTGGACCAGGGTCCTCTGGAAGAGTAGTCAGTGCCTTTAACTATCGAGCCTTGAAGAGACTGGAAGCACCAGATACAAATGACTCAATAAAACTGCAATTGTACTCCAAGGAAACAGCTTGAGACTCAGAAACAGCACCAAGGCAAGCAGTTGGTGTAACACTTGAAGGCCTCATAATTGGGGACAATCTCTCCACCCACTACCCTGTTCCCCTACACTATTTCAAGACATGATTATGGTGGCCTTGACAAGAGCTGTAAGCTTCAGTTCAAACCAACACTAGGCACCAAGGCATGGAATTCTTCCATAATTTCGCTCTGTTGGTTCTGTTTCTTGGATCAATCTTGATAATGTTGATAGGAAATTACCTATTTTATTTGGATTTTCAAATGTAATGATTCTATGTAACATCTTCAACACAATTCCTGAACCTGAGGATCAGAGATCATTGTGGCAAGATTATAAGAGTGAGATAAATGGGAAATTTGCCGTGAGATTGTTTTCCTGGAAATGTCAGAGAGACTAACCAAGAAGTGTATACTTATCAATGTGGATACCTAAACAAGGCCTGAATACCAACACTACCAAAGCACATGCTGACATAGAAAGGAATGCTCCTGGGTCCTCAACACTAGACAAAGATCCATGGCGACTGGGAATTCTGAGAGCCAGAAAATGGTCTTCCCGGGGAAGAGCTGCCTGCCTCCCGAACTGGTTATCCAGTATCATGTGGTCAACCCCGAGACCTTATGCAATAGCAATTAAAGACAGAGAGGTGATGAATTTGAGCGAGAACAAAGCAGGATGGGGAGTATAGAAGGAGATAGAAGAAGAAGATAATATGATTGAAAGAAAGAAATGGAAGAAGGAAAATAATGTAATTATAATTTCAAAAATAAATTACAAAAAATCTGATATAACGTTGTCTTATAATGCAAAAATTCCATATTATGTGAAATAATTTCATCTTGTGTTTAATTTTTATTTCCTAAAATCTGAATGAACCTTGAAATTTTGCATATTTTCCTGAACTCTAGACTTAGGTTTTTGTTTCACTATTAAGGACTCTGATTTCTGTTCATTTTCTACATTATAGCTTCCAATTAAAATTAAAATTAAAATAACTTTATTGAAACATATGCTGTTCTTTTTATGATTGTTATTTATTTATTTAAGCTTTTTTACGATTGTTATTAACAATATTTGATATTTTCTAATAAATGTACTTAAGGACACAAATATTCCAACAATTATTCTTTTAGCCAAACCCTACAGCTGTTGATTTATAGCTACTCATGTCACTCTTCTCTAAAGCCTATAATTTAAATTTCCATCTTCTTGTAATATGAGAATAATTAAAGCTATGATTATCAAATTCTACAGGGTAGCTATTTTTAGTTGGCCCTTATTATTTCTAATTTCATTATTGCTGAACAGAAACTAAAATTATTTTTTGCTCTGTGTGTGATAAATATGTCATATTTGTACTATGTCATAGGCATTTTGAAATATATATATATAATAGTTGGTAACAGGGTGTGTTGTCAATAAACTTTTTGTCAGAGAAACTGAGAGGTTAGTAAAGTTCTCCAGAGTCTGACTCACTTGACCTGTGACTGTTAGAGTGTAAAAATATTTCACACTGGGATGCTGGGCTTGTCAATATATCTGAACATTCCAATAAATTTTCTTTTTTTATTTCCGAAGAGATGCTGTGGTATATAGAAAAATATGGTTGTTAAATTTTCTTAGCAATTACATCATAATAAAACCCAACTGTCTAAGGGAGGGAATCAAATAACAGTCCTACGAAGCTTGGTGCCTGTGAAGCACAATGCCCAGCCTGGCAGGGTAACCCTAAAGGCACAGTAGTGCCATGCATATTTTGGTGATAAATAACGGGTCTCTGATTGGATCAAGAGCCACTCAACAGGAGAACGTTGCATCTCTCACTGGAAATATAACCAACTAACTAGGGCTAGTGAAGTCACAGATCTTTGAGGAGAACCTACAACTACCACTTTACAAAACTAACATAATTCCTAACTATAGTCTGAATTTTTGTCCTTATACCTATAGGTTAAGTGTCCTCACCTGGAAACAAGAAGCTTTTTTTCTTTTTACAAGAGATAAGAATTATTTCAGAAAACTACAACTAGTAAAAATGAACGAGTTGTGGAGCTCAGTCCCAGTGGACACATCTACACTACAACTCCTGACTCCAGCCTCAGGGGACATTACAGAAAAGATGGCAAAAAGATTTTTAAGAGACGGAGGAATGGGGAGCTTGCTGTGAGGTTGTGTCTCCTCGTCATTTCGGAAGCTACACCCACCAAGGATCAACAGCATGACTACCCAAGCCTGAGCTGAACAAGGATGACAGTAGACATGGTAGACCAAGAAAGGCTCCACCCTCCATGAAGGCAACTAAGAAATCCTTAGAGTGTGAGAAACAGCCTTCCTCAGTGAAGAACACACCAATTGGTTTTCCAATACCAAATGGCCATTCATGAAGACATGTACCTACAAGAGACATTGTATAGATTGATCAGGTCATATTTATATATTTAGGAAGCATATGTATATAGCAACAATTAATGAAAACAGGGGCCAGAATTTGAAAGAGAGCAAGGAGGGGTATATGGGAGGGTTTGGAGGTTGAAAATTAAAGGGTAAAATGATCTAATTATAATCTTAAAAAATAGTTTAAAAACAAACGTTTGGCTTTATTAATTTTCTCTCTTATTTTCTATTTTATTAACCTTAAAATATTCTTTATTTTCCTTTATTTGATTCTAATTTGCTCATCTCTTTCTGCTTCTAAAAGTTGGAACAGTTAAATGATTGAAAGTTTTTCTCTCTTTTAATACAAAGGCAGTAATCTCTACTCACCACTTACTATATTATTAGCTGTATTAGCTATATTTCACATATTTTAATATATGGCCTGTTACTATTAAAACAGTTAAAAATTTCTCTTATGATTTCTTAATAGACTTGTGGCTTATTCACAGACAAATAGTCTAAGGTCAAATACATGGGGATATTTTTAGATGTTTTAGACATTATTTAGATATTAGTGATTATTTCTTATTTGTGATAGATGTCTATATATCAGACTCTAAGATGTAACTCTCTTTAATTTATTTCAATCTTTATCAGATTGATAATTGTTTCAGGGCTTTTCTGGGTTTGTAGAAATTATATATTGGTGAATTTCATGGATATTTGAAGAAAATGTGGCTTGGTTTATGGCTCCATGAAGCAGCACTCAGGAGGCTAATGATTTGATTCCAGCACTCTTCTTTGTTTGTAGAACAAGGGGTGGATCAGCTTCTAGAGCATCCACAGGTGCTATGTGAGCGGCCAATGGAGGAAAGCAATCAGCTGTTCAACCCAGCTGTAGAGCCTGTGAACCACAGTAATGGCCAACTGTGTAAGATATCCCTAGCTTTACAATAGTGCCATATTCATCTTGGTGGTAACCCAAACTAATTGGAGTTATTACTACTTACTGGGAGGGAATTCAACTAAAACTTAGCCAGCTTTTTGTTTCCTAGAGAGGTCACAGACCCTAGAAAAGAACCTGCTAATGTCATTTTCCTAAGTCCTTATAGCAGGGAACAGTGGCACCCATGTCAGAATTGTTCCCATAGACATTCCTATCTTCTGAGGTTGTTATGTACTGCATGCTTGTGTGTCTCAAAACTCATACATTGCACTCTTAGTACCAAGGCAACGCCATTTGAATGGGTGGAGATAGTCTCCAATCATAAGAGGTTCCTCATCAGAACCTATCCACTCTGCCACCTTCACAATGAACATCTGTTTTCTAAAATCCTGTGAAACAGATTCCTGTTGTTTACAAAATATGAAGTCTAGATAGTACTTTGTAACAGCAGACACCTGGGGACAAGGAATACCATGAGTCAAAGTAGTGGTTGGTCAAAAGCTCTTAATTACCTCCATTTATCCAGCCGGTTCTTTCAAAGGCGTGCTCTGGCCCATTAAGCCTACCAAGATGTTTGTGAGACTTAATCAATTTTAATTAGCATTCTGGTTGCAAACCTGTTCCTTTTAAACATATGAGTATAATTGATTTATATACTTGTTGGAAAGTAAATTTGACTCTTTCTTGCCACAAAGCAAGAAAAATTATACCTTTTAGTGGTAATGTTTGACTTTGGCACTTTAATCATCTGTATTGTTACTTTCATGGAAAGGGCTGATTGGAGACTAAGTCCTTTCCCCTTCTATGATTTTGCCTTTTTGAAAGGAAGGTGCCCCTAACAAAGACAGAGACACTCATTCTGGGGGAGAAAAACTCAGCAGGCGTGCTTTCTCGCAAAGCCCACAATTCCTCCTTATTAAAAGCCATTGCATCAGATAAATATGGGTAGATTCCTTTACAGGAAACTCAAGGGGATAAGACCAGTGGCCTTTCTTCCTCTCCACTCTGACTCGGCCCTCCAAGGAAGACGCTTCCACTCTTCAGATTTTTTGAGTTGGACTCATCAAGGGTAATAATGGAGGGACAGAACACTTGATTATAAGTTATCATGGAATAATTTGAAGTCTCCTTTATAAATGATACAACTTCAAAATAAAAGTCCTACAGTAGCAATCAAAAACAAAAAGAAGTGAAAGTTTAGGAGATGGAAAGGCATTCATATCCTTGGTGTTAAAAAATGAGGACCCCCGGGGTCCTCACTTTCTCTCAGACTTGTCCTTTCCATATGATGTTTTCTTTTTTGCAAAATGGCAGGCTATTCTTCTAGCTTCTCAAATGAAGCACACAAACAAAATTTCACAAAACAACGCTCTGAGAGTTTTCACACCTGATCAAGCAGCAAGAATCATCTACATCAGTTTTTATACTATAGCTCAGTAGACCATCTTTTTTATCCCATTCAGTGCCATACCCATGAAAACCACATCTTTCCTGGTCTGTATCTTCCCTTCCCACACATCACCCCCAGAGCACACACAGATCATGACCTCTGCCTCAAATCTCTCATGGCTCCTCAAAGCGCTGGGTAAGATATCTGTAGTTCTTAGGGTGGGCTGCAGTACAGGAGCCACCAAAACCTGCCTGGACACTGCTTCTCCTATCCCTCCAGATGTCTGCTCTCCTGAGGTGTGCTCTGGGTTTCGATTACCCAACAAGGCAAACTACCTCTATCTTAGCTACCCTCATTATGAATGCCAAGGAAATCAAGTCTATTTCTAGTGGGTATGAGTGATACTGCTTTCACATTATTTTCCTCTTTTGAGAGAATACTAAAAATGGCCCTTTGAAAAGAGCATTAAAGAATCGCTGAAAATATATCTTTAAATGAGTAAAGAAATTGAGAGTCTAAGTAGAAATAAATGGTTTTGAGGCTGCAATTTTGCTATTAAATTTTCTTAAGTAAAGTGTCATTATTATTCACTTAGCCAGGGATAATGAGACTCAAGATGTCTAACTAAACATCATTAATAAAACGTATCCTTGCTTCAACAATTTTCACAACGCAATGCCTGATTTAATAGAATCACTGAGTTTAACAAATAATTTGAATAAAATAATTGAAACATGCCCCAAGTTTGATTATTATTTGATCTTTGAAGTAATTTCATATTTACAATAAAATTCTACATACATAGTACAGGCGGAGTGGCAAAATCACCCAGAAAAGAGGAGTCCATTGTTAATTTAAATAATTCTATTCAAATGCTAAGACTAGAGCCAGGTTCCAAAAATTGGGCTGGGTAAAGAAGGTTGCGGAAATTCTTTCAGGAAAACACTTTCTTCCACTGACCATTTCCAAGTAGAAAATCCTCCTGTTAGCAATTCATCTGCTCACTCATTCAATCCTGATCACTGCTTGCCTTTTTTGATTTAAAAAAAAAAATCCCAGAAGGTGATAGATGTAACTGCCTTGATTTGTCATTTACCTCATATCTACAATTGTGAAAATGTCACACTGTATCCCATAAGTACAATGATCTCTTCTTAATTAGAATGCAAAAGTTATAGCTACAGAGATACGCACTCATGCATTGTGAGGAGGACTGGGGAAGAAGATGCAGGCTTGCTATAACACAACAGAGTTAGAAAATAAGTAAGGGTGTCTCAGCAAGAGTTAGATGTATGAATTGAATGGAAATGCTTCACACAGATTAGGTAAGAAATAAAATGACTAGGTCCAAGAACGGTATCAAACACTGAGGGGCACTGACACTTGACACACCCAAGGGTACTAGGCACTGATGGCGTCTGTGTAGTGATTTAATATGTATGCAAGTAAGGGATGCATCTGTGATTTGGTTACTTGGGGTTAGGGGCCATGAAGAGAGGTTCTGGGGAAGAATACATCTCTGGGACCCTAAGTAGAAAAGAACATCATCAATGGTCAGGATCCACGATCTCATCCCATAACAGGGGATGCTGATGGAAGTTCCCAACCATGACCTACTAAGCATAACAATGTCCCTCTAGGGATGGAACCAAAGATGGTACCTTGAGCAGGTGAATCCCAGAGGTACCTGACACCAAAAGCAACCTCGTGGTGATGCCTTTATACCAGAGAATGAATGAGGTGCCTGCTAACCAGAGTCTTTGTAATGAAGCCATGTCTAAATTAGAAGCAGTGAAAGGGGAAACTGAAGGAAAACCGTATAGCCTGCAGCGCAGAATGGAAACATAATGTACAGGTAGGAACTCGGGGATGGAAGGGAAGCAGTGGGAATGGAGTTGTCGTCTTGTGAATGTGTGGTTCAGGAAGTCAGGAAAATCTACACCCAGTCACATAGGCCGTACAGGGAAAGATGCACATATACCCAAAACAAAATAAACAAAACAAAAACACCAAAAACAAAAACACCAAAAAACTCCCAAAACAACCGAAAACAAAACAAAACAAATCAAATACAGAAAAACAAAACATAAGAGACAAAAGCTCATAGAGGAGGCAGACCATGCAGATTTCTTGCAAAGCCATGCAAGGAGACTGCAGTAACAGAATGGGAGGAATCCACTTGAATTATCCATGTGGGAAAATGTGCTTCAGAAGCAGCAGAAGACTTAAAAAATTTGATGAACCATTTAAAAGTTAGGAATGGGAATTCAGCTAAAAGAAGTTAACACAAGATGCTAAGACAGCAGAGATGAGGGCACTTGTAAGCAAATACAAGAATAGCAGTTGAACTGTGACATCAGTATGAATTAAGACTAAACAGATTTTCAAAGAGAATCTAGGAAGAACACTTAAAGCCTTAATTTTTCTAATGAAAAAAGTAAAAAATAATAAAGAACTATTGCTTTTGAAAAAGAAACTTATCTTTAGTCAATAAAATTCTTCCATTCTGCCTTAATTTGCATGTGTAATGTATAATTGTCCTTGAGATCTACTGAGACTATAGAAAACAAAATTTTATCTTGGTCCATAGAACACATTCAATTAAATCTTCTATATACTGTCATTTAAAAATACTAATGTAAATGTGGAGATAAAAACAATGTTGTTCATTTATAGAAAAAATGTAATTTGCTATGCATAGATTTTAGAATTTAATAATGGCCACATAAAACCTATCATAGTTTCTATTTTCTCTGCATGAGTAATGAGATTCAAACATTAATAAGCACTGGAAAATTATGAATTTCAAACAATAAACAAGATATTTATCCATTTGCAATAAAAAAACTCTGAGAACCATGAAGTATTTTTTTTCTCCATTTTTTGTTTTCCTTGGGGATTTTTTTTTAACAGCCATTCATGTTTCTAATTTCTTCCACTGATTGACAGTTCTTGTCTTACTTAGGATGTAGGTAATATAGAGGTTCACACAATGGACAGATGCAGGAAAATGAACTTATGCACTCCACAGTGGTGGTGGGCCCCGTTCCCAGGGCAATCATGACTCCAAGGCAAGGTTCTGCTCCCTGGCTGCCTGAGCAGACCACAGACACTTCTCTCATGTACCAGCTGTTTCGGGCCTGGTGTTGGAAAGGAATTTAATTTGTTGGCATTTTTGGATGGAAGGCTGATCAGCTGACAGTGGGAAATTTCACCGAGGATTTTTTATTTTTAAGCAGAGAAGAAGGTTGCCTATGGCCTATGTCTGCTGATGCTAATTTATAGAAAAAAAGGAAATCTGGTGGGAACATCTCCAAAACTGGGGAGACAGCTGAGGAACTGTATGCATGAGTAATGCCCTGACTCGCTATTATTCCTATAAATCCCATTGTTCTGGCTCGGCGCCCAGGATAAAAACCTTTGTAGTATAGAAGGGAAGATAGCACTTGCTTCTAATTGCTAAGCATCTTTATCAGAAAAAGATGCCACAGGTTAGCTGATCACAAATCCTGGCTGCACTACACAGGATAAATGGCAGCACAACATTGAATCCTGGTAGGCTGAATTTTTTTTTCTGCTTTTACAGAACAGGCAGTGACTAGAGAAAAATCTATTTCAGAGAATTATATATATATGTATATATATATATATATATATACACACATATTTATTATAAGAAGAATGAGTTTCTTAAAACTTCCTTTAAGCTATAAAATAAGAGTCATCTTCTTTGGAGACAGCCATGTTGGGAAGGTGTGAGAGGAAGGACCCTTTAGGAATCAGGATGGCAAAAGCAGTAAGAGACAGAACTTAGGGTACAGGCCCTGAAAGCAGAAGTGAGGTCTGTGTTCTGAGCAACCCTGCCTTGGCTCTACGTGGGCATGTGACTGGAATGCCAGACCAGATAGCCCTGTTTGGCGAGCGACATTAGAACTAGACCTCAGGGTTTTCATGGTGGACGTAGACTGTTTCTATCCCCCCAGTTTCAGCACATCTCTGAAATGACACCTTGCAATTGAGCTCTTTGGAGATAAAGCATATTGGCCTCAATTTTTGAGACTGGGCATCATCAGATCAGGGAATAATTTCTATAAGGAAAGCCAGAATAGCCATATTGAAAGTCCAATATTATTATCATATGGCCACCAAAAACTGCATTACTTCTCGACTGCTGTGACATGATGAATGCCCCTCTGTTTTGTCAGTGAATATCCTTAAGCACACCCAGGCTTCAGGGGCGAGGCACCGCCCCTGAGAATCCCGAGGGGCGGGCTCTGGGACTTACTTTGGCAGAACAAGAATCTGTACAATGAAGATGCAGAGAAAGATGAGGCAGGCACAGGTCACGTAGTACTTGAACGCGGGCAGCGCAGTAGCTCGGTACTGAGGAGGAAAGGGACACCGTGAGAGATGGTTGAGCTGGGGCAGGCTGACACCTGTGGATTGCAGATTTCTGTAGAAACAAGCTACGCTGCTCATCTCAGTTAGTCGAGTGTCCTCCCTCCAAATGTACTGGGAGTGGCTTGCCAAGGCTGCAGTGTGTGAGTGTAAATGCTGGAGACCCAGCATTTGTAGTGGGGTCAAGCCAGTAAGGAAGGAAGTACCCCAGAAGGAAGCCGAGTAGGTGGGCTCAGTGGATCCTGCCTGGGTCCTAGTTTCCATAAGTTGCCATTATTTGGAGAAAGAGAATGATGATTTCCAAATAATAACACTTTTAAACAGCACTGAGAGATGACAGTCATATGCAATGCATGAATTTCAACATTTTGTGTCATCATTGATCTCAGTACTACTTAGAGCATTGAATGAAGGTAGGAGACAGAGGTGTGTGGCGTTGGTTCTGAGGCTGGCTCAGGGTGCCTCCTTTCTCTTGTCTGGCACCATTAGCAGAGCTTCTGTCTACCATGCAGGACCATTGTTCCCAATTGACTTAGGAACACAAAGCCAAGCACTACTGCAGCCATGATCACGGTGGTGGTGGTGGTGGTGGTCTCTGTTCCAAGTGATTTACAACTCTGAATGCTTTATGTACAAAATGCAAAATACCAACAAGACACCCACAGTGAGGCAGAAACTATTTCTGTCCCTGCTTCTGGTTGAAGGAACTGCAGGCCAGAATTCATTTTAATATTAATGATTAATATGCTAAGGGACTCGCTGTGTGTGGAGCCCTAGTTTCTGCATTAGGAAGACTGAAGGCAGTCTTCCACGCAGGAAGCTATACTGATTTCCCAAACGAGGCTCATAACAAAATGGAAGGAGACAAAGTTTTATGAAATGGCACTGTAACTTCTTGCAGACAGTCTCAGGTCCTATCAGTTATATCCACCTAGCCTGGCTCCAGAGTAAGAAAGAAACAGATGTGGTTCTTGGATTTGAGCCACTTGGGTTTTGGTGTTGAAAGACAGCGCTCCCTTTGTCTCTTGATTCTTTCTCCATATGTCTGGCTGTATTCTTTCCTCTTTTACTAGCGCAGTGGTGGGTGCTTAAGTTCCAGCACTCTCAAACGGTGCCTTAGTGTTGGCATCTGCAGACACGCACACGTGGGGAGAGCATGGACAATTGCTTAAAAGCTGCATTCTTAATGATGACTACTTTCTCTTATTAGAATTTTTTTCCTACTGAATTTTGTGTCTTAATATCCAGGACAATTTGCATGCTGATGAAGGCGCTTCGTTAGCATAATTGCTGGAATGTGATTAGTACGCATGTGTTCTGTTCCTCTGTTAGCTTTTAACTTCTCTGGGACTTTGCATGGAGACGGCTTGGATTTGCTTTTTGGTAATAACCAAGGGTTTCTAGCAGGAAGGAATAGTGTGGCAGTCAAATAACAAACAGCCTTTAGCATCTCTTAGCATCGCTCAGCAGTGAGGTGTTCTTAAGTAATAAGTTGGTAAAATTTTTTTTTAACAAAGTAGACAGGTGATTGTGGCACAGGCCTTTAATCCCAGCACTTGGGAAGCAGAGGCAGGTGGATTTCTGAGTTGAGGCCAGCCTGGTTTACAGAGTGAGTTCTAGGACAGTCAGGGCTGCACAGAGGAACCCTGTCTCGAAAAAAAAAAAAAACAAAAAAAAAACAAAACAAAACAAAAACCCAAAAAAAACCAAACAAAAAAAAAAACAAAACCAAAAAAAAAAAAAAAAACCCAAATTGTTTTTAACAAAGTATTTTTGTGGCAAGTGAATTTCTTGACCAGTTACACCAAGGGGAACACAGGCAAGCCTTCGAAACCCACCTTTATGGACTCTGAAAGACTCCAGGCAGCAGTGGTGCACGCCTGTAATCCCAGCACTCTGAGAGGCAGAGGCAGGCGGATTTGAGTTCGAGGCCAGCCTGGTCTACAGAGTGAGCTCCAGGACAGCCAGGGCTATACAGAGAAACCCTGTCTTAAAAAAACCAAATCCAAAAAAACCAAAAAAACAAACAAACAAAAAAAAAAAACCAAAACTTTTAATGCTTGATGTTTTCATTCAGTTGTCTATGAAAACATGAGTTGAGTCTTCTGAGCAGAATTTTCAGAACAGTCATGCAAATGTAACCACTAACCTAATCACGTTGTTCCAACTGAGTGTATAATGATGCGGCTGGATGATGGACATGGCTTCTGAGACATGTTCCTCCTGACAAATCAGGAGTGAGTGGAGGTCACATGGCCTAACAGAACCACATATCCTTCCTGGGGAGACTTTTTGACCTGTGCTTAGCAAATCTGTAAAAGTCAAACATCTGTTGCTTTTTTTTCCCCCTACACTGGCTTGTTAGGAGTCATGGTGCCAATGTATTCAGATGCAGCAAAATTAAAAGTTCCAGTCTTCTAATCTTCTTAACATAGAAGTTAGATGTAAACCTCAGACTTTCGTCAACAAGAAGAACAATTTGTACAACAACATTGTCAATTTATTGGAAATATTTGTTGTTTTAAGGTAGTGGTTCTCCACCTGGTATTTGGGTCATTTCTCCTTTGGTGGGGTTAAATGACCCTTTCAGAGGGGGTCGCCTAAGACCACTGGAAGACACAGATATTTACATTATGAACCATAACAGTCAGAAAATTACAGTCATGACTTAGCAATGAAAAAAATATTGTGACTTGGGGTGACTGCCACATGAGGAACTGTATTCAAGGGTTTCAGCATTAGGAAGGTTCAGAAGCCCTGTTTAAAAGCTTTTCTGAGAAAATTACACACAAAAAGTCAAACATTAGCTATTATTGTCTTTCCTTGTTCTTTCTGAATCTCAACCGTACATCATTTACTACCAGGAGTGCAGAGAATACTGCTGGGTCAGAGAAAGCATTTGGCAAAAAGAAATGTCATGGAAGAGTGCCTAGGAGCAGGAGAGGTGAGTTATATATGCAGCCCTGACCCAGTTAGAGATGGTGTAGACTGGGGTTGCAGACATCAGAATGCCCTAGGTACATGTCTGAAATCGTCAGAGAGCAAATTCAACAAATGTTTCAAACACTGATATTAGTGAAGTATTTAACCAGAAGCTATATTAAAAACATCCACCAAGTTTCATAAATGAAATCAAAACTACATTTCAGAATGAAAATCATAATAGTTGAAATTATAATAGAGGAAAAGTGGCTTACTTCTTTTTCTATATTCTTGTTGTAGAAAAGCAGGGAGATTCGTTGAATGTCTTCTGACTTGAGCCATTGCCTAGAGGTAAGAAAGACAAAGAGTGGATGCAAAAAATGTGGTATATCTACACAATGGAGTAATATTCAGCCATTAGAAACAATGAATTCATGAAATTCTTAGGCAAATGGATGGAGCTAGAGAATATCATACTAAGTGAGGTAACCCAGACTCAAAAGGTGAATCATGGTATGCACTCACTAATAAGTGGATATTAACCTAGAAAACTGGAATACACAAAACATAATCCACACATGAAATGAGGTACAAGAAGAAAGGAGGAGTGGCCCCTGGTTCTGGAAAGACTCAGTGAAACAGTATTCGGCAAAACCAGAACGGGGAAATGGGAAGGGGTGGGTGGGAGGACAGGGGAAGAGAAGGGGGCTTACGGGACTTTCGGGGAGTGGGGGGGCTAGAAAAGGGAAATCATTTGAAATGTAAATAAATTATATCGAATAAAAAAAAAAGAAAGACAAACATCAAACATCCCACTAAGCGTTTGCAACGATTTACAAAACCAACCAACCAAACCAACCACCTAGTGTTCTTTTCTCTCGGATATAAACCCTGCCAATCTGAATATATTTTTGGTATATAATGCCAATTTATTTGATCCAGATATTAGAACTGCTAATTATAAATGCTACATGCATAGCCGCACAATGCCTTCCTGGGGGGGGGGAATCACATAATATAACTATATAACTGTCATATTAAATCCAAACTAACGTTCACCAAATTAATAGCTAAAAAAGACCTCATCCCAAGGATACAGTATGTCCGTCCTTCTTCGTGCCCACCAAAAAGCATTGCATTGTCATTTTCTCATTTCAAGAGAGTAAAAACCACACCAGAATGAAGTTTTTAAAAAGTTGCTTGAAATAATGATTTACGTGTAAACATTGCTGTGATAGGTTGACCTGTGAATCCTTTGGATAGATTCCCAGGAATGGCATAATCAGGTCCTATGTAGACATATGAGGAGGCTTAACCAAAGTCAAATGGTGTCTGCATCTGCTGGAGGACTTAGTAACTGCTGAAGCCCCCGTCTCCTTGGCTGTTGGAAGCACTGTGTGCAGCACCCACATGCCCAGATTCTGGCAAGCACCCTGATGCTCTCAGTGCACTCATCCAAGATCCCTTTGTTGTCATTTCAAGGGAGTCATTACCATGTCACAAAGAAGTTCTCAACACGCTGCTAAAAATAAGACTTATGTGTAAGCACTGCGATCTGTTGACTTAGAGTCCTTTGAGCATGTTCCTAGGAATGGCACAATCAGGTCATTACACAGACACACTTTTAGTTTTTTGAGGAGCCTCAAAAAATTGCCATAGTGACTGGAGTCATTAAATAGAAATTCGATTACGGGAATCAAGGAGGAGGAGGCTGGGAAGGGAGGGGAAAGGGGGCATAGGGCTGGGGGAAGGGTATACAGTCAAAATATATGATATACTTGTATAAAATGTCTTTATGGAATCTAGTGCCATGTACAACGAACAAGCTTAGTGAACATGCCTTTATGGAATCCAGTGTTATGTTCAATGAACGCACCTTAGTAAAAAAATTGGTGAACACATCAATATAAAGACCCACAGGCTTATGATGCTGACACAAACCTAAAACATCCCAGACATAAACACATAAACCTGAAGCAGTAAATAAAATCACATGGATGCGTTCACCCTTCCACACCAGCACCTTTCACACATCTGTGTCAGGCAGACATGTCAGAAGCTGAAGGAGAAAGCCGCCCGCTGGGATGCTTAATGTAACCCCAAGCAACAGCAACACCAGGCACACAACACGGGACCCAAGCACAGCATGTGTGACACCACCACGCATGTGACAACAGAATGACAAAAGCACAAGATGGAAAGACAGCTTTCTCAAGTTAATCATGACAGAAATGCAAGGCGAAGTCCAAATCCAATACAGAAAAGCACCTGGAATACCAAGAACAAATCATTACTGATTGGTTTGGATCACTACTCATCGCAGGGCACACATATGTATTTTCCTAAGTTTCCTGAAATAAAACTTTCTCTGTTTATAACAAATAAAATAGTTTGAAAGATGTGGACCTGTACATGTTTATATATGTTCATACATTTATAACTACACATATCGTATATTTACACAGACATTTAGATATGGATGTTATATACTTTTATTATCCATCTATTAGCATCTATATATCTATCATTCTATCGATCATCTATCTGTCTGTCTATGTATGTATGTATCTATCATTTATCTATCATCTATCTATTTATCTATGTATCAATCTATCTGTATATCTATCTCTATATCTATCATCTGTGTATTTAACATCTATCTCTTTTTATTCATCCACCTGTATACACACACACACACACACACACACATCCATCTTCCTATCTTTATATCTAGGTATGTATGTACCTACCTACCTATCTGTCTGAGTCCATGCATTAGAAATTCTCAGAGAAATGTGTTTTACATAAATTTCCAAAAATGTTATGTAAATATTTCAATAATTATCAAATCACATAAACTTATTTTTTAAAAATTATATTTATTTGTTTATCATTTCTTTGGGGTGGAACACAACAAGCCACAGTGCATGTGTGGATGAGAGAGGACAACTCGTGGGAGTTGGTTCTCTCTTTCTCTCAGGTGGGTCCCAGAAATCAAACCCAGGTCAAGAGGCTTGGCAGCAAGCCCCTTGACCCACTTAGCCATCTTGCTGGCTCTGAAAATTTTAATATAACACTTTCCAATACATCGAATTAGGGAGATGTAGGATGAACATGTGAGGAATCATGGAACTGAGGTAAGTGAAATGGTTTGACAGCCAAGCACTCAGCAGGATCCCGATCAGACTGGCACTCAGGATGGTGGGTACTGGTACAATAGTGAGGAGACCAGATATGCTAAGGTGGGATTTCCAGGGTCTTAGACACCTTTGATAATACTCCCCATCAGACAGTCACCATCAGCCTGACCGACTCAGACTACGGGCTCACCAACGGCTCGGAGTCAATAGTGTGTTCTAGAATAGCTACCTTTAAAAGTGGATTGTATATCCACACTGCTTCACTGAAGGTGAAATTACAGGTTTCAAACACAGATACTGTTGGAGTTCCTCATACTGCAGCAGAGGTAGACTCTGATCTATTTTATAAGACTACTGCAGGACTCAACCCTTGATTTTATTTCCACCTTTTAAAGTTCACTCTTATTTATTTCAAATTTTAAAATTTCACACTTATTTTACTTACAAAATTCTATTTAGGGGAAGCAGTTTTTAAATTTTTAAATTAGGAATAAGAGTTGATTCCTATGAAAATACTGAGAAAATAAATTTTTTATTTTATTTATATTTTTTATTACATTTTAATTGATTTTTGTGGGCATGCTTGTGTGTGTGTGTGTGTGTGTGTGTCTTGGGCACACGCACACCACTGCTGTTGTGTGGATGCTAGAGGGTAATTTAGGGAAATCGATTCTTTCGGGTCCTGGAGACTGAACTCAGATTATCAGGTTTGCTGGTAAGCTCCTTTACCAGTTTTTCTATCTTTTGGCCCCAAAACAAATCCATACTCACTGTTAACATGTATTCATTAGACTGTGTATAGTGCATGCAGGTTAATTAGCCCAAATGATTTTTTTTATCAAAAGAGCAAAATCTAATTTTAAAAAAATGTTTCCAGAAGACAAAAATTTGTAAATAAAATAAAAATGACCTTCCTGCAGGAAGGCACCGGACCAGGACTTAGCTGACCTGCATTGCCAAAGCCCACCATGGTAGCTCACAAGCCAGGATTCCTGAGGAAACAACCAAGTTCCAGCCACTCCGCACTCTCCCTTCCCCTCTCTGTAGCAAGGCCAGTCAGGCTGCGGCTTCTCGCTTGGAGCAGTAAACGATGCGCAGATCTGACTGCGTCTTTGGACTAAGAGACTATGTTGTTTTACAGACCTAGACTCCATGAAGGCCTCCAATGGCTCCATTCCCTTTCACGATTCACGTGAAATTCACGTTTAACATTATAGTCTGTCTATTTGATGTGGTAGGCATGCACTTTCCCCACTGGGATTTGTTCACAGAACCCACTGGCCTATTTGGATAGAAAGGGTTTATATGGGCTTATAAGGTCAGATATTGTTTTTGGAAATTGGAACTAGAGAGTGACAGGAAATGATAGGAAAGAAAAGAAAAACCGAAGGAGGGAAATGGGCAGGGAAGGTGAGGGTGGTAGGGGAGAAGAGGTGAGGTGAGAGGAGAAACCGGCAGACAATAGGAGTGGAGAGGCCAAGAAATGTCTGTGAGTCCGTCTGCGCATGCGTGCGTGCGAGCATGCGTGCCTGTTATCCTTAGCCTCCTGATGTTTTCCATCTGGTAACATGGAGACCGACACAATGTATCTGTCTGGCCCACACTGTTGGTGTTTGTCTGTTAATTTGTTCTTTCTATTAATTTTTTATTTTTTTATTACTAGGAAAAATAAAAGATCATAAGTGAGATCCTGTGTGAAGAATGCAGAACATACCCCCATCTACTCCGAGAACATTTCCCAATGAAAGAATGAATGCAAGTTCTGAAGTGACAGAAGCTGTGGAGGGAGAGACACAGACAGACATTCAGTTGTGGATTAAATGTGTTAAATGTTTGTGTCTTCCTCAATTTCACATGTTGAAGCCCTGACCCCTAATGTGGCTGTGCTAGGATGTGTGACCCCTTGGGAATTGTGGAAGTTAGTGAGGCCTTGGGAGTAGAGCTGAACTAAGATCAGACAGGAGTGAGTGTTGTTCTTGCACTCTGTGCTTGTACCCTGCAAAGCAAGTTTGCTGTGTCAGTTGCTCTGATGCTGAACTCAGTCCATGGCAATCTGCAGAGAAACCACTGTTTTATATAAATAACGAGAAACATTAATTGGTAATCCAGTCCCAATGGAACCATTAGATGGAAACCAGAAGACCAGAGGATTCTACCAAACCCAACAGGATTTAATGGTTAGGGAACAACAGAACATAATCAATGCCAACCAAACTCAGAGGCCAAAGAGCTTGCCTGTGAGCAGCTCCCTTTCCTGTTTCAAGGGCAGCATGGGGCTCTTTTCTATTTAATTTGGGATACGTTGGGAAACAGGAGGCATTTATTGGCACAAAAAGCTGTACCGGATCATGCCATCTTTAAGTTCACACATTTGAATAATAATGAACCAAAAAGAAGCAACAGTTCAAAGTTAACCTTAATGACAGTAAAGCAAAGCCAACATAGCACTAATGTTCCCTGAGAGGATGAAGAAATGGTCTGGACAGTAGGGTCCCATCTGAGCGCACACCGAGGCTGGGGTTAGCCTGGCACTTAAGTGTTGCTATTGTTCTTATTTCCTGTGTTAAACTCTGCCAATGGGCAAGAGTTCCTCACTCTTCTGATGTGTGTTTTTCTTGGGGAAACAAAGTATGTTTCCCCTGATGTTTTCCTTTAGTTGGATGACTCTCCTCCCTCTTCCTTGTTTTTAGCTGCTAGAAGATTGCTTCTTTCTGAGGTGCTGAAGTGTCCACTGGACCGGAGGAGTCCAGAGTCAGGTTTCTATCAGGCTCTGCTCATGGACCCTGAGCATGCAGAATGATGGCGTTTTGGCTGCTTCTGCGTCAGCTTGACACAGGCTGGAGTTATCACAGAGAAAGGAGCTTCAGTTGGGGAAGTGCCTCCATGAGATCCAGCTGTGGGGCATTTTCTCAATTAGTGATCAATGGGGGAGGGCCCCTTGTGGGTGGTGCCACCCCTGGGCTGGTGCTCTTGGGTTCTATAAGAGAGCAGGCTGAGCAAGCCAGGGAAAGCAAGCCAGTAAGAAACATCCCTCCATGGCCTCTGCATCAGCTCCTGCTTCCTGACCTGCTTGAGTTCCAGTCCTGACTTCCTTTGGTGATGAGCAGCTGTGTGGAAGAAGTGTAAGCTGAATAAACCCTTTCCTCCCCAACTTGCTTCTTGGTCATGATGTTTGTGCAGGAATAGAAACCCTGACTAAGACAGATGGTATGTGTGTCAACTTGGACACATGAAAAGAGGTATGACAGGTGATAATAGCTATAGCTTGTATATCTTTCTTGCAGTTTGCTTGATCAAGACATTTCATTGAATAGACCCAGGGAGCCTGACACACATGCTATATAACAGACACCTGTGGCTCTCTCATAAACACTTAGTGTATTGTGAATATCTATTTGGAGCAATCTAGAACAAGCAAGCATTTTGCAAAGATAGGCAACTGAGGTCTTGCAACTTGACATTAAGCTATATTAATTAAAGGTGGTGAAAGTCGCTTATATTTTTCAAAAGTCAACTTTAATATAACAAATGTACTAGGTTAACTTAAATATGGAATTTTTTCTTCAAACATTTTCTCATGTTGACCTACTGTTTCCCACTCTATTTTTTCAAAAGCACTGATTGTATAGGTGTGCTTCGTACTTCATCTATCTTTGGCTCTCTGTGAGATCTCTATGACATAGGTGGGGTTCTTTCTAGCACAAATAGTTCTAGGGTATAGTCCAGACCTCTGCAACATAGGTGAGTCCCCGATGACACAGGTGAGCCCTCTGTGACAAAGGTGAGTCCTCTGTGACACAGGTGAGTCCCCTTGTGGCATATGCAACTTTCTCTGTGGCACAGGTGAATCTTCTTGAAACAGGTACTATTCTCTATGACATAAGTGAGG